>NW_026600306.1:148414-457565 GCF_029448725.1 Salvelinus fontinalis | reverse complement strand
ATCCCCAACAGGTTATTTTATTGGACAAAAAAATGTGCTTTTCTTTCAAAAACAAGGACATTTCTAATTGACCCCAAACTTTTCAACGGTAGTGCATATATAGAAATACACGTTTAAAATGTGTACCAATTGATTGGTCGAAAGAACAGGTGACTAAGTCAAACAAGATTTTTATTAGTCTGTGACAGCCCTACTAGTAAAAGATACCAGTCCATCTTCATGTCAACTAACAGAACTCTGCTGGTTGTCCTGGTAACAGATACCAGTCTATCTTCCTGTCAACTAACAGAACTCTGCTGGTTGTCCTGGTAACAGATACCAGTCTATCTTCCTGTCAACTAACAGAACTCTGCTGGTTGTCCTGGTAACAGATACCAGTGAACAGATCTATTGTATTTGTTCAAACTAAACTACAGCACTTACTTTGATGTGTCAAATCTGATCCTTTCTTCTCTTCTCCTCCTCTCACAGTTCCACTCAGCCCCGTTGTTTTCCTGCAGTCCACCAGCTGCACAGACAACCTCTTCATACCCAGCAGTAAGGTGCTACCGGGAGAAGCACGCCACGGGGACTCCGGGAGGGAGGAAGGGCTAGCGTTGTCCTGGTAACTATAAAGAGGGGACACAGACACATATCATTATGGATGCTGATGTCACTGTTGTCATAAAGTGCTTTACAGAAACCCAGCCCAGACCCCGATAGAGCAAGCTGTATAATAGACCAAACCAAGCTGTACCATCTGGTGTTCTGATCTGGAGAGACTCTTCTCTTCCTCGTCAGCATCAGGATGTTGTTGATGCTCCCCAGAGGATCCAGGATAGTCATGTCTCTCTCCTGTGTGAATGAGAACATCAAACAGATTGTAAACTTATGACCATCTATTACAATCACAGAGTCTTGTTGGACAGGAAAATGGTCCAATTCATGCACTAATCAAGAGAACATCCCTGGTAATCATCACTGCCTCTGATCTGGCGGACTCACTAAACACACGTTTCAATTGCAGATTGTCTGAGAGTTGGAGTGTGTCCCTGGCTATCCGTAAATTAAAAAAAATAGAAAATGGCACCATCTGGTTTGTTTAATATAAGGAATTTGAAATTATTTATATACTTTTACTTTTGGTACTTCAGTATATCTGTGACTTTTACTCAGGAAGTATTTTACTAGGTGACTCACTTTTACTTGAGTAATTATCTATTCAGGTATCTGTACTTTTAGTCAAGTATGACAATTGCGTACTTTTCCCACCACTGTGATGCAAATGTTAAAGTGCCTTTAAACAAAATGGGTTCATTTTGTGTCCCTTTAATATTTTAAGTAGAAATGATGCACTGTATATTATATTTTAAAAGCCTGTTATATTAGAATAAGTGCACTTTAATATAGACCACAGACAATTCAATAAATACAATTTTGAAGTGCACAAAATATATGTACCAATGGCAGATTGCCCCTTAAACAACTCCTACAGAACTGAACAACATATCAAAGTGCCGGTATTCAGTAGAATGCCCCTTAAAAAACACAGTTCAACTACTGCATAGTTTGTGTCCCTGTTTAAGACAGTACTCACTGGTGGTAATCGGAACTTCAGTCTCCTCTTTTACTCGAAAAGGTTCTTCCTCTTCTTTCAATTTTACGGCATCTTCCTCCTTTTTGATTCTGAAAGCTTCTACCTCTTTTCCACTTTGACAACCTCTTTCCCATCTTCCTCTTTCACTGTAATATCATCCTCTTGTTTCTCCATTTTCATTCTTCAAGCCTCTTTGCCTCCTTTCACCAGTTTCTTTCTCCGTCTAGATTTGTGCGTTTATGCTCCGGGAAATTAACCTAGTGCAGTATCAATGTAACACATTGCTAATTTAACAAGCAAATTACGTTTATAAATGAACCAGTAGATAGGTAAACAGAATTATGTTCGAAACACTAAGAGTAATATACACAAGAATGGTATAAAGAGTTTTAGGTTTGCTAGCAAAGCTCCGCGTGGTTAAACCAGAAGCCTTTTGTCGCTGTTGAAGAAGCCTCCTGTCCCGTCCACTAGATTATACGTCACGCAAGAAGCATCACCTGAAATACTCCCATCACCTTCTGCTGACTGGAGTGGGTAACGCAGTTTGGAAACAATAGTTACTGCACTTTTGTATTGTAAAGAACGTCATAATAATTTAACAATAAGCTGATATGTTTTCTCTTACGTCTTACAAATAATACCGTCCTGTGTACAGACGTAGAAGCTCAATAGTGTAATAATAATAGCGACCCTGGGTTTATAATCGCGAAAATCGACCCTGCCGCACGAGCATGCTTTTGCGGCACAGTCGATAGCGCGCCGGACCTCGGGCTAGAAGGTCGAAGGTTCGAGACCTGCTCGCTACTGTTTCATTTAATATGAATATGTAAATGTTGAATAAATACTTATATGATTAGGTAGTGTTTTAATACACATTTGCTCTGTTCATTTTTTACATTCGTTTTTATTTAGATGTGACGGTACTATTCCCTTAAAGCTACGCTCTTTAAGATACAAATCATCCTGTAAACCAGGGGTGGGCAACTCCAGTCCTCGGGGCCTGATTGATGTCACACTTTTTCTCCCTCCCTAGCAAACACAGCTGATTAATCAAACTGCATTCTAAACTGAAGATCATGAATTGTTGATTATTGGAGTCAGGTGTGTTAGCTGGGGCAAAACTGTGACACTAATCAGGCCCTCGAGGACTGGAATTTCCCAACCCCGCTGTAAACAATAGACCAAATGCGTCACATTCAAATAGCACTTGATTATCTGTAGTGCTTTACACTGAGTCTACAAAACATTAAGAACACCTGCTCCTTCCATGACAGAAACTGACCAGGTGAATACAGGTGAATGCTATGATCCCTTATTGATGTCACTAGTTAAATCCACTTCAATCATTGTAGATGAAGGGGAGGAGATGGGTTAAATAAGGATTTTTAAGCCTTGAGACAAATGAGACATGGATTGTGTATGTGTATCATTCAGAGGGTGAATGGGGAAGACAAAATATTTAAGTGTCTTTGAACGGGGGATGGTAGTAGGTGCCAGGTGCACCGGTTTGTGTCAAGAACTGCAAAGTTGCTGGGGTTTTCCAGCTCAACAGTTTCCCATGTGTACCAAGAGTGGTCCACCATCCTAACAGTGCCGTTTAAGATGAGGCAGAACTATTTGTTTTTTCATGAGCATGGCCTTAATTCTATTACAGCATATTAGATGACTCCAAATCATATTCCATTCACCCTGTTCAATGTAACAGCGATAGGTTTAGACTACTACATGATACTAACATTTCCCCTATACCTATCATGAGGTTTCTACAACCTGCCTATGAATTAAGGTTTACAACGTAGGTGCACACTGGTCGAGAGAAGAATTTGAAAAATATATTGACACATTCAATACTGCCTTGCACACTCTTGCCTGCATCTAGCTGATACACGGTGTAATTATTAGTCCAACAGTTGCAAACGAGAGTTTCTATTGGACAAATTCAGGTATGTTTATCCCCGTTCCTTTTGCCAGAACAGCCTGCCTGATTTCAGATTTCTCACTTCCTCACAGGAAGTTTGCTCCAACTTGAGTTCTGTTTTACTCACAGATATAATTCAAACGGTTTTAGAAACTAGAGAGTGTTTTCTATCCAATAGTAATAATAATATGCATATTGTACGAGCAAGAATTGAGTACGAGGCAGTTTAATTTGGGAACAAAATTTTTTACAAAGTGAAAACAGCACCCCCTATTGAGAAAAGGTTAAAGCATCAGACTCCATAGTAATTCATCATTAGAAGCTACAGGCCTTCTTTAAGACTCCATGTTTCATCATTAGATGCTACAGTCCTCCTTTAATGCAGCTGGTGGCCACACCAGATACTGACTGTTACTTTTGATTTTGACCCCCCCACTTTGTTCAGGGACACATTATTCAATTTCAGTTAGTCACATGTCTGTGGAACTTGTTCAGTTTATGTCTTTTATTGAATCTTGTTATGTTCCAACAAATATTTACACATGTTAAGTTTGCTGAAAATAAAAGCAATTGACAGTGAGAGGACGTTTCTTTTTTTTGCTGAATTTAGATTGACGGGCGGGGGGGGGAACAATTGAATCAATTTTAGAATAATGCTGAAATGTAACAAAATTTGGAAAAGGTGATGGGGTCTGAATATGTCAGATTTCAAATACGCTTTTCGGCAAAACCAAACGATGCTATTATCTGAGGATAGCACTATAGTAAACAAAGAGAGAGAAGCATATTTCAACCCTGCAGGCGCGACACAAAACGCAGAAATAGAAATATAATTCATGCCTTGCCTTTGACGAGCTTCTTTTGTTGGCACTCCAATATGTCCCATAAACATCACAAATGGTCCTTTTGTTCGATTAATTCCGTCGATATATATCCAAAATGTTCATTTATTTGGCACGTTTGATCCATAAAAACACCGGTTCCAACTTGCGCAACGTGACTACAAAGTATCTCAAAAGTTACCTGTAAACTTTGCCAAAACATTTGAAACTACTTTTGTAATACAACTGTAAGTATTTTTTAACGTAAATAATCGATAAAATTGAAGACGGGCTGATCTGTGTTCAATACAGGAGGAAAACAAACTGTAGCTAGCTTTCTGGTCACGCGCCTCTAACAGTACACTTCAAGTTACCCTCGTTCTGGATGGCTGTACTTCTTCATTACACAAAGGAAAAACCTCAACCAATTTCTAAAGACTGTTGACATCCATTGGAAGCGGTAGGAACTGCAAGAAGGTCCCTTAGAAATCTGGATTCCCAATGAAAAATAATTGAAAAGAGAGTGACCTCAACAAAAAAAAAATCTGAATGGTTTGTCCTCTGGCTTTCGCCTGCTAAATAAGTTCTGTTATACTCACAGATATGATTCAAACCGTTTTAGAAACTTCAGAGTGTTTTCCATCCAAATCTCCTAATAATATGCACATCTTATCTTCTGGGGATGAGTAGCTGGCAGTTGAATTTGGATATGCTTTTCATCCAAACGTGAAAATGCTGACCCCTATCCTAGAGAAGTTTTTAACGAATGCACAAGTTTTTAACGAATTTCCCCACAAGGGCTTCATTAGAAAGAGAAATACAACTCGGGTGGCTGGTCTCAGAGGATGTGAAGGTCCTGGGCTGGCGTCGTTACATGTGTTCTGTGGTTGTGAGGCCAGTTGGATGTACTGCCAAATTCTCTAAAATGACGTTGGAGGCGGCTTCTGGTAGAGAATTTAACATTCAATTATCTGGTAACAGCTCCAGTGGATATTCCTGCAGTCAGCATGCCAATTGCACGCTCCCTTAAAACTTGAGACATCTGTGGCATTGTGTTGTGTGACAGAACTGCACATTTTAGAGGCCTTTATTCTCCCCAGCACAAGGTGCACCTGTGTAATGATCATGCTGTTTAATCAGCTTGATATGCCACACCTGTCAGGTGGATGGATTATCTTGGCAAAGAATAAATGTTAACTAACAGGGATGTAAAAAATTCTGCAATCTTTTTTTTCAGCTCATGAAACATCCAACACTTTACATGTTGCGTTAATATTTTTGTTTATTATAGTTATTCTCAGTTTTAGGAACATCTTCCCAAATATTTCACTTTATTTTTTACTTTACCCAAAATATGACTTCAGCGATAGTCAAAATGTTGAAAATCTGTGAACGTCTAAATAAGAAATTGGGCCATTTAAACAGCAGGCGTCGAACCCTTTCGACAACGGGGAGATTTTACTGATGTGCTTTGTGTCTTCGACGTAAAAATAAGTTTTGGACTTCCACTTAAAATTACTTATTTACTTGTTTTATGTTTAAGGAAGTGTGTACAGTTGTGGCCAAATATTTTGAGAATGACACAAATATGAATTTTCAGTCTGCTGCCTCAGTTTGTATGATGGCAATTTGCATATACTCCAGAATGTTATGAATAGTGATCAGATGTAATTAATTGCAAAGTCCCTCTTTGCCATGCAAATGAACTGAACCCCCCCCCCCCCAAAAAAAAAACTGGAAGCTTCAAAAGGAGGGTGGTGCTTGGAATCATTGTTCTTCCTCTGTCACCCATGGTTACCTGCAAGGAAACACGTGCCGTCATCATTGCTTTGCACAAAAAAGGCTTCACGGGCAAGGATATTGCTGCCAGTAAGATTGCACCTAAATCAACCCTTTATCAGATCATCGATAACTTCAAGGAGAGCGGTTCAATTGTTGTGAAGAAGGCTTCAGAGCGGTTTAATTGTTGTGAAGAAGGCTTCAGGGCACCCAAGAAAGTCCAGCAAGCGCCAGGACCGTCTCCTAAAGTTGATTCAGCTGCGGGATCGGGGCACCACCAGTACAGAGCTTGCTCAGGAATAGCAGCAGGCAGGTGTGAGTGCATCTGCACACAGACTGATATTCGGCAAAAGGTACAGGGATTGGACTGCTGAGGACTGGGGTAAAGTCATTTTCTCTGATGAACCCAATTTTCAAATGTTTGGGGCATCTGGAAAAAAGCTTGCCCGGAGAAGACACGGTGAGCGCTTCCATCAGTCCTGTGTCATGCCAACGGTAAAGCATCCTGAGACCATTCATGTGTGGGGTTGCTTTTCAGCCAAGGGTGTGGGCTCACTCACAATGTTGCCTAAGAACACAGCCATGAATAAGGAATGCTACCAACACATCCTCCGAGAGCAACTTCTCCCAACCATCCAGGAACAGTTCGGTGACGAACAATTCCTTTTCCAGCATGAAGGAGCACCTTGCCGTAAGGCAAACATGATAAGTGGCTCGGAGAACAAAACATCAATATTTTGGGTCCAAGGCCAGGAATCTCCCCAGACCTTAATCCCATTGAGAACGTGTGGTCAATCCTCAAGAGGCGGGTGGACAAACAAAAACCCACAAATTCTGACAAACTCCAAGCATTGATTATGCAAGAATGGGCTGCCATCTCAGGATGTGGTCCAGAAGTTAATTGACACCAGGGTGGATTGCAGAGGTCTTGAAAAAGAAGGGTCAACACTGCAAATATTGACTCTTTGCATCAACTTCATGTCATTGCCAATAAAAGCCTTTGACACTTATGAAATGCTTGTAATTATACTTCAGTATTTCATAGTAACATCTGACAAAAATATCTGAAGACACTGAAGCAGCAAACTTTGTGGAAATTAATATTTGTGTCATTCTCAAAACTTTTGGCCACAACTGTAGCTCACATTCTGTATCATACAGCTATGAAAGTTATATATTTAGAACCACCTGCTCGATTGGAATTAAGCGACGTCTGTGTCTTGAGTGTCCAAGAACGGTTTAGTTTGTGTTCTGACTTGTAAAGCAGAATGAATAAAAAAGTAATGTAAACATTATCAGTAATTACCAGGAAACTCTACAACATGTGTTTTCAAATCAAACCAAGATTGTTAAAACTGGCCTTAGGTTATTGAGCGATCTGATTAGGATTTACCCTCGTAGCAAGGCCTATTTATCATGTGGAGGTTTCATTCAGGTCTCTTTTTTTAAAAACACACTGTGTTTGGCAGGAGAAAGACCAGACTCAGAGGAACCAGAGCCAGGGACGTCCAAACCAACAAGACACCAGTGTTCCCAGTGTGGCAAGTGTTTTAACCAGTCAGGGGATCTGAAAAGACATGAGAGAATACACACAGGGGAGAAGCCTTACCACTGCTCCCAGTGCGGAAAGCGTTTTAACGATTTAGGGAACCTGAAAAAACATGAGAGAATACACACAGGGGAGAAGCCTTACCACTGCTCCCAGTGTGTAAAGAGTTATAACCATTTAAGGAACTTGAAAGTTCATGAGATAATACACACAGGGGAGAAGCCTTACCACTGCTCCCAGTGTGGAAAGGGTTTCAACCGGCCTGGGGATCTGAAACGGCATGAGAGAATACACACAGGGGAGAAGCCTTACCACTGCTCCCAGTGCGGAAAGAGTTTCACCCAGCCGGGGGACCTGAAACGGCATGAGAGAATACACACAGGGGAGAAGCCTTACCACTGCTCCCAATGTGGAATGAGTTTCACCCAGCCGGGGGACCTGAAACGGCATGAGAGAATACACACAGGGGAGAAGCCTTACCACTGCTCCCAATGTGGAATGAGTTTCACCCAGCCGGGGGACCTGAAATGGCATGAGAGAATACACACAGGGGACTTGCTGTCTTATATTGTTGACTGATAATGATTACCTGTTTTTACCATATGAACTTGAATTGTACAAAGTATACTAAAACATATATATTTGTATGTTTTTATTAGAAAACATGAATTGAATATGTAGTTTGAATATAGAGTAGGTCAGATTCCTTCTGTTTTAAATGGTCCTTTTTTAAACTCTGACACTGTGTGTGTGTTTATCTGTGTGTCATTCCTCCAGCACTGCAGATAATCAAGTGATATTTGGATGTGATGCATTTGTTCCGTTGTTTACATTTGCAATGTTGGCCCACTGATGATTTAATGAAATGAAAATGTTCACAGACTCTGTAATGCAAAATGTTAATTGTATGTGTCCACATATCTGAGTATGTGACTTGTGGTGGATGAATCAGAATTAGTTGGGTAACATAGATAATTAAGATGTCTTATCTGCATAATATGTCTGAGTAGTTCTATCTGATGTCATAATACACTCTGATAGTGATCCATTTGCTCCATTGTTTCCATGTCAGTTGGTTTCCCACTCTGATGATTTATATATGACAGAGGGGCTTTAAAGGAATAGTATGGTGACATCTTAGTGTGGCTTTAAATAAATAGGATTATTCATTAATTTAATACTCCTATACCAACAATACACTGCAGCTTTGACATCAAGAAGAGAATGGGCTGATGGGTGGTGGTGCTACTATATAGGTAAGGCTGTCCAATATGAATATTCAATACACACAATAGGTTGATCAGTAGCCAGTTAGCTAGCTGCTACAGTCCAATATAAATATTAAATACACACAATAGGTTGATCGGTAGCCAGTTAACTAGCTGCTACAGTCCAATATGAATGTTCAATTCACACAATAGGTTGACTGTTGACCAATATGAATGTTCATAATGAGGGAAAAATAAATGTGTGGCTCCTGCTGCAGGTAGCCTAGCGGTTACTAGTTTTGGGCCAGTAACCGAAAGATCTCTGGTTTGAATCCCAAAGACAACTAGGTAAAAAATCTATCAATTTGCCCTTGAGGACAGCAGCAGCAGGAGCCTCATGTTTCTCCCATTCTTCTCTGCAGATCCTCTCAAACTCTGTCAGGTTGGATGGGGAGTGTCACTACAAAGCTATTTTCAGGTCTCTCCAGAGATGTTAAATCGGGTTCAAATCCGGGCTCTGGCTGGGCCCCTCAAGGACATTCAGAGACATCTCCCAAAGCCACTCCTGCGTTGTCTTGGCTTTGTGCGTAGGGTCGTTGTCCTATTGGAAGGTTAACCTTTGCCCCAGTCTGAGGTCCTGAGTGCTCTGGAGCAAGTTTTCAAAAATTATCTCTCTGTATTTTGCTCCGTTCATCTTTCCCTCGATCCTGAAGAGTCTCCCAGTCCATGTCGCTGAAAAACATCCCCACAGCATGATGCTGCCAACCCCAAGCTTCACCGTGGAAATGGTGCCAGGTTTCCTCCAGACGTGACCCATGGCATTCATCAGACCAGAGAATTTTGTTACTCATGGTCTGATAGTCCTTTAGGTGCCTTTTGGCAAACTCCAATCTGGCTTTCATGTGCCTTTTACTGAGGAGTGGCTTCCGTCTGGCAACTCTACCGTAACGTCCTGCTTGGTGGAGTGATGCAGAGATGGTTGTCCTTCTGGAAGGTTCTCCCATCTCCACAGAGGAGCTCTGTCAGAGTGACCATTGGGTTCTTGGTTACCTCCTTGACCAAGGCCCTTCTCCCCCGATTGTTCAGTTTGGCCGGGCAGCCAGCAGTAGGAAGGGTCTTGGTGGTTTCAAACTTCTTCCTTTTAAGATGATGGGGACCTTCAATGCTGCAGAAATGTTTTGGTACACTTCCCCAGATCTGTGACGTGACACAATCCTGTCTCGAAAGGAGTATATCACATCAAATACAGGCTACTTAAAGTTCTTGAGAGAACACACATATGCTCGTACACTTGTCTCATTTTTACAAAAATAGAATTGTGCTTTTGGTCATGCAATATTTTCTTTATATATATATGTACTGTCACGTTCCTGACCTGTTTTCCTTTGGGAGTTGAGAGCAAATTTTCAATGGAGAAGGACCCTGGGCTAAGGTTGGAGAGAATCGCCGCTCTCGGGAGGTGAAGAAGGCAGCCACAGCCCAGGAGCGGTGGATTGAGGAGGCAGCACGTATGAGAGGCTGGAAGCCCGAGAGGCTCACCCAAGAATTTCTTGGGGGGGGGCTAAAGGGGAGTGTGGCGAAGCCGGGTTGGATACCTGAGCCAACTCCCCGGGCTTGCCGTGGAGTAAGAGGGCGTCGTACTGTTCAGACACCGTGTTATGCGGTGAAGCGCACGGTGTCCCCAGTACGCGTGCTTAGCCCAGTGCGGGCTATTCCACCTTGCCGCACTGGGAGGGCTAGGTTGGGCATCGAGCCGGATGCCATGAAGCCGGCCCAACGTATCTGGCCTCCAGTACGTCTCCTCGGGCCGGCGTACATGGCACCAGCCTTACAGGTGGTGTCCCCGGTTCGCCTGCATAGCCCAGTGCGGGCTATTCCACCTCGCCGCACTGGCAGGGCTACGGGGTCCATTCAACCTGGTAAGGTTGGGGAGGCTCGGTGCTCAAGAGCACGTGTCCTCCTTCACGGTCCGGTATATCCGGCGCCACCTTCCCACCCCAGCTCAGTACCACCAGTGCCTACACCACGCACCAGGCTTCCAGTGCATCTCCAGAGCCCTGTTCCTCTTCCACGTACTCTCCCTATGGTGCGTGTCTCCAGCCCGGTGCCTCCAGTTCCGGCACCACGCACCAAGCCTCCTGTGCGTCTCCAGAGCCCTGGACGCACTGTTCCTTCTCCCCGCACTCGCCCTGAGGTGCGTGCCCTCAGCCCGGTACCTCCAGTTCCGGTACCACGCACCAGGCCTAGAGTGCGCCACGAGAGTCCAGTGTGCCCTGTTCCTGTTCCCCGCACTCGCCCTGAGGTGCGTGCCCTCAGCCCGGTACCTCCAGTTCCGGTACCACGCACCAGGCCTATAGTGCGTCTCAGCCGGCCAGAGTCTGCCGTCTGCCCAGCGGTGCCTGAACGGCCCGTCTGCCCAGCTCCGTCTGAGCCATCTGTCTGCCCAGCGCCGTCTGAGCCATCTGTCTGCCCAGCGCCATCTGAGTCATCCGTCTGCCACGAGCCATTAGAGCCGCCCGTCTGTCCCGAGCCAGTAGAGCCGTCCGTCAGTCAGGAGCCGCTAGAGCCGTCCGTCAGTCAGGAGCCGCCAGAGACGCCCGCCAGTCAGGAGCCGCCAGAGACGCCCGCCAGTCAGGAGCCGCCAGAGACGCCCGCCAGTCAGGAGCTGCCAGAGACGCCCGCCAGTCAGGAGCTGCCAGAGACGCCCGCCAGTCAGGAGCTGCCAGAGACGCCCGCCAGTCAGGAGCTGCCAGAGACGCCCGCCAGTCAGGAGCTGCCAGAGACGTCCGACAGTCCGGAGCTGCCCTACAGTCCGGAGCTGCCGTACAGTCCGGAGCTGCCCTACAGTCCGGAGCTGCCACTCAGCCCGGACCTGCCGGAGTCCCTCAGCCAGGACCTGCCGGAGTCCCTCAGCCAGGACCTGCCGCCCCTTGTCCCGGTGCTGCCCCTTGTCCCGGTGCTGCCCCTTGTCCCGGTGCTGCCCCTTGTCCCGGTGCTGCCCCTTGTCCCGGTGCTGCCCCTTGTCCCGGTGCTGCCCCTTGTCTCGGTGCTGCCCCTTATCCCGGTGTTGCCCCTTGTCCCGGTGCTGCCCCTTGTCCTGGTGCTGCCCCTTGTCCCGGTGCTGCCCCTTGTCCCGGTGCTGCCCCTTGTCCCGGTGCTGCCCCTTATCCCGGTGCTGCCCCTTATCCCGGTGCTGCCCCTTGTCCCGGTGCTGCCCCTTGTCCCGGTGCTGCCCCTTATCCCGGTGCTGCCCCTTATCCCGGTGCTGCCCCTTCATTTAGGTGGGGTTAGTGGGAGGGTGGTCATTGGGAGGGGGATAAAGAAGCGGGGATTGATTATGGTGGGGTGGGGACCTCGTCCACCGCCAGAGCCGCCACCGTGGACAGACGCCCACCCAGACCCTCCCCTAGACTTTGTGCTGGTGCGCCCGGAGTTCGCACCTTAAGGGGGGGGTTCTGTCACGTTCCTGACCTGTTTTCCTTTGTTTTGTATTCATTTTAGTTGGTCAGGGCGTGAGTTGGGTGGGTTTGTCTATGTTTGTATTTCTATGTGGGGTTTTGTGTTCGGCCTGGTATGATTCTCAATTAGAGACAGGTGTGTATTGTTTGTCTCTAATTGAGAGTCATACAAAGGCAGCCAGGGTTTCACTGGTGTTTTGTGGGTGTTTGTTCCTGTGTCCTCACAGGACAGTTGAAGGTTAGTCACGTTTGTTGTTTTGTAGTTTGTAGTGTCTTGTTTGCTGTTTTTTCATTAAAAGATGGCTTATTTCCCTCAATCCGCATCTTGGTCCTATCCATGCTCCTTCTCGTCTAAGGGGGAGAACAACATTGACTGCCTTTACATGTACACTGATCATACCAAACATTTGGAGAGAAATAAACGTCCTAATAAGGACTAGGAACCTCCTCCTTTTCCCTCAGAAGAGCCTCAATTTGTCGGGGCATGAACTCTTCAAAGTGTCCAAAGCCTTCCACAGGGATGCTGGCACATGTTGACTCCAATGCTTCCCACAATTGTGTCATGTTGGCTGGATGTCCTTTGGGTGCAGTCTTCACTCCTCAGAGAAGGATGGTCTTCCCCTTCCTCCTCTGAGGAGCCTCCACTGCACCCAAAGGACATCGAGCCAACATGACATAATTGTGGGAAGGGAGTTTCAGTGAGTTTCAGAATAAAATAAATTGGTAAAACATTAATAAATTATAATTTTTGGATAAAACTATACTAAATATAATCACATCAACAAATAATTTAATAAAAAAATAATTGAATAAAACATACTATTTTGCGTCCTCCTCTGGGTACATTGACTTCAATACAAAAACCTATGAGACTCATGGTTCTCAAGGCTTCCATAGACTTAAACAGTAATTATGACAACTTCCGGAGGACATCCTCCAACCTATCAGAGCTCTTTCAGCATGAACCTTCTCCGCTGTGCAATGCGGTTTCCGAGCTGGTCATGGGTGCACCTCAACCCCGCTCAAGGTACTAAACAATATCATAACCGCCATCGAGAAGAGACAATACTGTGCAGCTGTATTCATGGGTTGGCACCCCCCATTGGGTTGTGCCATGGTCTTTGTGGGCTATACTCGGCCTTGTCTCAGGATGGTAAGTTGGTGGTTGAAGGTATCACTCTAGTGGTGTGGGGCTGTGCTTTGGCAAAGAGGGTGAGGTTATATCCTGCCTGTTTGGCCCTGTCGGGGGTATCATCGGATGGGGCCACAGTGTCTCCTGACCCCTCCTGTCTCAGCCTCCAGTATTTATGCTGCAGTAGTTTATGTGTCGAGGGTCTGGGGTCAGTCTGTTATATCTGGAGTATTTCTCCTGTCTTATCCGGTGTCCTGTGTGAATTTAAGTATGCTCTCTCTCTTTCTCTCTTTCTTTCTTTCTCTCTCTCAGAGGACCTGAGCCCTAGGACCATGCCTCAGGACTACCTGGCATGATGACTCCTTGCTGTCCCCAGTCCAGCTGGCCGTGCTGCTGCTCCAGTTTCAACTGTTCTGCCTGCGGCTATGGAACCCTGACCTGTTCACCGGAGGTGCTACCTGTCCCAGACCTGCTGTTTTCAACTCTCTAGAGACAAACGTTTCTTAAACAGAAAAAAAACAGGATAAACATACCTGAATTTGTCAAATAAAATCAAACTTTATTTGTCAAATGCGCCGAATACAACAAATGTAGAACTTACAGTGAATTGCTTACTTACAAGCCCTTAACTAACAGTACGGCTCAAGAAGAGTTAAGAAAATGAGCAAATGACCAAAAGTAAAAAATAATAAAAAGTAACACAATAAAATAACAATAACAAGGCTATATACAGGGGATACTGGTACCGAGTCAATGTGCGGGGGTACAGGTTAGTCGAGGTCATTTGTACATGTAGGTCGGGGTGAATTGACATTTCATAGATAATAAACACCAAGTAGCAGCAGTGTACAAAACAAATGAAGGGTCAATGTAAATAGTCCGGGTGGCCATTGATTAATTGTTCAGCAGTCTTATGGCTTGGGGGTAGAAGCTGTTAAGGAGCCTTTTGGTTCTAGACTTGGTGCTCCTGTACCGCTTGACGTGCGGGAGCAGAGAAAACAGTCTATGACTTGGGTGACTGACAATTTTTGGGTCTTTCTTTATATAGGTCCTGGATGGCATGAAGCTTGGCCCCAGTGATGTTCACTACCCTCTGTAGTGCATTACGGTCAGATGCCGAGCAGTTGCCATACCATGCGGTGATGCAACCGGTCAGGATGCTCTCGATGGTGCAGCTGTAGAACTTTTTGAGGATCTGCGGACCCATGCCAAATCTTTTCAGTCTCCCGAGGTGGAAAACTTGTTGTCGTGCCCTCTTCACGACTGTCTCGGTGTGTTTGGACCATGATAATTAGTTGGTGATGTCTTCACGACTGTCTTGGTGTGTTTGGACAATGATAATTAGTTGGTGATGTCTTCACGACTGTCTTGGTGTGTTTGGACCATGATAATTAGTTGGTGATGTCTTCACGACTGTCTTGGTGTGTTTGGACCATGATAATTAGTTGGTGATGTCTTCACGACTGTCTGTCCATGTGTCACTGTCTGTCACCTAAAAAACGTATCTCCACCTGTGTGACCCTACATTCTAAACTTTCATTCATAGGCAGGTTGTAGCAGCCTCATGATGGGTATAGGGAAAATTCTAGTATCATGTATTAGCCTAAACCTATTGCTGTTACATTGAACAGGGTGAATGGAATATGAATGACAGTTATCCAATATGCTGTAATAGAATTAAGGCCATGCTCATGAAAAAAAAAATCGTTCTGCCTCATCTTAAACACCACTGTTTGGGTGGTGGATGATTCTTGGTACACATGGGAAACCGTTGAGCTGGAAAACCCCAGCAGCGTTGCAGTTCTTGACACAAACCGGCGCCTGGGACCTACTACCATACCCTGTTCAAAGGCTCTTAACAATTTTATCTTCCCCATTCACCCTCTGAATGGCACACATACACAATCCATGTCTCATTTGTCTCAAGGCCTAAAATGCCTTACAGGATGATTTGTGTCTTAAAGAGCGTAGCTTAAAGGAAATAGTACCGTCACATCTAGATAAAAACTAATGTGAAAAATTAATAGAAGTATGTATTCATCATTTACAATATCTCAGCTTATTGTTAAATTATTATGATGTTTTTTTCCAATACAGAAAGTGTAGTAACTATTGTTTCCAAACTGCGTTACCAACTCCAGCCAGCAGATGGCGATATGCATCTTTCAGGTGATGCTTCTTGCGTGACGTGTAATTTACTGAACGGGACACTTCTTCAGGAACAACAACGCGGCTACTCTTTCAACCGCCTCGGTAGCTTGCTAGCCAACATAAAACTGAAAGATTGACGCTTTAGACCATGTTAATGTACATTAGCTAATCACAGTGTTGTAAACGCAGTTCTGTTGACGTATCAAGTTCTGTTGACGTATCAACTGGTTAACTTTAACCTAATTTGCTTGTTCAATTTGCAAAGTTGTTAAACATTGATACTGAGCCTAGCGTTAGGCTAGTCGCTAATTCTAACATCCCAGACCATGAGCTCACTAAACTACTCATCCCCTGTTAAAGAAGAAGAGGTCTGCTGTATGCAGAAAGAAGCTCTGAGGCTGAACATTGTCGTGAAAGAAGAAGAGGATGTTATAGAGGAAACAGAGGAAGAACCTTTCAGAGAGGAAGAGGATGCTATCTCAATAAAGGTGAAGGAGGAAGACGTCTTGGGAGTGAAAGAGGAGGAGACAGAATATCAGATTAACACCAGTGAGTACTGTCTTAAAAACCGAGTCACACACTATGCCGTTGTTGAACTAATGTGGGGGGTTTTAAGGGCCATTCTACTGAACTTCTTCACTTGAATATGTTGTTCAGTACTGTAGGAATTGTTAAAGGGGCCATCTGCCTTTGTTAGTTTCAATCTGCCATTGGTACATATATTTTGGGGACTTTTAAATTAGATTTATTAAATTATCCATGTAATTTATCCATGTAACTAGTATAACAGGCTTTTAAAATGCAATGTTGGAGTATAATTTATACTTAAAATATCAAAGGGATGCAAAAGGCACCCATTTAGTGGAACGACCCTTTAACATTTGCATTTTAGGCTGTTTAGAGAGATTAATGCCTCTTGTAAGACCCTATGATTGTAATAGACGGTCGTAAGTTTTACCATCTGTTTGATGTTCTCATTCACACAGGAGAGAGACATGACTATCGTGGATCCTCTGGGGAGCCTCAACAACATCCTGATGCTGACGAGTCAGAGAAGAGTCTCTCCAGATCAGAACACCAGATGGTAGAGCTTGGTCTGGTCTAACATACAGCTTGCTCTATCAGGGTCTGTGCTGGGTTTCTGTAAAGCACTTCATGACAGCGGTGACATAAGCATCCATTATGATATGTGTCTGTGTCCCCTCCTTTATGGTTACCAGGACAACGCTAGCCCTTCCTCCCTCCCGGAGTCCCCGCGTCGTGCCTCTCCCGGTAGCGCCTCACTGCTGGGTATGAAGAGGTTGTCTGTGCTGCTGGTGGACTGCAGGAAAACAACGGGGCTGAGTGGAACTGTGAGAGGAGGAGAAGAGAAGAAAGGATCAGATTTGACACATCAAAGTAAGTGCTGTAGTTTAGTTTGAACAAATACAATAGATCTGCCCACTGGTATCTGTTACCAGGACAACCAGCAGAGTTCTGTTAGTTGACAGGAAGATAGACTGTTATCTGTTACCAGGACAACCAGCAGAGTTCTGTTAGTTGACAGGAAGATAGACTGGTGGATATGGATGTTATATATAACACTGAAAAAGGATTTTGCCAATGAAGAGAGAAACCAATAGACCATATAAGACCTTGATGAAAGTTAGCTTTAGAGAGAAAGTTTCAAGATGATCTGATGTAAGGTGCTTGTTTTACAAAACCTTTTCCTAAAAACATTATGGATGTTACATTGTCTGTCCCAGTCAACCCCCCTATCTTTACAAGACTTTAGAACACACAAACTAAACTCCAGACACTTCAATGTGGTCTGTATTGCTTCATTAACGTTGAAAAGTTTAACTATGTCTCATTGGTTAGAAGACATTAGTTTGTGTATTATTCCAATAACCAACCTGGAAAGGTAGTGTATCAATTTAATGTATGTATTAAATTGAATGAGACAATGATATCCAATCAGTTGAGACTGGATTGATATCCTACAGCGTAACCTGAATTATTTCATGAAAAATGACTGGCGATTCTTCGCCAGAGGTTACTGATAGCGCAAGCTGAGATCTCACATGATTCCCACCCGGGGCGGAAATTCACTATGAACAAAGGGGAAAACAAAAATGGCTGCTCCCCTTTCTTAGCTTAGCATCTGGCGCAATGCTTAGCTTTCCTTGCGCGGGGTTTCCACTTCGCGGCGCAAGGGAAGTTACCCCCAACAAGGGAACGTGTTTACTAGGTGACGTCTCACGTTCAACCCTTAAACTCTTCACGTTACCAAATGCGAGAGGTAGAAAGATAATGGCTTCGGTCAAAAAAATATATTTACTCAAATTTCCGTAATGGCTGGCTCATATGTCCTTTGCTCTAGGAATTGCTTATGACCGAGTCAGATCACTCCTGAGAGCGACCTACTAGTTGGGCCACTAGTATTATTCTCAGAATGCCTGCATCCGCTGGTACATATGCCCTAGCTCGTAGCATTCAGTAGACCCTCCGACACACTGGCTTTCGTCAGATGTACCACAGGTGTGGTTCTCTCCCGACCAGTATCTGGGTGAAATGGAACGACACACACACGCTTCTCCCACACCAGTCCTGCCTATAGCTATTAATGGTATATGTATCTTGCTACACAATTGGTATGGAATTAACCCAAAAGCTATTAATCTTACAGCTACCCCCCCCCCTCCCCTTCAATTTCCGCCTGAAGACATACCCAAATCTAACTGCCTCTAGCTCAGGCCCAGGAGCAAGGATATGCATATTCTTGGTACCATTTGAAAGAAAACACTCTGAAGTTTGTGTAAATGTGAATTGAATGTAGGAGAATATAACACAATAGATCTGGTTTAGATAATACAATGAAAAAACAATACGTTTTTTCTTTTTAATTGTTGTATCATCATCTTTAAAATAAACAAGATAAAACAAACATTCAGATATGAATATGGGGACAATTTCAGTGGAAAACATAAGGCAACAGTACTTGTGCAAAGTTTCAGAATGATAACTTCCAAAATGAGTGTGCTACATGACATTTAACATGAAGTCACCCAGGTGTCCCACACATGTAGCCCAAATGTACCCAAGTGGCCAAATTGGTGAAGGTATACATTTTGAAACAAATAACTATATACAAAATACCAAAATGGTATTCTAACACACCCCCCCAAAAAATGGAGAGGGAAAAAATATATATACATTTACAAAATAACACAGGTAACTATTTACACACTTTCAATATTTGGAAGACCCTCAGTCCTCTATCAAATCAAATCTGTTTATATAGCCCTCAAGAGTAAATATGAACAGTTTACCTCTAGATGGCCCGGGAGGTGTGGAGCCAGAGACAGCAGGGGTACAGCTGGATGAACCAGCTTCAGAGGGGGATGGACACACGTTGGGGGTGGACACGTTGGCGGCAGACACACGCATCTCGACCATGCTCCCTCTAATCCATAATATGTAGACTGAGTTGAGGAAGCATGCGCTGGAGGAAGTATAGCCAATGTGTACTTTAAACATTTCATTACATTTTTATATATTGCAAATAAAATGTAAAAACAATCACAAATAATATTTTATATTATTCATTTCAAACAACGGCATTAGCATGAGAAGAACTTACCAGTCCAAAACAATGTCCTCTCCGTTCAAAAAATATGCTTCCATTTGAGTCATGGTCGCTAACTGAGTCGTCTTCCAAAAGCATATGTTTCACTTTCACGATCAATTTCCTCTATAATTTTGTGTACATTCGTATATCTAGTCTTAGATTTAGCTTTCCCTGATTTTTTCGCCATGATTTTCGATATATAAACATCTGAAGATGCTTGTTAGCAAAACAGTGCTGTGCATAATGAGTTTGGCTACTTCCAGTATGAAACTTCAATGGCGAATGACAATATTTACGCCGGAGTTTACTACATGGGTTGGTCTTCCAAAACACAAACATTAGATATTGCCGTTTACCTCTGCTCATTGGCTATCTACCCAGCTAGATTTCAAGACGATCGGTGGTCATTGGGTTAAAATACAGTCAATCAACGAGACAGTGGTCATATAATTGGTGCACAATGAGGTCGTTACTTGTTGTCTTCCAATCGTTTTTTTCGGGTCAACACGTCCCGCGAAATGACCCATCAAGTTTGGTTGCGTTACAAACAAACAGTTGATTGCAAGGAAACCAAACATGACTGGATAAAGTCAGGTTTAGTCTGTGTATTTACGTCGAATGTTTAGTCGAAAATTGAATGACACGAAATTCAACGAGATAAGCGTTCACAAAATGTTTCGTGTTAGGCTATAAAAATGGATTTAACTGAACAAAAGACCATTCATTGTGTAACAATGAGCCTTGGGATTGCAAACAGAGCAAGATCTTCAAAGGTAAACTATTTATTTCATTGCTATCTGTGATTTTGTTACGCCTGTGCTGGTTGAAAAAGTAGTTTGGTATGGGGCTCTGTGCTCAGATAATCACATCGTATTCTTTCGCAGTAAATCCTTTTTTAAATCTGACAACGCAGTTGGATTATCAAGATTCTAGGCTTTTGAAGCCTGTGAGACACTTGTATTTTCAGGAATGTTTAATATGACTATTTGTGGCGATCACCGTATGTTGTCGAATTCAAACCCGCATCCGGTATCCGTAGATAAGAGAAGTTAATGGTATATATGTATCTTGCTACACAATTGGTATGGAATTAACCAAAAGTGCAGCCATAGTTTTATCTTCGATGCCTCCCACGGGGTGCCAATATGTCGTGACGTTGTATTAGTTAATGTGACGACTGCTGCTCATCGAATGATTAACGGTTTATAATTGCGTGATTAAATTAATCAGACAATTATTAACTCATTAACCTGGGCACCATGGGAAAATTAGTTTTATGGAGTTTCTATTTCCCAAATTACCTCAAAGAATATCAGAATATCGATTTGACAACAGTCGCTAATTAATCAATTTCCTCTACAGTCTCATTGTGAACGTCGCATAATCCGGGAATCTGCACAAACCCGAGTCCCACCAATGAGTTCGTACCACACCAATTTTAGTTGATTATTTATTTACTAGAAAGCTAAAATGATAATAGAAGATACGCATAAACAAAACACAGTCTAGGCTGTTGATTAGAACTTAGTACAACAGGCCAACACACTCTGACGCGTGTTACCCAAAATGGGGATTTAAAAGAGAGAAAAGGAGAAAGTACACGAGAGAAATATACATTTGGGTGCATTTGTCAGCTATGCTTATTTGAACCCTGACCTTGCCCCGAACTGCCGCTCTTATGGGTCAGAATATAATGATGTAATTACGTGTTGAAGGTCTCCGCTGTGGGTCTCTCCGCGTGGGCCGTTTAGGCTTCAAGAAATGATGCAATTCTTTGGTGCAACTCTTTGGTTGTCCTCATGATGTCAGTGTCCTTTTTGCTTAGTGGTCTGATTCCTCACCCTTGTTCTGAAAGGGTTCTTCTGAGGACAGCCAGCCCTGTAGCTCAGGGCTCACAGCGTAGGAATGAAAACAGTGTAGATACCACGATTCGATGGTGGGTGGAGACCGGGTGGTCCGGCTTGAATTCACCCGCTTAGACGCAGCTATTCATCCATAGCATGAGAAGAAAAGGATTCCTTTGTCTTCAACCTCGTGTTGTGTTTTGGGTTCGTTGACTACTCAGACCTTTGCTGCAGCTCGGGTCACTTAGTCTGATATGTTAATTCTTAACTCGCATGTCTTATACACTCGGGTCAGATGTGGGCGTAACCGCCTTTAGGGCAATTCTCTGGGCGTACCAAGTTATGAGGCAAGGTCTAGATTTTACTCAAATCCAATTTTAGACAACTAACTTCACATTTCATCTTTACCAAAACATTCTCTTTGATTTGAACATTTTCCACACAACGTACAATGTATGAACATCAAGCATATACTAGGATATACTAGGAAAACTCTTAAAGTTACAATGTTTTCATAATGACGTCGTCCTTTAACCTTTAATAACAAAACAAAAATGACATTAATTTTCATATTCCATCTATCGTCATTACCACCATTGTGGCTGACGGAAACCATTGTTCCAAAGTCCATTTATTCCATGTTTAATGTTCTGAGGCCGGTTCTCCATAGTGAGAGGACAAAAGATTATTTATTATTAAATTAAATTATTTTCAAAAGAATTTTGTCTGTTGCCTAAGATTTATAATGGGCGTGAGGGGTCAAAAACCCCCCACATCTTCATACCCCTAGATCTCTCCTAAGTTGGGGGTGAGAGATAATCGGTATGGTCATGACACCTCATACAAGGCAGCATTATCATGAAGAGGTTTCATTCAGGTCTCTCTTTAATTAAACACTGTCTTTGGCAGGAGGAAAACCAAACTTCGAGGAACCAAAGGTGTCCAAACCAGCAAGACGACACCTCTGCTCCCAATGTGGAAAGAGTTTTAACCAGTTAGGAAGCCTGAAAGCTCATGAGCGAATACACACAGGGGAGTTGCCTTACCACTGCTCCCAGTGTGGAACTAGGTTTACCAAATTAGGAAGCCTGAAAAGACATGAGAGGATACACACAGGAGCGAAGCCACACCATTGCGCCCAGTGTGGAAAGAGTTTTAACAAGTTAGGAAACATGAAATCTCATGAGCGAATACACACAGGGGAGAAGCCTTACCACTGCTCCCATTGTGGAAAGAGTTTTAGAGAGTCAGGAAACCTGAACGCTCATAAGCGAATACACACAGGGGAAAAGCCTTACCGCTGCTCCCACTGCGGAAAGCGTTTTAACCATTCAGGAAAGCTGAAAGAACACATGAGACTGCACACAGGGGAGAACCCTTGCAAATGCTCAGACTGTGGGAAGACATATTACTCATCACGGTCACTTAAACGTCATGTGAGAATCCACACGGGAGAATAATTACTTCTCCTCGTGTGTAAACTCATGTTTCACATCACATTGACTTAAAATTCATCAGAGAACATACACAGTGCTCCAATTGTCTTATATTGTTGACTGAGAATGTGTTTACTTGTTTATACCATATGAAATGGAATTGTACAAAGTAGTCTTAAACATATATTTGTATGTTTTTACGAGAAAACAGTTTGAATATAGAGTAGATCAGATTCCATGTGTTTAAATGGTCCTTTTTTAAACTCTGACTGTGTGTGTGTTTATCTGGGTGTGTCATTCCTCCAGCACTACAGATAGTACAGTGATATTTGGATGTGATGCATTTGATCCATTGTTTACATTTGCATTGTTGGCCCACGGATGATTTAATGAAATTGAAATGATCACAGACTCTGTAATAGAAAATGGTAATTGTAAACTCAGCAAAAAAAGAAAGTCCTCTCACTGTCAACTGCGTTTATTTTCAATAAACTTAACATGTGTAAATATTTGTATGAACCTAAGATTCAACAAATGAGACAAAATGAACAAGTTCCACAGACTTGTGACTAACAGAAATGTGTCCCTGAACAAAGGGGGGGTCAAATTCAAAAGTAGCATTCAGTATCTGGTGTGGCCACCAGCTGCATTAAGTACTGCTGTGCATCTCCTCATGAACTTCACCAGATTTGACAGTTCTTGCTGTGAGATGTTACCCCACTCTTCCACCAAGGCACCTGCAAGTTCCTGGACATTTCTGGGGGGAATGGCCCTAGCCCTCACCCTTCGATCCAACAGGTCCCAGACGTGCTCAATGCGATTGAGATCCGGGCTCTTCGCTGGCCATGGCAGAACACTGACATTCCTGTCTTGCAGGAAATCACGCACAGAAGGAGCAGTATGGCTGGTGGCATTGTCATGCTGGAGGGTCATGTCAGGATGAGCCTGCAGGAAGGGTACCACATGAGGGAGGAGGATGTCTTCCCTGTAACGCACAGCGTTGAGATTGCCTGCAATGACAACAAGCTCAGTTTGATGATGCTGTGACACACCGCCCCAGACCATGATGGACATTCCACCACCAAATCGATCCCGCTCCAGAGTACAGGCCTCGGTGTAACGCTCATCCCTTCGACGATGAACGCGAATCCGACCATCACTCCTGGTGAGACAAAATTGCGACTCGTCAGTGAGAGCACTTTTTGCCAGTCCTGTCTGATCCAGTGATGATGGGTTTATGCCCGTAGGCGACATTGTTGATGTCTGGTGAGGACCTGCCTTACAACAAGCCCTCAGTCCAGCCTCTCTCAGCCTATTCCGGACAGTCTGAGCGCTGATAGAGGGATTGTACATTTCTGGTGTAACTCGGGCAATTGTTGTTGCCATCCTGTACCTGTCTCGCAGGTGTGATGTCCGGATGTACCGATCCGGTGCAGGTGTTGTTACACGTGGTCTGCCACTGCGAAGACGATCAGCTGTCCGTCCTGTCTCCCTGTAGCGCTGTCTTAAGCATCTCACAGTACGGACATTGCAATTTATTTCCCTGGCCACATCTGCAGTCCACATGCCTCCTTGCAGCATGCCTAAGGCACGTTCACGCAGATGAGCAGGGACCCTGGGCATCTTTCTTTTGGTGTTTTTCAGAGTCAGTAGAAAGGCCTCTTTAGTGTCCTAAGTTTTCATAACTGTGACCTTAATTGCCTACCGTCTATAAGATTCTAGTTGCTTAACGACCGTTCCACAGGTGCATGTTCATTAATTGTTTATGGTTCATTGAACAAGCATGGGAAACAGTGTTGAAACCCATTACAACAAAGATCTGTGAAGCTATTTGGATTTTTACGAATAATCTTTGAAAGACAGGGTCCTGAAAAAGATCTGTCCATTTTTTTCTGTGGAAGAAAAAGGGACGTTTCTTTTCTTGCTGAGTTTGTGTTTGTCATTGCAAAGATCTTATTATTAAAGATGTAATTTAACTTACTGGTGTGTGAACTTTGTTTCTCCTCATTTGGTAATACAGCAATTAACCACCACAGGCTAACCTTGTGAAACTGACCTATTATAATCTCCTGTTCCTGGGAGTATCATCCTGCGTTGCAAACCAGCTGCACCTGCGTCCTTGTATGAATAAAGTCCCTCCCAGGAACAGGCAACTATAAAGATATGTGCTCATCACCCACTGCTTCAGGAATTCAGACTGTCTACACTGCGCTGTGTAACTCTGTTATTCTCTCTGAGCTCAGAAATAAAGAATCTTGGTTTGACTTGGACTCCAGCAGATCCTTATTTTATAATATCCACCACAACTCTCCCACAGATTGCTGTTTCATCATTGTCTCAATGAAGAGTTCCTCGTTCCACTTTCCTGGGGTTATTTACAAGCCTCCCACTGGTTGAATAAACGTTGTTTCCACGTCATTTCAACAAAACACCTTTTGTTTCATGGACTTGCAACCTAAATCCAATGACTGGTGACATTTTGTGTTGATTTCATGTAGAATTCACTTTAGTTGACGAACCAAAGAGATGTAAATAGAAACTAGATGTTGAACTGACGTCTGTGCCCAGTGGGCTGGTTTGAATAAGTAGCAGGTGTTGGATCAAAATCCACCTTAGTAGCTAAGTTTCCATGTAATTTGCAACAGATTTTCATGTGAATATTCTAAAATCTGCATTAAACAATATATGCATTTTTCCACAAGAAATGTTTCTATCAGACAGACTTATTGCTAATCAAAGGCTTTACGAGACAAAAAAATACTTTTGCTGTTGAATTCCCATGTGCCGAATGAAAAAATACAAGTTAAATAGGTTTCCATCACATTTTCAACTCTCCTGATGGTTTTAAAAACTTGTGTAAAATAGAAAACGTGCTCTTGTCCCGTGCACTGTAGCCTGCAGCTCACATATACAGTGATGGTAGGCTACCTACATGATGAGATTATTATGGATGAGAGAGATATTATTTTATTTGTCAAATGGCAGCCAAGCATCGATCATCATGTCACCAGAATAAGACCATCAAAATGTATTGGAAAGGAGCATGAAGCTCATCACATGCAGTTTCACCACCCCGTGAAGTTCATAACTTATTTATTCTGTAGCCTAATAAACTACATGGGTTCCCAAGTTGTAGAGGGAGGACCACACAACATATCATCGCGTGACTCCAAGTTAACTGAGATGTGATGGTTATTAAATAAATATTTTCTCATGGAGGAGTTTCCACCATTTCTCGCTCATAAATGTTTACTGACACAAAATGATCCCACCATGTAAAACAAACAAACAAATTGTCTATCTGCATTAATAGAATTGTACAGGCATATCCTGTTTCTGTCAGCCTGGTCATTACTTTTGAAATGGTTGGATCAATATCCACCTTCATGATATGGATGAAGCCTGATTTGGAATGTCTGAGTAGTTCTATCTGATGTCATAATACATCCATCTGATAATTAAGTGATATTTGGAATGTCTGAGTAGTTCTATATGATGTCATAATACACCCCTCTGATAATCAAGTGATATTTGGAATGTCTGAGTAGTTCTATATGATGTCATAATACACCCCTCTGATAGTGATACATTTGCTCCATTGTTTCCATGTCAGTTTGTTTCCCACTGATGATTTATATCTGACAGAGGGGCTTTAAAGGAATAGTATGGTGACATCTTAGCGGGGCTTTAAATAAATAGGATTATTCATTAATTTAAGACTCCTATACCAACAATACACTTATTTCTAAATGGTCACGCCTTGCTTTGGTCATGTGTTCTCTTATGGGTCAATCATTTTAATTAGAATATAGCAATTACGGTGTCTCCTCAATCACTTCCAGTGCCTTTGGAAAGTATTCAGATTGGGGACATTGCCTTGTGTCGGGTGCCATCTTTCAGATGGGACGTTAAACGGGTGTCATGACTCTCTGTGGTCACTAAAGATCCCATTGCACTTAACACCCCTACTCTTATGATAACTCTGGTGTCCTGGATTAATTCCCATCTGGCCCTCATACCATCATGGTCACCTAATCATCCCCAGTTTACAATTTGGCTCATGCATTCTCCCTCCTCTCCCCTGTAACTATTCCCCAGGTTGTTGCTGTAAATGAGAATGTGTTCTCAGTTGACTTACCTTGTTAAATAAATAATAACCATGTTTCCAGACAAAGTTTATTCATTAGGATATATACAAATATGATGATGTCATAGTGAATTCATGACATGTGAATGAACAAGCCTTTTCATACTTTATAACATGGCTATATACAATGCCTTCAGAAAGTATTCAGACCCCTTGACTTTTTCCACATTTTGTTACGTTACATCCTTATTCTATTGTGTATTAAATAATTTTCCCCCTCATCAATCTACACACAATATCCCATAATGACAAAACAAAAACAGGTCTTTAGAAATTGTTGCTAATTTATAAAAATAAAAAAAACGGAAAAATAACATTTACATAAGTATTCAGACCCTTTACTCAGTACTTTGTTGAAGCACCTTTGGCAGCGATTACAGCATTGAGTCTTCTTGGGTATGATGCTACAAGCTTGGCACACCTGTATTTGGGGAGTTTCTCCCATTCTTTTCTGCAGATTCTCTCAAGCTTTGTCAGGTTTCAGGTTGGATGGGGAGTGTTGCTGCACAGCTATTTTCAGGTCTCTCCAGAGATGTTAGATCGGGTTCAAGTCCAGGCTCTGGCTCGGCCACTCAAGGACATTCAGAGACTTGACTCGAAGCCACTACTGCATTGTCTTGGCTGTGTGCTTAGGGTTGTTGTCCTGTTGGAAGGTGAACCTTCGCCCTCAGATTGAGGTCCTGAGCGCTCTGGAGCAGGTTTTCATCAAGGATCTCTCTGTACTTTGCTCAGTTCATCTTTCCCTTGATCCTGACTAGTCTCCTAGTCCCTGCTGCTGAAAAACATCCCCACAGCATGACGCTGCCACCACCATGCTTCACCCTAGGGATGGTGACAGGTTTCCTCCAGACGTGACGCTTGGTATTCAGGCCAAAGAGTTCAATCTTGGTTTCATCAGACGAGAGAATCTGGTTTCTCATGGTCTGAAAGTCCTTTTGGTGCCTTTTGGCAAACTCCAAGTGGGCTGTCATGTTCATTTGACTGAGGAGTGGCTTCCGTCAGGCCACTCTACCATAAAGGCTTGATTGGTGGAGAGATGGTTGTCCTTCTGGAAGTTTCTCCCATTTCCACAGAGGAACTCTAGAGCTCTGTCAGAGTGACCATCAGATTCTTGGTCACCTCCCTGACCAAGGCCCATCTCCCCCGACTGCTCAGTTTGGCCGTGCCGCAAGCTCTAGGAAGAGTCTTGGTGGTTCCAAACTTCTTCCATTTTAGAATGATGGAGGCCACTCTGTTCTTGGGGACCTTCAATGCTGCAGAAATGTGTTGGTACCCTTCCCAAGATCTGTGCCTCGACCCAATCCTGTCTCGGAGCTCTACAGACAATTCCTTCTACCTCATGGCTTGGTTTTTACTCTGACAGTCTCATAATAAAGGGTCTGAATACTTACTGTTATGTAAAGAAGGTATATTTTTTATCTTTAATAAATGTTTCTATAAACCTGTTTTTGCTTTGTCATTTAAATGTTTTATATTTAACTAGGCAAGTCAGTTAAGAACAAATTCGTATTTACAATGACGGGCTACCGCTGAACAGTGCCTTGTTCAGGGGCAGAACAACAGATTTTTACCTTGTCAGCTCTGGGATTCGATCCTTTAACCTTTTGGTTACTAGCCCAATGCTTTAACCAATAGGCTACCTGCCGCCCCAAATGATGGGCTATTGTGTGTAGTTTGCTGAATATATAAAACTTTTTTTTAAATCCATATTAAAATAAGGCTGTAACTTAACAAAATGTGGAACAAGTCATGGTGTCTGAATATTTTCCAAAGGCACTGTACAAACATCACATTGAATATTCTCCTCACTTTTGAAAAGCTCCATGAGAAAGAAAGGATTCCCAGATGATCTTTTAGATGTTCTGTCTTCAGGATGTTCTGGGTTGATGTCTGTTGGAGAGGGGAGGGGCGGTTGAGAGAGCTGGGGCCTTTTATTGCCCTGCCTCTGGGAGCCTCTCAGCTTGTGACATGATGAGAGAGAGTGAGAGAGGGCCTACCCTTCCTCTGGGAGCCTCTCAGCTTGTGACATGATGAGAGAGAGTGAGAGAGGACCTACCTGTAAGATATGTGTTATAAATGTACTTCTATTTGAAGAGTTTTGACCATTCGGGGACCTAATCTCAATCACTCATGAAAACATGAAAAAAATATTGTCCACACGAAAGATAGAATTTGGTAATAAAAAGATTTATGACAAGTTATATGCATGAAAATAAATATGTTTAAAAAATGTGACATTTTGGAGAGGTTTTTGCAGACTATATGGGAGGCCTAAGCCTTGTTATGGATACATGTCTATAAAGAATGACTGGTATAAGATATCAGCTCCATTTTTGCGGCACATGTTGACAAGATGTTGGGGAATCACTGGAGGGGAATATTGACCAACTGAGCATCTCAGTGTACAGTTCAATAAACACAATATGCATTTTGTTACATTTCAGTCTTCTGTTATGTATTTAAAGTGTCATATTGGGATGCAAATTCAAATATGAATGCATTTAAACTGTATCTGACATGGTACTGGTGTCTTCTTTTTTAAAGCCCATAACCATGTGTGTGATGTGTAAACAACAAAGGGCCCCCCCCCCCCCCATAAAAAGATCCTGTAACAGAAAGCTGCACAATATGTTGAGTAAAGTATTTTGCTTACCATGACTATATCAAACCCTACTTCATGTGTTTCCACTATCATGTATCCTACCATGACTATATCCAACCCAACTCCATGTGTTACCACTATCATGTATCCTAC
Organism: Salvelinus fontinalis; assembly: GCF_029448725.1. Lineage (NCBI taxonomy): Eukaryota > Metazoa > Chordata > Actinopteri > Salmoniformes > Salmonidae > Salvelinus > Salvelinus fontinalis. Next base: position 428,181 of record NW_026600306.1, on the reverse strand, counting down.
CATTACTATATCAACCCTACTCCATGTGTTTCCACTATCATGTATCCTACCATGACTATATCTAACCCAACTCAATGTGTTGCCACTATCATGTATCCTACCATGACTATATCAAACCCAGCTCCATGTGTTGCCACTATCATGTATCCTACCATGACTATATCCAACCCAACTCCATGTGTTGCCACTATCATGTATCCTACCATTACTATATCCAACCCTACTCCATGTGTTGCCACTATCATGTATCCTACCATGACTATATCAAACCCTACTCAATGTGTTTCCACTATCATGTATCCTACCATGACTATATCCAACCCTACTCAATGTGTTTCCACTATCATGTATCCTACCATGACTATATCCAACCCTACTCCATGTGTTGCCACTATCATGTATCCTACCATGACTATATCAAACCCAACTCCATGTGTTGCCACTATCATGTATCCTACCATGACTATATCCAACCCTACTCAATGTGTTTCCACTATCATGTATCCTACCATGACTATATCCAACCCTACTCCATGTGTTGCCACTATCATGTATCCTACTTGGCTGAAGCTTTGATCCAGTGGAAGAAGTATTGAGGAGCAGGGAGGTTAAAGGACACAGCTGTTACTCTACACTATCCCTCGATAATCCAGTAATAAGAGAACATTTATACATTATTTAGGGCTCTATAACATCTCTATCTATATATAACATCTCTATCAATTATTATAATAATTTTTTTACCCAATTCCATTTTCTCCGTTTAGGTTTTCCAGGTTTCTGATTTGTCCCTGTTTCTGCTTTTTGCTCTAAATCACACTGTTAATAGAAAACTACTGCAGCATAAATACTGGAGGGGTCAGGAGACACTGTGGCCCCATCCGATGAGACCCCCGGACAGGGCCAAACAGGAAGGATATAACCCCACCCACTTTGCCAAAGCTCTACACAATATTCTGCTGCTGATGCCAGATGCCATAGCAGTCTCTTTCTGATGTAAAGCAGAGGGTCACCGAGCATGTGGTGCAGGTGATGGGGGACTTCATCTTGCAAACAACACAGCAACGCCTCCATGCTGTACCCTTTTGGCCCTTAGGCACATCCATGCCTGCACAAATATATTTGGGCAGATGAACACTTGTAGCAGGAGCAGAAGGGACAGGGCGTGGTGCAGTGGTGCTGTAGCCAGCAAGCTCCTTGATGACCTGCTCTCTGAAGGCTTTCTGTGAGAGGAAGGGCTTTCCACAGCTCTTAGCCATTTCCTTGTGTAGGATGAATGCATTCACCACAGCAATGTCGACGAAATGATAGAAGAAGGTCTTGTACCATTTCATTGTCTTATGCAGAACATTGTAATAGCCTATCAGCGCATCTGATAGGTCCACACCTCCCATGCTCTTGTTGTAGTCCTTTACTGCAGCTGGAATGGGGACATTTTTGGTGGTCCATACCCCGTCCTTGACACGTCTGACCACATGATCCCCATTGAATGACTTGTGGATTGTTGTGCACATCACCACCTCTCTGGTATCCATCCACTTCACAAACAGCAGGCCATCTTCACGGATCCATCGCATGGTCCCCCGCTCAGCCTGCTCAGGCATGTGGTTCACCTTCGTCTTCGGAAAGCCCACCCTGTTGGTACGAATGGTGCCACAAGCCCACACTTCCCGCTTCCTAAGGTCTGTGAACAGGGTAGGGCTTGTGTAGAAGTTATCCACAAACAGTTTGTAGCCCTTCCCTAGCAGTTTAAAATCCAATAACTCCATTACAGAGTCATAGCCAAGTCCCTTACCGGTAGCAAAACTGTTCCTCCCCTCATAGACAAAAAAATTGCATGTGTAGGCACACACAGAATCAGCCAACACAAACAGCTTGTAACCCCACTTGGTTGGTTTGTTTCGCATGTATTGTTTGAGGTCAATTCTGGCCTTTGAGGCTACCATCCTCTCATCAATTGACACGTTCTGGGCTGGCTGAAAGTACGTCTTGCAGGCCTCAACAATACTGGAGTAGAGAGGTTTTATTTTGCACAGTCTATCAAACGTTGCTGTGCCTCTCTTCTTGTCATTCTCTTCATCAACCTTTGGGTCACTGATATGAAGCGCCTGTGAAAGAGCCAGAAACCTTTTGCAGGACATAACAGTCATGGGGAAAGGCAGTTGGTAGAGTGATGACGTTTTCCAGTAGTCCGTCAGGCTTTTCAGCTTCACCAGCCCCATGTAGATGACCAGTGAAAGGTAGCAGAAAAAGTCTGACATGGATATGGGCTTCCATGCTACCTTTTTGCCCGCCTGCTTCTTCTTCCCATACTTATTCGTGTTCGACACGAGCGAATCTACAACGGATTGTGTGAAAAACAACTGAAAAAGCTGAAGGGGGCTGTAAGTTGTGGTCGAGTTCACCTGAGGTCCTGGCTTCCTTTTCGGACGAAAAGTTGGTTGGGGTGGCTCCACATCATCTTCTAGGACAGTGTGCCAACGCCCTTCTGTCCCTTTGTTAGCAGGTGGCACACTTCCCCTCTTCCGCTTCTTTGTCGGTGCCTTCACACCTGTAGATGGCCCAGAGACAGCAGGGGTCCAGCTGGATGAACAAGTTGGAGCTGGGGGCTCCCAGTCGGAATCAGTGCCACTGTGAATGAAAATGTTCAGTTAGAATAGTTTCACATATGAGCCCTGTATCAACAGGTATAATAAACATATACACTGTTCAAAACAATAAAGGGAACACTTAAACAACACAATGTAACTCCAAGTCAATCACACTTCTGTGAAATCAAACTGTCCACTTAGAAAGCAACACTGATTGACAATAAATTTCACATGCTGTTGTGCAAATGGAATAGACAAAAGGTGGAAATTATAGGCAATTAGCAAGACACCCCCAATAAAGGAATGGTTCTGCAGGTGGTGACCACAGACCACTTCTCAGTTCCTATGCTTCCCGTTCTGATGTTTTGGTCACTTTTGAATGCTGGCGGTGCTTTCACTCTAGTGGTAGCATGAGACGGAGTCTACAACCCACACAAGTGGCTCAGGAAGTGCAGCTCATCCAGGAAGGCACATCAATGCGAGCTGTGGCAAAAAGGTTTGCTGTGTCTGTCAGCGTAGAGTCCAGAGCATGGAGGCGGTACCAGGAAACAGGCCACCAGGAGACAGGCCAGTACATCAGGAGACGTGGAGGAGGCCGTAGGAGGGCTACAACCCAGCAGCAGGACCGCTACCTCCGCCTTTGTGCAAGGAGGAGCAATGCCAGAGCCCTGCAAAATGACCTCCAGCAGGCCACAAATGTGCATGTGTCTGCAATATTTTTTTGAGCAGTGTATATATAAATAAATAAAAAAAATAAAAAAAATAAATATGCGACAGTTTAAACAAATGCATTAGCATGAGAAGCAAAAACCTATTTTACTTACTGGTCTAAAAGTGGATCTTTTCCTTCCAAAAACATTTCTTCCGCGCTGGAATCATAACTGTGGCCACTCACAGAGTCCTCATCCATTCCTTCTGTGTCACTCTCCTGGTCAATGTCTGCAATAATATCATCAAAATGTTTATACTTGGACTGAGATTTAGCTTTTCCACTCTTAGTAGCCATGTTTAACTTTTTCAGATTTGAGAAGTTTGTAGAAGAGAAGGAACTGCTGTGAAACGTAAACTACAGTGCGTCCTGTTTCCTTTCACCAGAGAATGAACTCTGTTGTGCACAGCTCTAGCATGATGGCTGTTTGTCCTACAAACGGCATTCACATACTGCTGGAAAGCCCAGCTCATTGGCTATCTAGCTAGGTTTCAAAACGATAGGTGGTCATTGGACCAAGACCCTTTATGGGCTACTTCAGGTGTTGTATAGCCAATACGTAATGTAGAATGATGAAACGAGAGTCTGAGGATTGCACAAAAACCAAACTTGACCGCGTTAAACAACGTTTAGCCAATTAGATTTCATAAAATTGTTTTGTTGCAAGTTGAAAGAGTCGGAATCCTTGCAGAATGCTGTTTCCAACATGGATCGTGTTAGGATATACACTACCGTTCAAAAGTTCGGGGTCACTTAGAAATGTCTTTTTGCCAATTAAAATCACATTAAATTGATCGTAAATACAGTGTAGACATTGTTAATGTTGTAAATGACTATTGTAGCTGGAAATGGCTGATTATTTGTGGATTATATAGGCCCATTATTATCTACAGAGGATCATTATCAGCAACCATCATTCCTGTGTTCCAATGGCACGTTGTGTTAGCTAATCCAAGTTTATCATTTAAAAGGCTAATTGACCACTAGAAAACCCTTTTGCAATTATGTTAGCACAGCTGAAAACTGTTGTTCTGATTAAAGTATATAAATAAAAATGGCCGCCTTTAGACTAGTTGAGTATCTGGAGCATCAGCATTTGTGGGTTCGATTACAAGCTCAAAATGGCAAGAAACAAAGAACTTTCTTCTGAAACTTGTCAGTCTATTCTGGTTCTGAGAAATGAAGGCTATTCCATGCGAGAAATTGCCAAGAAACTGAAGATCTCGTAAAAAGCTGTGTACTACTCCCTTCACACAGCAGCACAAACTGGCGCTAACCAGAATAGAAAAAGGAGTGGGAGGCCCCGGTGCACAACTGAGCAAGAGTACAAGTACATTAGAGTGTCTAGTTTGAGAAACGCCTCACAAGTCCTCAACTTGCAGCTTCATTAAATAGTACCCACAAAACACCCGTCTCAACGTCCACAGTGAAGAGGCGACTCCGGGATGCTGGCCTTCTAGGGGTGCCTTTTGCATCCCTTTGATATAAGTAGACATTATGCTCCAATATTGCATTTTAAAAGCCTGTTGTATTAGATCAGGGGAACTTTAATACAGACCACATGGAGAGTTTAATACATCTAATTGAAAAGTGCCCCAAAATATATGTACCAATGGCAGATTGCCCCTTCAACAACTCCTACAGTACAGAACAACATATTCAAGTGTAGAACTTCAGTAGAATGCCCCTTTAAAAAACACATTAGTTCAAGAACCGCATAGTGTGTGCCCCTGTTTAAGACAGTACTCACTGGTGTTAATCTGATATTCTGTCTCCTCCTCTTTCACTCCCAAGACGTCTTCCTTCTTCACCTCTACTGAGATAGCATCGTCTTCCTTCTTCACCTCTACTGAGATAGCATCGTCTTCCTCTCTGAAAGGTTCTTCCTCTCTTTCCTCTATAACATCCTCTCCTTCTTCCACGACATTGTTCAGTCCCAGAGCTTTTTTCTGCATACAGCAGACCTCCTCTTCTTTAGCAGGGGATGAGTAGTTTAGTGAACTCATGATCAGGGATGTTAGCTAGCTAGCTAGCATTAGCGACTAGCCTAGTGCTAGGCTCAGTATCAATATTTAACAAGTTTGCAAATTGAACAAGCAAATTAGGTTAAAGTTAACTAGTTGATACGTCAACTGAACTGTGTTCACAACACTGAGATTAGCTAATGTACATTAACATGGTCTAAAGCGTCAATCTTTCAGTGTTATGTTGGCTAGCAAGCTACCGAGGTGGTTGAAAGAGTAGCCGTGTTGTTGTTCCTGAAGATGCGCCCTGTCCAGTAAATTATACGTCACGCAAGAAGCATCACATGAAAGACGCAAATCGCCATCTGCTGACTGGAGTGAGTAATGCAGTTTGGAAACAATAGTTACTACACTTTTTTGAATGGGAAAGAACGTCATAATAATTTTACAATAAGGTGATATATTTTCTCTTACGTCTTACAAATAAAACCGTCCTGTACACAGACGTAGAAGCTTAATATGAATATGTAGATGCTGAATAAATACGTATATGAATAGGTAGTGTTTTAATACACATTTGCTCTGTTCATTTTTCACATTAGTTTTTATCTAGATGTGACGGTACTATTCCCTTAAAGCTACGCTCTTTAAGATACAAATCATCCTGTAAACCAGGGGTGGGCAACTCCAGTCCTCGGGGGCCTGATTGGTGTCACACTTTTTCTCCCTCCCTAGCAAACACAGCTGATTAATCAAACTGCATTCTAAACTGAAGATCATGAATTGTTGATTATTGGAGTCAGGTGTGTTAGCTGGGGCAAAACTGTGACACTAATCAGGCCCTCGAGGACTGGAATTTCCCAACCCCGCTGTAAACAATAGAGCAAATGCATCACATTCACATAGCACTTGATTATCTGTAGTGCTTTACACTGAGTCTACAAAACATTAAGAACACCTGCTCCTTCCATGACTTAGACTGATCAGGTGAATCCATGTGAAAGCTATGATCCCAAGTTAAATCCACTTCAATCAGTGTAGATGAAGGGGGGAGACAGGTTAAATGAGGATTTTTAAGCCTTGAGACAAATGAGACATGGATTGTGTATGTGTGCCATTCAGTGGGTGAATTGGCAAGACAGAATATTTAAGTGTCTTTGAACAGGGGATGGTAGTAGGTGCCAGGTGCACCGGTTTGTGTCAAGAACTGCAAAGTTGCTGGGTTTTCCAGCTCAACAGTTTCCCATGTTTACCAAGAATGGTCCACCACCCTAACAGTGGCGGTCAGTGCCATTTAAAATGAGGCAGGACGATTTGTTTTTTCATGAGCATGGCCTTAATTGTATTACACCATATTAGAAGAGTGTCATTCATATTTCACTCACCCTGTTCAATGTAACAGCAATAGGTTTAGGCTTCTACATGATACTAACATTCCCCCTATACCCATCCTGAGGTTGCTACAACCCCACCTATGAATTAAAGTTTACAATGTAGGTGCAGACAGGTCGAGAGCAAATTTGAGGTGACAGACAGTGAAACATGGACAGACAGTGACACATTCAATACCACCTTGCACACTCTTGCCTGCATCTAGCTGAAATACGGTGTAATCATTAGTCCAACAGTTGCAAACAAGAGTTTCTATTGGACAAATTCAGGTATGTTTATCTCCATTTTGTTCCGTTTAAGAAATGTTTTTCAACAACAATCGGAGGAATGTGTGGTCTGTCATGAAGTTTAAGTAGCCTATATTTGATGTGATATATTCCCTTACACACTGGGAGAAGAATGTGTGTTCTCTCATGAACTTTAAGTAACCTATATTTGATGTGATATATTCCTTTCGAGACAGGATTGTGTCACGGATCTGTGGAAGTGGACCAAAGCATTTCTGCAGCATTGCAGGTCCCAAAAAAACACAAGGGCCTCGATCATTCTTAAAAGGAAGTAGTTTGGAACCACCAAAACCCACCAAGACTCTTCGGAGGAGAAGGGCCTTGGTCAGGGAGGTGACTAAGAACCCGATGGTCACTGACAGAGCACCAGAGTTCCTCTGTGGAGATGGGAATACCTTCCCAAAGGACAACCATCTCTGCAGCACTCCACCAATCAGGCCAATCGGGCCAAGGTTCACCTTCCAACAGGACAACAACCCTAAGCACACAGCCAAGACAAAGCTGAAGTGGCTTCGGGACAAGTCTAGGAATGTCCTTGAGTGGCCCAGACAAAGCCCGGACTTGAACCTGATCGAACATCTCTGGAGAGACCTGAAAATAGGTGTGCAGCAATGCTCCCAATCCAACCTGACAGAGCTTGAGAGGATCTGCAGAGAATGAGAGAAACTCCCCAAATACAGGTGTGCCAAGCTTGTAGCGTCATACCCAAGAAGACTCGAGGCTGAAAATTAGGAAAATAATTAGGCTGTATATAGCTTGATTAAACACGTTTCCATTCAAAGTTTTTATGTGAATAAAGTCATAACGTATAAAACTTCTCACGACAGATGTGATGGAAACAGTCTGACACATACAACCACACAGTTACACATGGAGTAAAACAAACATACAGTCAATAATACAGTAGAAAAATAAGTCTATATACAATGTGAGCAAGTGAGGTGAGATAAGGGAGGTGAAGGCAAAACAAAACAAATGCAATAAATATACATTGTAAACAAACGGTATATATTTATATTCCAGACTCTTGACATTAATCGTTCTACTATTTCTATATTTCTAAATCCTTAAAATACATTGTGGGGATTTGCATGTATTGTTTTGTTAGATATTACTGCGCTGTTTCACTACACCTGCGATATCAGAGAAATATGTGTATGAGACCAATAACATTTAATTTGATTTGATCTGTGGTCAGATGTGTGCAGACAACAGATGGTGTTTATGGTGCAGAGGACTGTGGACTCAGTGTAGGACATCCCAGCCACTTGGCAGTGTTAACATAACAACAATACACGGGACGAGACCCGTAATGACAATACACGGGACGAGACCCGTAATGACAATACACGGGACGAGACCCGTTACGACAATACACGGGACGAGACCCGTAATGACAATACACGACGAGACCCGTAACGACAATACACGGGACGAGACCCGTAATGACAATACACGGGACGAGACCCGTAATGACAATACACGGGACGAGACCCGTTACGACAATACACGGGATGAGACCCGTAATGACAATACACGACGAGACCCGTAACGACAATACACGGGACGAGACCCGTAACAACAATACACGGGACCAGACCCGTAACGTCAATACACGGGACGAGACCCGTAAAGACAATACACGGGACGAGACCCGTACTGACAATACACGGGACGAGACCCTTAATGACAATACTTGGGACGAGACCCAAAATGACAATACACGGGACGAGACCCGTAATGACAATACAAAAAAACTAAGTATATGTTGTTTTATAGATTGCACAAAAATAATTAATGATTTAAGTGTATGTAAATTGTATGGTGTATCTGATGTTAAGCTGTCTTTAAAAAAAACATATTTATGAGTTAGTTCATTAAGATGCTGAGTTTGAGTTTTAGGCTGGGTTTCTGTATAGACATGAAGCTGTCTTTAAAAAACCATATTGATGAGTTAGTTAATTAAGACGCTGAGTTGGGGTTTTAGGCTGGGTTTCTGTCTAGACGTTAAGCTGTCTTTTAAAAAACATATTGATGAGTTAGTTCATTAAGATGCTGAGTTTAAAAAGGGTCTTCTATAGAAATAGGTCAGGCCTCTTGCTTAATAGTACAAAGCAGATCATTCAATCGATGTTCTTACTGGTCCTAGACTGTGGTGACATCATCTATATGAATGCAGCTGCCACTTCATTAAAGCCATTAGATGCATTTGACCATAGTGCACTTTGTTTTATTCTGGGTACAGGTTCAGTACACCTCCCTGCATTCTCCATCAGGAAGTAGGCTTGACCCTCTTTGTGGTCACGTAGGTCCATTCATTGCTCTCTTTGCATTTATAAATCTCTTTGACAGTAACTCCCTCTGTAGCTAACATCTACAATAACCATTAGAGGTAAGAGTTGGTGTTATCATACACAGTCTCAGGGATGGCTAGCTCTGGGAATTCCTTTGGTCTGTACAGAGTTAGGTAAATCTGCTCTTAGCACCTTACTTGTGGAATAATCTCCAAACTTCTCTAAACGTTTGTTTTGGTGCCTTTAGGTTAATTCAGACTGCTGATTGAGGACCGGTTACAACTTACTTACAAAACCTTTAAAGGAGTTCATGAAACCATTCAGTCATGGATGTATGTAAACATATTTACCAGGTATTGTTTGTTACAGAAGACTACTGTTGTATATTGAATAGCCATTCATCACTGTTACACCTCCTTGATGTGAGGGTTTTTTATGTCTGTACATAGTGTGAATAGTGGTTTCCAAAAAGTTATTTCTCCCTAAACCAGAATATTAAATGACCTTTATGAACTGTTGTACCACTATTACTTTAGGGTTCTAATCCCCCTCTGTCAACATCCACACTGTGAACACCACATCTGTAACATTCATGAACCTTCACTATCTTCATCCCTAAACTAGCAACAATAACTATTGTCTATTGTTATTCTCAATGACCTTCCTGGCCATATGAAAGTCTTGCTAAATACTGAGAGATGGCCCACCTGTAAGATATTTTGTGCTATAAACGTACTTCTATTTGAAGAGGTTTTTGACCATTCAAGGACCTAATATTTCATTTATATTCTACGTTTAGTTTTTCAAGGTTTCTGATTGTCGCTGTTTTTCTGTTTTTCGCTTCCAAAATCACACTGTTAATAGAAAAACAACAACATTGGATGTTCTAAGTCCACAACAACACCTAAACCACATCAGGAGACCACTTTTGAAGTCTGAGAAAAATATTTGAGATATCTGAGAAGATATTTTCATTTTTTGGGTGTAGATAATGACAACTTGCAGGCAGTAGGTTCAGAATAACTATGGCAAAAAGGAATACAAATTATACCACCAGATGAGCCTTGGTCAATTTAGCTAGGAATATGCCACCCTCTTCAATCTGTCACCTAATCCTGCCTAATGGGCAGACCAGCCCTGGAGGAAAGTATTGGCTGTAAGAAGGAAGAGAAAACATAACATCTGGTTGTTTTTAAATGACTTCTTATGACATTGCTTGCCAGAATAAACAATGTAATGGGGATTTCTTCCCAGTCTGCGTTACCCACTCCAGGCAGCAGACGGCGATGTGAGTCTTTCAGTTGATGGTTCTTGTGTGACGTATAATCTAGTGGACGGGACGGGAGGCTTCTTCAACAGCGACAAAAGGCTTCTGATTCACCCACCGCGGTGGTCTGCTAGCGAACATAAAACCGAAACGTTTAAGATCTTTAGACCATTATTGTGTATTTTATGTATTATTAATCTTAGTGTTTAGAACATCATTCTGTTTACGTATCTACTTGTTCATTTAAACGCAATTTGCTTATTACATTAGCAAATCTGTTACATTGGTATTGCGCTAGGCTAATGTCCCTGAGCATTTTTTATTTTTATTTATTTCACCTTTATTTAACCAAGTAGACTAGTTGAGAACTAGTTCTCATTTACAACTGCGACCTGGCATGAGCTCACTAAACTAGACGGAGAAAGAAGCTCTGATGAAAGGAGAGGAAGAAGCTTTCAGAATGAAAGAAGAGGAAGAGGATGCTATCACATTGAAAGAAGAGGATGATATTACAGTGAAAGAGGAAGATGGGAGAGAGGTTGTCAAAGTGGAAGAGGAGGAGGTAGAAGCTTTCAGAATCAAAAAGGAGGAAGATGCCGTAACATTGAAAGAAGAGGAAGAACCTTTTAGAGTAAAAGAGGAAGAGGAGGCTATCTCAATAAAAGAGGAGGAAGACGTTTTGGGAGTGAAAAAGGAGGAGGCTGAAGATCCGATTAACACCAGTGAGTACTGACTTAAAAACAGGGGCACAAGCTATGCAGTTGTTGAACTAATGTGTGGTTTTAAAGGGACATTCTACTGAAGTTCTACACTTGACTATGTTGTTCAATACTGTAGGAATTGTTTAAGGTGTAATCTGCCATTGATACATATATTTTTGGGACTTTTAAATGAGATGTATTTAATTATCCTTGTTGTCTGTATTAAAGTTCACTTCATCTAAAATAACAGGTTTTTAAAATGCAATATTGATGCATAATTTCCTACTTAAAATGTCAAAGGGACGTGAAAGGCACCCATTTAGTGGAACGACCCTTTTACATTTACAACACAAACAATATTCGACAAAATGATGATGAAAGTGGCCATTTTAGGCCCTTTTTATACATGTTCATGCCTCTTGTAAGACTCTGTGATTGTAATAGATGGTCATAAGTTTACAATCTGTTTGATGTTCTCATTCACACAGGAGAGAGACATGACTATTGTGGATCCTCTGGGGAGCCTCAACAACATCCTGATGCTGACGAGGCAGAGAAGAGTCTCTCCAGATCAGAACACCAGATGGTACAGCTTGGTCTGGTCTAGTATACAGCTTGCTCTATCTGGGTCTGGGCTGGGTTTCTGTAAAGCACTTTATGACAACAGTGACATCAGTATCCATAATGATATGTGTCTGTGTCCCCTCTTTATGGTTACCAGGACAACACTAGCCCTTCCTCCCTCCCGGAGTCCGTGTGTAGTGCCTCTCCCGGTAGCACCTTACTGCTGGGTATGAAGAGGTTGTCTGTCCTGCTGGTGGACTGCAGGAAATCAACTTGTCTGAGTGGAACTGTGAGAGGAGGAGAAGAGAAGAAAGGATCAGATTTGACACATCAAAGTAAGTGCTGTAGTTTAGTTTGAACAAATACAATAGATCTGCCCACTGGTATCTGTTACCAGGACAACCAGCAGAGTTCTGTTAGTTGACAGGAAGATAGACTGGTGCATATGGATGTTATGAATATCATAACACTGAAAAGGATTCTGTCAATGAAAAGAGAGAAACCAATAGACCATATTAAACCTTGATGAAAGTTAGCTTTGGAGAGAAAGTTTCAAGATGATCCGATGTAAGCTGCATGTTTTACAAACACTTTTTCTCAAAACATTATAGATGTTACATTGTCTGTCCCAGTCAACCCCCCCTATCTTTACAAGACTCTAGAACACACAAACTAAACTCCAGACACTCCAATGTGGTCTGTATTGCTTCATTAACATCTGATCTACACAACAAATATATTGTTTAAAACAAACTCTGTAAAGCCTTTTCTAAAAGCCATGAAATATGTATAAATGAAAAGCATTTTTTGCGAGACTTGGCCTCCGTCTCTGTAATGGCCAAAATTAATTTAATTTCCTACTTTATCAGGTCAAATGACGGCTGAACTCCAACATAGAGATTTAAAGAACATTGTTTCATTTGAAATTACTAACTGTTTTGACATCAATGTGCTGCTAACAGTTTAGTTTCCTCCACTGTCCCTGTCCTCATACCGGGCTTAAACTGTTGATACCGCTTGCCATGTGGTACCGCTTGCCATGTGGTAAAAGAGAGAACAGTCTATGACTAGGGTGGCTGGAGTCTTTTGACAATTTTTGCATCATCTGTGGATCTGTTGGGGTGGTATTTATTTTTTTTTTTTTCACCTTTATTTAACCAGGTAGGCTAGTTGAGAACAAGTTCTCATTTGCAACTGCGACCTGGCCAAGATAAAGCATAGCAGTGTGAACAGACAACAACACAGAGTTACACATGGAGTAAACAATAAACAAGTCAATAACATGGTAGGAAAAAGAGAATCTTTATACAATGTGTGCAAAAGGCATGAGGTAGGCAATAAATCGAATAATTACAATTTAGCAGATTAACACTGGAGTGATAAATCATCAGATGATCATGTGCAAGAAGAGATACTGGTGTGCAAAAGAGCAGAAAAGTAAATAAATAAAAGCAGTATGGGGGTGAGGTAGGTAAATTGGGTGGGTAGTTTACAGATGGACTATGTACAGCTGCAGCGATCGGTTAGCTGCTCATATAGCAGATTTTTAAAGTTGTTGAGGGAGATAAAAGTCTCCAACGTCAGAGATTTTTGCAATTCGTTCCAGTCGCAGGCAGCAGAGAACTGGAAGGAAAGGCGTCCAAATGAGGTTTTGGCTTTAGGGATGATCAGTGAGATACACCTGCTGGAGCGCGTGCTACGGGTGGGTGTAGCCATCGTGACCAGTGAACTGAGATAAGGCGGCACTTTACCTAGCATAGCCTTGTAGATGACCTGGAGCCAGTGGGTCTGACGACGAACATGTAGCGAGGGCCAGCCGACTAGGGCATACAGGTCGCAGTGGTGGGTCGTATAAGGTGCTTTAGTAACAAAACGGATGGCACTGTGATAAACTGCATCCAGTTTGCTGAGTAGAGTATTGGAAGCTATTTTGTAGATGACATCGCCGAAGTCGAGGATCGGTAGGATAGTCAGTTTTACTAGGGTAAGTTTGGCGGCGTGAGTGAAGGAGGCTTTGTTCCGGAATAGAAAGCCGACTCTAGATTTGATTTTGGATTGGAGATGTTTGATATGAGTCTGGAAGGAGAGTTTGCAGTCTAGCCAGACACCTAGGTACTTATAGATGTCCACATATTCTAGGTCGGAACCGTCCAGGGTGGTGATGCTAGTCGGGCGTGCGGGTGCAGGCAGCGAACGGTTGAAAAGCATGCATTTGGTTTTACTAGCATTTAAGAGGAGTTGGAGGCCACGGAAGGAGTGTTGTATGGCATTGAAGCTCATTTGGAGGTTAGATAGCACAGTGTCCAGGGAAGGGCCGGAAGTATACAGAATGGTGTCGTCTGCGTAGAGGTGGATCAGGGAATCGCCCGCAGCAAGAGCAACATCATTGATGTATACAGAGAAAAGAGTCGGCCCGAGAATTGAACCCTGTGGTACCCCCATAGAGACTGCCAGAGGACCGGACAACATGCCCTCCGATTTGACATACTGAACTCTGTCTGCAAAGTAGTTGGTGAACCAGGCAAGGCAGTCATTAGAAAAACCGAGGCTATTGAGTCTGCCGATAAGAATATGGTGATTGACAGAGTCGAAAGCCTTGGCCAGGTCGATGAAGACGGCTGCACAGTAATGTCTTTTATCGATGGCGGTTATGATATCGTTTAGTACCTTGAGCGTGGCTGAGGTGCACCCGTGACCGGCTCGGAAACCGGATTGCACAGCGGAGAAGGTACGGTGGGATTCGAGATGGTCAGTGATCTGTTTGTTGACTTGGCTTTCGAAGACCTTAGCTAGGCAGGGCAGGATGGATATAGGTCTGTAACAGTTTGGGTCCAGAGTGTCTCCCCCTTTGAAGAGGGGAATGACAGCGGCAGCTTTCCAATCCTTGGGGATCTCAGATGATACGAAGGAGAGGTTGAACAGGCTGGTAATAGGGGGTGCGACAATGGCGGCGGACAGTTTCAGAAATAGGGGGTCCAGATTGTCAAGCCCAGCTGATTTGTATGGGTCCAGGTTTTCCAGCTCTTTCAGAACATCTGCTATCTGGATATGGGTAAAGGAGAAGCTGGGGAGGCTTGGGCGAGTAGCAGCGGGCCGGGCGGGGCTGCTGGCCAAGGTTGGAGTCGCCAGGTGGAAGGCATGGCCAGCCATTGAGAAATGTTTGTTGAAGTTTTCGATTATCACGGACTTATCAGTGGTGACCGTGTTATCTAGCCTCAGTGCAGTGGGCAG
This sequence comes from Salvelinus fontinalis, assembly GCF_029448725.1. Classification (NCBI taxonomy): domain Eukaryota; kingdom Metazoa; phylum Chordata; class Actinopteri; order Salmoniformes; family Salmonidae; genus Salvelinus; species Salvelinus fontinalis. The sequence goes on along the minus strand of NW_026600306.1, from coordinate 413,181 downwards.
CTGGGAGGAGGTGCTCTTGTTTTCCATGGACTTTACAGTATCCCAGAACTTTTTGGAGTTAGAGCTACAGGATGCAAATTTCTGCTTGAAAAAGCTAGCCTTTGCTTTCCTGACTGACTACGTGTATTGGTTCCTGACTTCCCTGAACAGTTGCATATCACGGGGGCTCTTCGATGCTATTGCAGTTCGCCACAGGATGTTTTTGTGCTGGTCGAGGGCAGTCAGGTCTGGAGTGAACCAAGGGCTATATCTGTTCTTGGTTCTGCATTTTTTGAACGGAGCATGCTTGTCTAATATGGTGAGGAAGTAACTTTTAAAGAATGACCAGGCATCCTCAACTGACGGGATGAGGTCAATATCCTTCCAGGGTACAAGGGGCAGGTGGATTAGAAAGGCCTGCTCGCAGATGTGTTTCAGGGAGCGTTTGACAGTGATGAGGGGTGGTCGTTTGACCGTGGACCCGTGGCGGATACAGGCAATGAGGCAGTGATCGCTGAGATCTTGATTGAAGACAGCAGAGGTGTATTTGGAGGGCAAGTTGGTCAGGATAATGTCTATTAGGGTGCCCATGTTTACGGATTTAGGGTTGTACCTGGTGGGTTCCTTGATGATTTGTGTGAGATTGAGGGCATCAAGCTTAGATTGTAGGACTGCCGGGGTGTTAAGCATATCCCAGTTTAGGTCACCTAACAGAACAAACTCTGAAGCTAGATGGGGAGCGATCAATTCACAGATGGTGTCCAGGGCACAGCTGGGAGCTGAGGGGGGTCGGTAGCAGGCGGCAACAGTGAGAGACTTATTTCTGGAGAGATTCATTTTTAAAATTAGAAGTTCGAACTGTTTGGGCATAGACTTGGAAAGTATGACAGAACTTTGCAGGCTATCTCTGCAGTAGATTGCAACTCCTCCCCCTTTGGCAGTTCTATCTTGACGGAAAGTGTTATAGTTGGGTATGGAAATCTCAGAGTTTTTGGTGGCCTTCCTAAGCCAGGATTCAGACACGGCAAGGACAAAACTTAGGGAGGAGGCTTCTGATGTTGACATGCATGAGGCCAAGGCTTTTTCGATCACAGAAGTCAACAAATGAGGGTGACTGGGGACATGCAGGGCCTGGGTTTGCCTCCACATCACCCGAGAAACAGAGGAGCAGTAGGATGAGCGTGCGGCTAAAGGCTATCAAAACTGGTCGCCTAGAGCGTTGGGGACAAGGAATAAAAGGAGCAGATTTATGGGCGTGGTAGAATAGATTCTGGGCATAATGTGCAGACCAGGGTATGGTGGGGCACGGGTACAGCGGAGGCAAGCCCAGGCACTGGGTGATGATAAAAGAGGTTGTATCTCTGGACATGCTGGTCTCAATGGGTGAGGTCACCGCATGTGTGGGGGGTGGGACAAAGGAGGTATCAGAGGTACGGAGAGTGGAACTACGGGGTCCATTGCAAACCAAAACAATGATAACTAGCCTGAACAACAGTATGCAAGGCATATTGATATTTGAGAGAGACATACAATAAGGCATAAAGTGATTGCAGGTCATGATTGGGAGAGCTAGCTAAAACAGCAGGTCAGATAACAGCAGCTAGTCAGCTAACACAGCAACAGAAGGTAAAAATGGCGACGACTGGGCAGAGAGGGTCAGATTAACTACACACAGATCCTGAGTTAAGGCACAGAGCCGACAGATAAAACACAAATAAACAGAATGGAGTACCGTGAATTAATGGACAGTCAAGCAGGCATAAGCTATGTAGCCAAGTGATCATAGTGTCCAGGGGGCAGCCGTAGATGGAGTAGTGAGGCCTCCACTAAGCTAGCCCGCGGCGTTTAAAGTTAGTAGCCCGGGGGGGTGGTCTGCTCAGACGGAGGGGGTCTGCTCAGACGGAGGCCGGTTGAGGGCACAGGGGATGGGGTATTTGTCTGCAGACCAGACGTGGTCGTGTCGACAGAGAATCCAAGCCGGATGGCGGTGGCGAAAGAGAGGTTGTGAGTTGTAGAATTGTGTTTGCTAACTGGTGCTAGCTTCGTGATTCAGACAGCTAGTCATGGGTAGCAAGCTAGCAGAAGATGGAGGTCTGTTTTTAGCCACGCCGTGCAATTCCGTCGGTAGATTAGTGGGGTTCCGTGTGGTAGAGGGGACCAATCCAATTGTCAAAATAGTTATAGTGGCCTAAGAAGATTGTTCGATAGACCTGTTCAGATAGCAGCCGATATGCTCAAGACAGCTAACGATTAGCGGGCCGCAGTTAGTATATGGACGTTCAGGTTACGTCGCGATGGAGGGGCCGGTTGAAATACTCCCTCGGGCAGATAACGTCGGTATCCCAGTCGTGAAGGCCCGGTGGGGCTCCGCATCGGCAGTAAAACGGGTCCGGATAGGTGATTGTAGCCCAGGAGTGGCTGATGGAACTCTTCAGCTGGCTAGGTCCGGGATAATTGGTGTTTGCTCCGGAATTGATGTTAGCCGATAGTCACTCGGATAGCAGCTAGTTAGCTGCAAGATCCAGGTGTAAATGTCCAGAGCTTGAGGTAAAAATCCGGGGATATGGAGAGAAAATAGGTCTGGTATGCTCTGGTCTGAGTCGCGTTGTACAAAACTGGCAATAGTTTTCCGAGCTAAAGGATAGCTGATGAGCGCTAGCTGTGGTTAGCTGAACTACTAACGTTAGCTTGTGAGCTGGCTAACTTCTGGTTAGCTTGTTAGCTTCTGTTGTAGATTTCGGATACGAGGTGAATAATACTTTTGAGGAAGAAAAAAAAAAACAGATCCGCACCACATTTGGTGAGGTGGGTTGCAGGAGAGTGTTTTGAAGTTGAGTTTTTAAGAAGAAAATAATATATATATAAAAAGATATGCGAAGAAAAATATATAAAATATATATACGCGGGACAAGACGAGGACAATGGACATCTGACTGCTACGCCATCTTGGATTTAGTATGCAAATTGGAGTGGGTCTAAGTGTTACTGGGATAATGGTGTTTTCATGTGAGCCATGACCAGCCTTTCAAAGCACTTCATGGCTACAGACGTGAGTGCTACGGGTCGGTAGTAATTTAGGTAGGTTACCTTAGTGTTCTTGGACACAGGGACTATGGTGGTCTGCTTGAATTATGTTGGTATTACAGACTCGGTCAGGGCATGCTCGGAGTACACATCTGGGTAATCCGTCTGGCCCTGCGGCCTTGGGAATGTTGACCCGGAACAGCTGATGCTCTCATGCATGCTTCAGTGTTACTTGCCTCGAAGCGAGCATACAAGTAATTTAGCTCATCTGGTAGGTGTCACGGGGCAGCTCGCGGCTGTGCTTCTCTTTATAGTGTGTTATAGTTTGCCCTGCAAATATTCGACGAACCTCGGAGCCGGTGTAGTACGATACGATCATAGTCCTGTTTTGACTCTTTACCTGTTTGATGGTTCGTCGGAGGGCGTAGCGGGATTTCTTATAAGCTTCCGGATTAGAGTCCCGCTCTTTGAAAGCGCCAACTCTACCCTTTACCTCAGTGGAGATATTGCCTGTAATCCATAACTTCTGGTTGGGGTATGTACTAGAGGTCGACCGATTATGATTTTTCAACGCCGATACGGATTTATTGGAGGAACAAAAATAGCCAATACCGATTAATCGGCACATTTTTATATATATATTTGTAATAATGACATTTACAACAATACTGAATGAACCATTTTATTTGAACTTAATATAATACATACATAAAATCTATTTAGTCTCAAATAAATAATGAAACATGTTCAATTTGGTAGAAATATTGCAAATGCACAGCGTTGGATTAAGAAAGTAAAAGTACAGTACGTGCCAAGTAAAAAAGCTAACGTCTAAGTTCCTTGCTCAGAACATGAGAACATATGAAAGCTGGTGGTTCCTTTTAACATGAGTCTTCAATATTCCCAGGTAAGAAGTTTGAGTTTGTAGTTATTATAGGAATTATGACGCGTCGACTATTTCTCTCTATACCATTTGTATTTCATATACCTTTGACTATTGGATGTTCTTATAGGCACTTTAGTATTGCCAGCCTAATCTCGGGAGTTGATAGGCTTGAAGTCATAAACAGCGCTGTGCTTCAAGCATTGCTAAGAGCTGCTGGCAATCGCAGGAAAGTGCTGTTTGAATGAATGCTTACGAGCATGCTGCTGCCTACCACCGCTCAGTCAGACTGCTCTGTCAAATATCAAATCATAGACTTAATTATAATAAACACACAGAAATACAAGCCTTAGGTCATTATTATGGTAAAATCCAGAAAGTTTAATTTAGAAAACAAAACGTTTATTCTTTCAGTGAAATACGGAACCGCTCCATATTTTATAAAACGGGTGGCATCCATAAGTCTAAATATTGCTGTTACATTGCACAACCTTCAATGTTATGTCATGATTACAGTTGAAGTCAGAAGTTTACATACACCTCAGCCAAATACATTTAAACTCAGTTTTTCACAATTTCTGACATTTAATCCTTGTTAAAATGCCCTGTCTTAGGTCAGTTAGGATCACCACTTTATTTTAAGAATGTGAAATGTCAGAATAATAGTAGAGAGAATTATATATTTCAGCTTTTATTTCTTTCATCACATTCCCAGTGTGTCAGAAGTTTACGTTTCGGGTAGCCTTCCACAAGCTTCCCACAATAAGTTGGGTGAATTATGGCCCATTCCTCCTGACAGAGCTGGTGTAACTGAGTCAGATTTGTAGGCCTCCTTGCTCACACACGCTTTTTCAGTTCTGGCCACACATTTTCTATAGGATTGAGGTCAGGGCTTTGTGATGGCCAATCCAATACCTTGACTTTGTTGTCCTTAAGCCATTTTGACACAACTTTGGAAGTATGCTTGGGGTCATTGTCCATTTGGAAGACCCATTTGCGACCAAGCATTAACTTCCTGACTGTTGTCTTGAGATGTTGTTTCAATATATCCACAATTTTCCTCTCCAAAAAGTATAATCTTTGTCCCCATGTGCAGTTGCAACCTGTAGTCTGGCTTTTTAATGGCGGTTTTGGAGCAGGGGCTTCTTCCTTGCTGAGCGACCTTTCAGGTTATGTTGATATAGGACTCGTTTTACTGTGGATATAGGTAATTTTGTACCTGTTTCCTCCAGCATCTTCACAAGGTCCTTTGTTGTTCTGGGATTGATTTGAACTTTTCGCACCAAAGTACGTTCATCTCTAGGAGTCAGAACGCGTCTCCTTCCGTAGCTGTATTTATTTATTTTTTATTTTACCAGGTATGTTGACTGAGAACACATTCTCATTTACTGCAACAACCTGGGGAATAGTTAATGGGGAGAAGAGGGGGATGAATGAGCCAATATGACGGCTGCGTGGTCCCATTGTCAGAGCTTCTAGGAGTACTGGGTGGAGGAGTCAAGCGCAGAGAGCAGGTTAGTTCAGGACGTGGTTTTTTATTCCTGTCGACAGTAACAACGGTCATGCCCAACACAACGGGCGCATGAAAATCCCAGTCCAAACACACAGGACTAAACTGTCCGGAAAATAGCTTCCACTTAAATACCAACACCAAATAACAGAAAACAAGCCCGCACAAAAGCCGGCGGGCCTACTGCCCTTAAATAGCCTACCCACAAAACTAAACTCAAACAGGTGCACCCAATCAGCCCAAACTAACAGAAACAAAAAGAAGGGAATCGATGGCAGCTAGTAGGCCGGTGACGCCGAGCGCCGCCCGAACAGGAAGAAGCACCATCTTCGGCGGGATTCGTGACACCCATGGTGTTTATACTTGTGTACTATTGTTTGTACAGATGAACGTGGTACCTTCAGGCGTTTGGAAATTGCTCCCAAGGATGAACCAGACTTGTGGAGGTCTACAATTATTTTTCAGAGATCTTGGCTGATTTCTTTTGATTTTCTCATGATGTCAAGCAAAGAGGGCACTGCGTTTGAAGGTAGGCCTTGAAATACATCCACAGGAACACCTCCAATTGACTAAAATTATGTCAATTAGCCTATCATAAGCTTCTAAAGCCATGACATAATTTTCTGGAATTTTCCAAGCTGTTTAAAGGCACAGTCAACTTAGTGTATGTACATTTCTGACTCACTGGAATTGTGATACAGTGAAATAATCTGTCTATAAGCAATTGTTGGAAAAATGACTTGTGTCATGCACAAAGTAGATGTCCTAACCGACTTGCCAAAACTATAGTTTGTGAACAAGAAATTTGTGGAGTGGTTGAAAACAAGTTTTAATGACTCCAACCTAAGTTAATGTAAACTTCCGACTTCAACTCTGTCAAATTCTGTCAAATGAGTTTCCAGTTCACAACGAGCCCGGTGGCCCTAACTGTTCCATATACCCTGACTCTGCTTGCACTGAACACAAGAGAAGGGACACTATTTCCCTAGTTAATATTGCCTGCTAACATCAATTTCTTAACTAAATATGCAGGTTTAAAAAAATCTACTTCTGTGCATTGATTTTAAGAAAGGCGTTGATGTTTATAGTTGGATACATTTATGCAAAGATTGTGCTTTTTTTCAGCAATGCACTTTTTTTAATCATCACCTATTTGGCGAAGTTGAAGTAGGCTGTGATTCGATGATAAATTAACAGGCACCACATTGATTATATGCAACGCAGGACAAGCTAGTTAACCTAGTAATATCATTAACCATGTGTAGTTAACTAGTGATTATGTTAAGATTGATTGTTTTTATAAGATAAGTTTAATGATAGCTAGCAACTTACCTTGGCTCTGTGCAACACAAGGTCCTTTTGACGCTGCACTTGTGTAACGAAGTCAGCCTGCCACGCAGTTTCCTCGTGGATTGCAATGTAATCGGCCATAGTCAGCGTCCAAAAAGGCCGATTACTGATTGTTATGAAAACTTGAAGTCGGCCCTAATTAATCGGCCATGCTGATTAATCGGTCAACCTCTAGTATGTACGTTCGGTCACTGTGGGGACGACGTCATCAATGCATTTATTGATGAAGCCAGTGACTGATGTGGTGTACTTCTCAAAGCCATCGGAAGAATCCCGGAACATATTCCAGTCTGTGCAAAATAGTCCTGTAGCTTCTGCTTCATCTGACCACTTTCTTAGTGACCGAGTCGCTGGTGCTTCCTGTTTTAGTTTTTGCTTTTAAGCAGGAATCAGGATAGAATTATGGTCAAATTTGCCACATGGAGGGAAAGCTTTGTATCAAATCAAAACAAATGTTATTTGTCTCATACACATGGTTAGCAGATGTTAATGCGAGTGTAGCGAAATGCTTGTGCTTCTAGTTCCGACAATGCAGTAATAACCAATGAGTAATCTAACAATTCCACAACTACTACCTTATACACACAAGTGTAAAGGGATAAAGAATATGTACATAAAGATATATGAATGAGTGATGGTACAGAACGGCATAGGCAAGATGCAGTAGATGGTATAGAGTACAGTATATACATATGAGATGAGTAATGTAGGGTATGTAAACATTATATTAAGTGGCATTGTTTAACGTGTCTAATGATACATTTTTACATACATTTCCATCAATTCCCATTATTAAAGTGTCTGGAGTTGAGTCAGTATGTTGGCAGCAGCCACTAAATGTTAGTGGTGGCTGTTTAACAGTCTGATGGCTTTGAGATAGAAGCTGTTTTTCAGTCTCTCGGTCCCTGCTTTGATGCACCTGTACTGACCTCGCCTTCTGGATGATAGCGGGGTGAACAGGCAGTGGCTCGGGTGGTTGTTGTCCTTGATGATCTTTATGGCCTTCCTGTGACATCGGGTGGTGTAGGTGTCCCGGGGATGCGTTGTGCAGACCTCACTACCCTCTGGAGAGCCTTACGGTTGTGGGCGAAGCAGTTGCCGTACCAGGCGGTGATACAGCCCGACAGAATGCTCTTGATTGTGCATCTGTAGAAGTTTGTGAGTACTTTTGGTGACAAGCCAAATTTCTTCAGCCTCCTGAGGTTGAAGAGGCGCTGCTGTGCCTTCTTCACAACGCTGTCTGTGTGGGTGGACCAATTCAGTTTGTCCGTGAAGTGTACGCCGAGGAACTTAAAACTTACTACCCTCTCCACTACTGTCCCGTCGATGTGGATAGGGGGGTGCTCCCTCTGCTGTTTCCTGAAGTCCACAATCATCTCCTTTGTTTTGTTGACGTTGAGTGTGAGGTTATTTTCCTGACACCACACTCCGAGGGCCCTCACCTCCTCCCTGTAGGCCGTTTCGTCGTTGTTGGTAATCAAGCCTACCACTGTAGTGTCGTCCGCAAACTTGCGTCTATGTGTGGAGTAAAGGGGGTCTAGAGTTTTCCTCTGGTTGTGCATTTAACATGCTGGTAGAAATGAGGTAAAACAGATTTGAGTTTCCCTGCATTAAAGTCTCCAGCCACTAGGAGCCCACCTCTGAGTGTGTTCCTGTTTGCTTATGGCCATAGTTATATTGAACCTTTATATAACTGGGCAATGCCAGCAGCATACCACCCTGCATACCACTGCTGGCTTGCTTCTGAAGCTAAGCAGGGTTGGTCCTGGTCAGTCCCTGGATGGGAGACCAGATGCTGCTGGAAGTGGTGTTGGAGGGCCAGTAGGAGGCACTCTTTCCTCTGGTCTAAAAAATATCCCAATGCCCCAGGGCAGTGATTGGGGACACTGCCCTGTGTAGGGTGCCGTCTTTCGGATGGGACGTTAAACGGGTGTCCTGACTCTCTGAGGTCATTAAAGATCCCATGGCACTTATCGTAAGAGTAGGGGTGTTAACCCCGGTGTCCTGGCTAAATTCCCAATCTGGCCCTCAAACCATCATGGTCACCTAATAATCTCCAGTTTACAATTGGCTCATTCATCCCCCTCCTCTCCCCTGTAACTATTCCCCAGGTCGTTGCTGCAAATGAGAACGTGTTCTCAGTCAACTTACCTGGTAAAATAACGGTAAAATAAAATAAAATAAATAAAAAAGTCAGTTAAGAACAAGTTCTATTTTACAATGACGGCCTGCATCAGACGACACTGGGCCAATTCTGCGTCGCCCTATGGGACTCCCAACAATAGCTGGTTGTGATATGATGACTCGGTGAAACAGTTTTTAATGTCCCGTTGGTAGGATATATACGTAATCGTACTTCGTCTTTTATCGATTGATTGTACGTTGGCTAATAGGACCGATGGTAAAGGTAGATTACCCTCTTGGCGACGGATCCTTACAAGGCACCCGGACCTTCGTCCCTGATACCTCCGTTTCTTTCTCATGCGAATGACGAGGATGAGGGCCATGTCCGGCTTCTGAAGTAAATCCTTCATTGAAGATGAAGTATTTCTCCAGTACGGGGTGAGTAATCGCTGTCCTGATATCTAGAAGCTATTTTCAGTCATAAGACACAGTGGCAGAAACATTATGTACAAAATAAGTTACAAATAACGAGAAGAAGCATACACAATCGCACAATTGGTTACGGGATCGTAAAATGGCAGCCATCTCCTTCAGCGCCATTCTTCATATGATCTATTACATCATAAAACACTACTCAACCCATATGATCAATTACATCATAAAACACTACTGAACCCACATGATCTATTACATCATAAAACACTATTCAACCCCTATAATCTATTACATCATAAAACACTACTGAACCCACATGATCTATTAAATTATAAAACACTTCAACCCATATGATCTATTACATTATAAAACACTACTCAACCCATATGATCTATTACATCATAAAACACTTTAACCCATATGATATATTACATCATAAAACACTACTCAACCCATATGATCTATTACATCATAAAACACTTTTCAACCCATATGATCTATTACATCATAAAACACTACTCAACCCATATGATCTATTACATCATAAAACACTACTCAACCTATATGATCTATTACATCATAAAACACTACTCAACCCATATGATCTATTACATCATAAAACACTTTTCAACCCATATGATCTATTATATCATAAAACACTACTCAACCCATATGATCTATTACATCATAAAACACTACTGAACCCACATGATCTATTACATCATAAAGCACTACTCAACCCATATGATCTATTACATCATAAAACACTACTCAACCCGTATGATCTATTACATCATAAAACACTACTCAACTCATATGATCTATTACATCATAAAACACTACTCAACCCGTATGATCTATTACATCATAAAACATTACTCAACCCGTATGATCTATTACATCATAAAACACTACTCAATCCGTATGATCTATTACATCATAAAACACTACTCAACCCGTATGATCTATTACATCATAAAACACTACTCAACCCACATGATCTATTACATCATAAAACACTATTCAACCCACATGATCTATTACATCATAAAACATTACTCAACCCGTATGATCTATTGCATCATAAAACACTACTCAACCCACGTGATCTATTACATCAGAAAACACTACTCAACCCACATGATCTATTACATCATAAAACACTACTCAACCCATATGATCTATTACATCATAAAACACTACCCAACCCATATGATCTATTACATCATAAAACACTACTCAACCCGTATGGTCTATTACATCATAAACACTACTCAACCCATATGATCTATTACATCATAAAACACTCCTCAACCTATATGATCTATTACATCATAAAACACTACTCAACCTATATGATCTATTACATCATAAAACACTTTTCAACACATATGATCTATTACATCATAAAACACTAAACCCATATGATCTATTACATCATAAAACACTTTTCAACCCATATAATCTATTTCATCATAAAACACTTTTCAACCCATATGATCTATTACATCATTAAACACTACTCAACCCATATGATCTATTACATCATAAAACACTTTTCAACACATATGATCTATTACATCATAAAACACTAAACCCATATGATCTATTACATCATAAAACACTTTTCAACACATATGATCTATTACATCATAAAACACTTAACCCATATGATCTATTACATCATAAAACACTTTTCAACCCATACGATCTATTACATCATAAAACACCACTCAACCCATATGATCTATTACATCATAAAACACTACTCAACCCATATGATCTATTACATCATAAAACACTTTTCAACACATATGATCTATTACATCATAAAACACTAAACCCATATGATCTATTACATCATAAAACACTTTTCAACACATATGATCTATTACATCATAAAACACTTAACCCATATGATCTATTACATCATAAAACACTTTTCAACCCATACGATCTATTACATCATAAAACACCACTCAACCCATATGATCTATTACATCATAAAACACTACTCAACCCATATGATCTATTACATCATAAAACACTACTCAACCCACATGATCTATTACATCATAAAACATTACTCAACCCGTATGATCTATTACATCATAAAACACTACTCAACCCACATGATCTATTACATCATAAAACACTTCTCAACCCACATGATCTATTACATCATAAAACACTACTCAACCCACGTGATCTATTACATCATAAAACACTACTCAACCCACATGATCTATTACATCATAAAACACTACTCAACCCATATGATCTATTACATCATAAAACACTACTCAACTCACATGATCTATTACATCATAAAACACTACTCAACCCACATGATCTATTACATCATAAAACACTACTCAACCCACATGATCTATTACATCATAAAACATTACTCAACCCGTATGATCTATTGCATCATAAAACACTACTCAACCCACGTGATCTATTACATCATAAAACACTACTCAACCCACATGATCTATTACATCATAAAACACTACTCAACCCATATGATCTATTACATCATAAAACACTACCCAACCCATATGATCTATTACATCATAAAACACTACTCAACCCGTATGGTCTATTACATCATAAAACACTACTCAACCCATATGATCTATTACATCATAAAACACTCCTCAACCTATATGATCTATTACATCATAAAACACTCCTCAACCTATATGATCTATTACATCATAAAACACTACTCAACCTATATGATCTATTACATCATAAAACACTTTTCAACACATATGATCTATTACATCATAAAACACTAAACCCATATGATCTATTACATCATAAAACACTTTTCAACCCATATGATCTATTTCATCATAAAACACTTTTCAACCCATATGATCTATTACATCATTAAACACTACTCAACCAATATGATCTATTACATCATAAAACACTTTTCAACACATATGATCTATTACATCATAAAACACTAAACCCATATGATCTATTACATCATAAAACACTTTTCAACACATATGATCTATTACATCATAAAACACTTAACCCATATGATCTATTACATCATAAAACACTTTTCAACCCATACGATCTATTACATCATAAAACACCACTCAACCCATATGATCTATTACATCATAAAACACTACTCAACCCATATGATCTATTACATCATAAAACACTACTCAACCCACATGATCTATTACATCATAAAACATTACTCAACCCGTATGATCTATTACATCATAAAACACTACTCAACCCACATGATCTATTACATCATAAAACACTTCTCAACCCACATGATCTATTACATCATAAAACACTTCTCAACCCACATGATCTATTACATCATAAAACACTTCTCAACCCACATGATCTATTACATCATAAAACACTACTCAACCCACATGATCTATTACATCATAAAACACTACTCAACCCACATGATCTATTACATCATAAAACACTACTCAAACCGCATGATCTATTACATCATAAAACACTACTCAACCCACGTGATCTATTACATCATAAAACACTACTCAACCCATATGATCTATTACATCATAAAACACTACTCAACCCGTATGGTCTATTACATCATAAAACACTACTCAACCCGTATGGTCTATTACATCATAAAACACTTTTCAACCCATATGATCTATTACATCATAAAACACTTTTCAACCCACATGATCTATTACAGAATAAAAGTCTAATAAAACATATACAAATATGATGTCATAGTGAATTCATGACGTGAATGAACAAGCCTTGTCATACTGTATAATATGGCTATATATAGACTGAACAAAACATAAACGCAACAATTTCAACGATATACAGTTCATATACTTCAGTCAATGTCAATACATTCATTAGGCCCTGATCTGCGGACTTCACATGACTGGGCATAGGCCCACCCACTGGGGAGCCAGGCCCAGCCAATCAGAATTAGTTTTCCCCCTCAAAATGGCTTTTTTACAGATAGACGTTCTACTCGGTTCCATCAGCTGTCCAGGTGGCTGGTCTCAGTCTCCCGCAGGTGAAGAAGCCGGATGTGGAGGTCCTGGGCGGGCGTGGTTACACGTGATCTGCATTTGTGAAGCCGGTTGGACGTACTGCCAAATTCTCTAAAATGACGTTGGAGGCGGCTTATGGTAGAGGAATTTACAGTACCAGTCAAAAGTTTGGACACGCCTACTCATTCCAGGGTTTTTCTTTATTTTTACTATGTTCTACATTGTAGAATAATAGTGAAGACATCAACTATGAAATAACACGTATGGAATCATGTAGTAAACAAAAAAGTGTTCGACAAAACAATATGTTTTATATTTGAGATTCTTCAAATTAGCCACCCTTTGCTTCGATGACAGCTTTGCACACTATTGGAATTCTCTCAACCAGCTTGATGAGGTAGGCTCGTAGAATGCATTTTAATTAACAGGTGTGCCTTCTTAAAAGTTCATTTGTGGAATTTATTTGATTCTAAATGCATTTGTGCCAATCATTTGTGTTGTGACAAGGTAGGGGTGGTATACAGAAGATAGCCCTATTTGGTAAAAGACCAAGTCCATATTATGACAAGAACAGCTCAATTAAGCAAAGATAAAAGACAGTCCATCATTACTTGAGGGTCAGTCAATCCGGAAAAGTTCAAGAACTTTTTTAAATGTTTCTTCAAGTACAGTCGCAAAAGAGCTATGATGAAACTGGCTCTCATGAGGACCACCACAGGAAAGGAAGACCCAGAGTTACCTCTGCTGCAAAGGAAAAGTTAATTAGTCACCTCTGCTGCAGAGGATAAGTTCATTAGTTACCTCTGCTGCAGAGGATAAGTTCATTAGTTACCTCTGCTGCAGAGGAAAAGTTCATTAGTTACCTCTGCTGCAGAGGAAAAGTTCATTAGTTACCTCTGCTGCAGAGGAAAAGTTCATTAGTTACCTCTGCTGCAGAGGAAAAGTTCATTAGTTACCTCTGCTGCAGAGGATAAGTTCATTAGTTACCTCTGCTGCAGAGGATAAGTTCATTAGTTACCTCTGCTGCAGAGGATAAGTTCATTAGTTACCTCTGCTGCAGAGGATAAGTTCATTAGTTACCTCTGCTGCAGAGGATAAGTTCATTAGTTACCTCTGCTGCAGAGGATAAGTTCATTAGTTACCTCTGCTGCAGAGGATAAGTTCATTAGTTACCTCTGCTGCAGAGGATAAGTTCATTAGTTACCTCTGCTGCAGAGGATAAGTTCATTAGTTACCAGCCTCAGAAATTGCAGCCCAAATAACTGCTTCACAGAGTTCAAGTAAGAGACACATCTCAACATCAACTGTTCAGAGGAGACTGTGTGAATCAGGCCTTCATTGTCAAATTGCTGCAAAGAAACAACTACTAAAGGACACCAATAATAAGAAGAGACTTGCTTGGGCCAAGAAACACGAGCAATGGACATTAGATCTGTCTTTTGGTCTGATGAGTCCAAATTTAAGATTTTCGGGTCCAACCGGCGTGTCTTTGTGAGACACAGAGTAGGTGAACGGATGATCTCCACATGTGTGGTTCCCACCGTGAAGCATGGAGAAGGTGGAGTGGGGGTACTTTGTTGGTGACACCGTCTGTGATTTATTTAGAATTCAAGGCACACTTAACCAGCATGGCTACCACAGCATTCTGCAGTGATACACCATCCCATCTGGTTTGGGCTTAGTGGGCCTATCATTTGTTTTTCAACAAGACAATGACCCAACACACCTCCAGGCTGTGTAAGGGCTATTTGACCAAGAAGGAGAGTGATGGAGTGCTGCATAAGATGACCTGGCCTCCACAATCACCCGATGCGCAGCATATGTGGGAACTCCTACAAGACTGTTGGAAAAGCATTCCAGGTGAAGCTGGTTGAGAGAATGCCAAGCTGTCATCAAGGCAAAGGGTGGCTACTTTGAAGAATCTAATATATATTTAGATTTGTTTAATACTTTTTTTGGTTACAACATGATTCCATATGTGTTTTTCATAGTATTGATGTCTTCACTATTATTCCACAATGTAGAAAATAGTAAAAATGAAGAAAAACCCTTGAATGAGTAGGTGATTCCTAACTTTTGACTGGTACTGTACATTAAATTCCCTGGCAACAGCTCCAGTGGACATTCCTGCAGTCAGCCAATTGCCCGCTCCCTCTGAGACATCTGTGGCATCCTGTTGTGTGACAAAACTGCACATTTTAGAGTGGCCTTTTATTGTCCCCGGCACAAGGTGCACCTGTGTAATGATAATGCTGTTTAATCAGCTTCTTGATATGCCACACCTGTCAGGTGGATGGATTATTTTGGCAAAGGAGAAATGTTCACTAACAGGGATGCAAAATTTGTGCCCAATTCAAGAGAAATAAGCATTTTGTACGTATGGGGGGAAATTCTGCTATCTTTTTTTTCAGCTCATGAAACATGGGACCAACACTTTACATGTTGCGTTTATATTTTTGTTCAGTATAGTTGCTATCAGTTTTAGAAACATATGATGTCATAGGTTATTCATCACATGAGAATGAACAAGCCTTTTCAAACTCTATGATATGGCTGTGTATAGACTTACTATATATAGTAACTATCAGTTTTAGGAACATCTACCCCAAATATTTCACTTTATTTTTTACTTTACCCAAAATATGACATCAACGATAGTCAACATGTTGAAAATCTGTGAAGGTCTAAATAAGAAATTGGGCCATTTAAACAGCATGTGTCGAACCCTTTCAACAACGGGGAGATGTTACTGATGTGCTTTGTGTCTTCGACGTAAAAACTAGTTTTGGACTTCCACACACAATTTCTTATTTACTTATTTTTCGTTTTAAGGGAGTGTGTAGGTCGCATTCTGTATCATACAGCTATGAAAGTTATATATTTAGAACTACCTGCTCAATTGGAATCCAGCGACGTCTGTGTCTTCAGTGTCCAAGAACGGTTTAGTTTTTTGTCTTCTGACTTGTAAAACAGAATGAATAAAATAAGTAATGTAAACATATTATTAGTAATTACCAGTACAACATTTGTTTTAAAATCACACCAAGACTGTTAAAACTGGCATCAGGTTATTGAGGGATCTGATTAGGATTTACCCTCGTAGCAAGGCCGTTTTATCATGTGGAGGTTTCATTCAGGTCTCTATTTAAATTAACACTATGTCTTTAGCAGGAGAAAGACCAGACTCAGAAGAACCAGAGCCAGGGACGTCCAAACCAGCAAGAAGACACCAGTGTTCCCACTGTGGAAAGAGTTTTAACCAGAAAGGACACCTGAACCAACATGAGAGAATACACACAGGGGAGAAGCCTTACCACTGCTCCCAGTGTGGAAAGGGTTTTAACCAAAAAAGCTACCTGAAAAAACACGAGAGAATACACATAGAGGAGAAGCCTTACCACTGCTCCCAGTGTGGAAAGAGTTTTACCCACTTGTGTAATCTGAAAACACATGAGAGAATACACACGGGAGAAAAGCTGTACTGCTGCTCCCAGTGTGGAAGGAGTTTTACCCACTTACGTAACCTGAAAACACATGAGAGAATACACACAGGGCAGAAGCCTTACCATTGCCAAGTGTGGAAAGAATTTTACTGACTTAAATAACCTGAAAACACATGAACAATTACACACAGGGGAGAAGCCTTACTGCTGCTCCCAGTGTGGAAAACGTTTTAACCAGAAAAGCTACCTGAAAAAACACGAGAGAATACACACAGGAGAAAAGCCTTACCACTGCTCCCAGTGTGGGAAGGGTTGTAACCAGTTAGGTGACCTGAAACGACATGAGAAAATACACACAGGAGAAAAGCTGTACTATTGCTCCCAGTGTGGAAAGGGCTGTAACCACTTAGGTGACCTGAAACGACATGAGAGAATACACACAGGAGAAAATCTGTACTATTGCTCCCAGTGTGGAAAGGGTTGTAACCACTTAGGTGACCTGAAACGACATGAGAGAATACACACAGGAGAAAAGCTGTACCACTGCTCCCAGTGTGGAAAGAGTTTTACCCACTTACGTAACCTGAAAACACATGAGATAATACATACAGGGGAGAAGCCTTACCACTGCTCCCAGTGTGGAAAGAGTTTTATCCACTTATGTAATCTGAAAACACACAAGCAATTACACACAGGGGAGAAGCCTTACCACTGCTCCCAGTGTGGAAAGAGTTTTAATCAGAAAAGCTACCTTAAAAAACATGAGAGATCACACACAGGAGACAAGCCTTACCACTGCTCCCAGTGTGGTAAGGGTTGTAACCAGTTAGGGGACCTGAAACAACATGAGAGAGTACACACAGGAGAAAAGCTGTACCACTGCTCCCAGTGTGGAAAGGATTTTACCCAGTTAGGGGTCCTGAAACGGCATGAGAGAATACACACAGGAGAGAAGCCTTACCACTGCTCCCAGTGTGGAAAGGGTTTTACCCAGTTAGGGGACCTGAATCGGCATGAGAGAATACACACAGGAGAAAAGCTGTACCACTGCTCCCAGTGTGGAAAGAGTTTTACCCAGTTTTTGAACTTGAAAACACATGAGAGAATACACACACAGGGGAGAAGCCTTACCACTCCTCCCAGTGTGGAAATCGTTTTAATCAGTTAGGTAACATGAGAACACATGAGAATAAACACACAGTAGATAAGGATGTAGGCTACTGAACAGTAGGAAACAGGACAGATTTTAGGCTGCTGAACAGTAGGACATAGGAGAGGTGGAAGCCCTATACGTGGTGGGAGGCTGCAGAGACTCGGGAAATTCGTGTTAGGTATTGACTTTACAGTGTTTTCCTTACTGCGTGTATTTTTATGTAAATAAACTGTTATCTCAGAATGATGTTGGGGATAATTAAGTACTGGTGCTATAATGTCTGGCGCCGCCTCAACTAGCCAATAGGGATGTGTGTCATAGTATCATAGGATATCATAGGGTATCATAGTATCATAGGGCTGTGTATCATAGCATCATAGGATATCATAGGGATGGGTATCATAGGATATCATAGGGCTGTGTATCATAGTATCATAGGATATCATAGGGATGGGTATCATAGGATATCATAGGGATGGGTATCATAGGGAATCATAGGGAATAATAGGGATGTGTATCATAGTATCACAGGGTATCATAGGGATGTGTATCATAGGGGATCGTAAGGATATCATAGGGAATAATAGGGATGTGTATCATAGGGATGGGTATCATAGGATATCATAGGGAATAATAGGGCTGTGTATCATAGTAGTGTGCTGAATAACTGATGAATAAGTAGTGGTCCTATAATGTAAACTCCAACAGGAAATAAATTCTAATGTATAACTTCAAGATAATTTTCACTCTGGTTTCAATTACATTTTCATCCAAACTAACAAGCAAATACTTTATGCATTTATTGTTACAAATCAACTTGCAAGGTTCCACAGATCAAAAGGGCAAAGCCTTGCAGATTGATGGCTGGGGTCCATCTGATGATAAGAGTCTGGGAAGATCAAAGCCTTGCAGATTGATGGCTGGGGTCCGTCTGATGATAAGAGTCTGGGAAGATCAAAGCCTTGCAGATTGATGGCTGGGGTCCATCCGATGATAAGAGTCTGGGAAGATCAAAGCCTTGCAGATTGATGGCTGGGGTCCGTCTGATGATAAGAGTCTGGGAAGATCAAAGCCTTGCAGATTGATGGCTGGGGTCCATCCGATGATAAGAGTCTGGGAAGATCAAAGCCTTGCAGATTGATGGCTGGGGTCCGTCTGATGATAAGAGTCTGGGAAGATCAAAGCCTTGCAGATTGATGGCTGGGGTCCGTCTGATGATAAGAGTCTGGGAAGATCAAAGCCTTGCAGATTGATGGCTGGGGTCCGTCTGATGATAAGAGTCTGGGAAGATCCAATAGCCGTATTTGCCAAATTTGTTAGAAGTAGTGTAAGATAGTAGTTAATAGTGTAAGAATTTGAGTTGTGTAATTTTGCCAAATCAAAATGTATTGGGGGTATGTGAGACAATGAAGATGTACCATAGTTGTTTATTATATTGTGATTGTCTTGTATATACATATATATATTAGGGTTTGATTGTTTATATATTAAGGGTATGCTGTTTATTATATTGTGATTGTCTTGTGTTTATATATATATATATATATATTAGGGATTGATTGTTTATATATTAAGGGAATGTTGTTTATTATGTTGTGATTGTCTTGTGTGTATATATATATATATTAGGGTTTGATTGTTTATATATTAAGGGTATGTGAGACAAGGAAGACGTACCATAGTTGTTAATTAGGAAAGGAAATTGTATTAATTATCGGATGTTGTGAAACAAACAACAATTGTGTCTGTCATTGTCTGTTGTCATTACAATCGCCGCCTAACCTTGTTGTATTTCCCCTTCCCCTTTTGAAAAGAACCACCATGTAAACATCTGTTAAGCATTATTGTGTTATCCTTCATGATTTTCTTAAATTGTATGTGGAGGCGTCACCAGCTGGAGCGCCTTTATTGTATGTATTTTACAAACTGTCAATTAAATTGAATCAATATACATGTTCATATTAAGCTTATACTTCTGTGTACAGGAAAGTATTATTTGTAAGATGGAAGAGAAAATATATCAGCTTATTGTTAAATTATTATGACGTAAAGTGTTTCCAAACTTGTTTCCAAACTGCGTTACCCACTCCAGCCAGCAGATGGCGATATGCGTCTTTCAGCTGACTCTTCTTGCGTGACGTGTAATCTAGTGGACTGGACCCTTCTTTAGGAACAACAACGCGGCTACTCTTTCAACCACCTCGGTAGCTTGCTAGCCAACATAAAACTGAAAGATTGACGCTTTAGACCATGTTAATGTACATTAGCTAATCTCAGTGTTTTAAACACAATTCTTTTGACGTTTCTACTGGTTAACTTTAAGCTAATTTGGTTGTTTAATTTGCAAAGTTGTTAAACATTGATACTGAGCCTAGCGTTAGGCTAGTCGCTAATTCTAACATCCCAGACTATGAGCTCACTAAACTACTCATCCCCTGTTAAAGAAGAGGTCTGCTGTATGCAGAAAGAAGCTCTGAGGCTGAACATTGTCGTGAAAGAAGAAGAGGATGTTATAGAGGAAACCGAGGAAGAACCTTTCAGAGAGGAAGAGGATGCTATCTCAGTAGAGGTGAAGGAGGAAGACGTCTTGGGAGTGAAAGAGGAGGAGATAGAATATCAGATTAACACCAGTGAGTACTGTCTTTAACAGGGGCACAAACTATGCCGTTGTTGAAATAATGTGGGGTTTTAAAGGGGCATTATACTGAAGTTCTACACTTGAATATGTTGTTCAGTACGGTAGGAATTGTTAAAGGGGCCATCTGCCTTTGTTAGTTTTAATCTGCCATTGGTACATATATTTTGGGGACTTTTAAATTAGATTTATTAAATTATCCATGTGGTCTACATTAAAGTGCATCTCATCTAGTATAACAGGCTTTTAAAATGCAATGTTGGAGCATAATTTATACTTAAAATATCAAAGGGATGCAAAAGGCACCCATTTAGTTGAATGACCCTTTAACATTTGCATTTTAGGCCCTGTTTAGAGAGATTAATGCCTCTTGTAAGACCCTATGATTATAATAGACGGTCGTAAGTTTACCATCTGTTTGATGTTCTCATTCACACAGGAGAGAGACATGACTATTGTGGATCCTCTGGGGAGCCTCAACAACATCCTGATGCTGACGAGTCAGAGAAGAGTCTCTCCAGATCAGAACACCAGATGGTACAGCTTGGTCTGGTGTAGCATACAGCTTGCTCTATCTGGGTCTGGGCTGGGTTTCTGTAAAGCACTTCATGACAGCGGTGACATAAGCA
Source organism: Salvelinus fontinalis (assembly GCF_029448725.1). Lineage (NCBI taxonomy): Eukaryota > Metazoa > Chordata > Actinopteri > Salmoniformes > Salmonidae > Salvelinus > Salvelinus fontinalis. The sequence continues at coordinate 391,979 of NW_026600306.1, read as the reverse complement.
TCCATAATGATATGTGTCTGTGTCCCCTCTTTATGGTTACCAGGACAACGCCAGCCCTTCCTACCTCCCGGAGTCCCCGTTTTGTGCCTCTCCCGGTAGCACCTTACTGCTGGGTATGAATAGGTTGTCTGTGCTGCTGGTGGACTGCAGGAAAACAACAGGGCTGAGTGGAACTGTGAGAGGAGGAGAAGAGAAGAAAGGATCAGATTTGACTCATCAAAGTAAGTGCTGTAGTTTAGTTTGAACAAATAAAATAGAGTTCTGTTAGTTGACAGGAATATAGACTGGTGGATATGGATGTTATGAATATAACACTGAAAAGGATTCTGCCAATGAAAAGAGAGAAACCAATAGACCATATAAAACCTTGATGAAAGTTAGCTTTGGAGAGAAAGTTTCAAGATGATCTGATGTAAGGTGCATGTTTTACAAAACCTTTTCCTAAAAACATAGATGTTACATTGTCTGTCCCAGTCAACCCCCCCTTTCTTTACAAGACTCTAGAACACACAAACTAAACTCCAGACACTTAAATGTGGTCTGTATTGCTTCATTAATATCTGATCTACACAACTTGTTAAACAGGCCAATATATATTTTAAAACAAGCTCCTTTTTTTGTCTTGACCTCCGTCTCTGTAATGGACAAAGTTCATTTAATTTCATACTTTAACAGGTCAAATAAAGCCTGAACTCCAACATATAGACCTTACAGAAGATGGTTTCAGTTGGAAATGACTAACTTTATTAATAAAATGTGTAACTGATGCTAACAGTTGAAATTCCTCCACTGTCCCTGTCCCCATACCAGGCTCAAACCAGTGATCCTCTGCTTCTCAACACACGTGACCGCTCTCCTTGAGAATAAACTATATTCAGAATTCTAGAGCCACACACTCACTATAGCACAATAATTACTATAGCACAGTGTATTTAACAGATGGTGAGATCAGAAACAAATCAGCCCCTTTGTTGCTCTGTTTCAGAGCTACTCTGCCTTCTGACGAAGGAAAACCTTTTCAACTATAAATGTATATTTGGCTGCCATTTAGGCTGCAACAACTATACAGTGCAACACCCCCTGATCTGTTGTTTTATGAAGGGTCACCTACGCCCAGTACCCAAACAGCTAGTCCCATCCTGGGATTTTTATGTTTTGCTTGAGACCATTTCTGCTGTTGGAGCCGCTGGAAAGAATAGAAATTAGATTTATATTGTTTAAAACTGCTTTACATTAGCCATTACATCCGTATAATGAGTTACACCCCCATACCTTCATGAGGTTCTATAGTAGCAAGGACGTGACACCTCCGGAGGGCTTGATGGCTCAATCCACCAGAGGTATGGCTACAACATAGGCATTGTTCAAAGGCATCTCTGTTCAAGAGATCTGTAATGCAGCATGTTGTGGTGATGTACCCTCATGAGGTTCTACTGACTGGACATCACTACACATACGGTGAGTAGAGTGGGGACCTCTGAGGGATGATCCTGTCTAGACTTGGCATCAGAGAGGGTATGAGCTCTGTGGTAGTTGACTATATCCCCAAAGTGAGAGACTAACGAGTCACTGAAATAGAACTGAAGGTTCCCTTACGGAACCCTGATTCTATGATATTCACCAGGTTACCTAACAGAACCCTGATTCTATGATATTCACCAGGTTACCTAACAGAACCCTGATTCTATGATATTCACCAGGTTACCTAACAGAACCCTGATTCTATGATATTCACCAGGTTACCTAACAGAACCCTGATTCTATGACATTCACCAGGTTACCTAACAGAACCCTGATTCTATGATATTCACCAGGTTACCTAACAGAACCCTGATTCTATGATATTCACCAGGTTACCTAACAGAACCCTGATTCTATGATATTCACCAGGTTACCTAACAGAACCCTGATTCTATGATATTCACCAGGTTACCTTTCACACATGGAAGACGGGAGCGACTATGTCCCTGATACAGGAAGTGGTCTGCTATTGGCCGTTGCTATCGGAGAGGACAGTGCCTCCTGAAAGTATTCAGACCCCTTGACTTTTTCCACATTTTGTTACATTACAGCCTTTTTCTAAAAACACAATACCAAACATTTTTGTTTGATAATTTTGCTAATTTACCAAAATATACAAAACTGAAATATTACATTTACTTAAGTATTCAGACCCTATACTCAGAACTCTGTTCAAGCAGCAGGTTCTGCTCTGGAGCAGGTTTTCATCAAAGATCTCTCTTAAAGGAGGACTGTAGCATCTAATGATGAAACATTATGGAGTCTTAAAGGAGGACTGTAGCATCTAATGATGAAACATTATGGAGTCTTAAAGGAGGACTGGGATGGGAAAGGAAAGGGGATATCTAGTCAGTCACAACTGAATCCATTCACCCTAAATGTGTCTTCCGCATTGAACCCAACCCCTCTGAATCAGGGGGCTGCCTTAATCGACGTCCACGTTATCGGCGCCCAGAGAGCAGTTGTTGGGGGTTAACTGCCTTGCTCAAGGGTAGAACGGCAGCTTTTTTCTACCTTGGGGGGCGTGCGGATTCGAACCAGCGACTTCTCAGTTAATTGCCCAACATTCTTAATCTCTAGTCTACAAACGTCACAAATGTTCCAACTTCAATTCATTATTTCTTAATGATGCTTTAAAACCTCTCTAGGGGGTGTGGGACGCTATCGTCCCACCTGGCCAACATCCAGTGAAATTACAGAGCGCCAAATTCAAATACTCATTATAAAAATTAATGAAACATACAAGTGTTATACATCGGTTTAAAGATTAAGTTCTTGTTCATCCAACCACGGTGTCACATTTCAAAAAAGACTTTACAGCGAAAGCAAACCATGCGATTATCTGAGAACAGCGCCCAGCAGACAAATCATAACAAACAGTAACTGGCCATGTAGACGAGTAACATAAGTCAGAAATAGCGATAAAATTAATCACTTACCTTTGATGATCTTCATATGATTACACTCACAAAACTCCCAGTTACCCAATAAATGTTTGTTTTGTTCGATCAAGTCCCTCTTCATATCCAAAAACCTGTTTTGTTAGTGCGTTTTGTTCAGTAAAACACTGTCTCAAACAACATCCGGTGAAATTTCAGAGCTTGAAACTCAACAAAACAGAAATTCTCATAATAAACATACATGAAAGACACAAATGTTATACACCAGCTTAATCTTGAGCCTAGGGGGGCGCCATTTCGACTTTGTAAAAATTCGTTCCCAAATTAAACTGCCTCGTACTCAATTCTTGCTCGTACAATATGCATATTATTATTACTATTGGATAGAAAACACTCTCTAGTTTCTAAAACCGTTTGAATTATTTCTCTGAGTGAAACAGAACTCATTCTGCAGCACATTTCCTGTCAGGGAGTGAGATTTCAGAAATCGAGGTCCCTGTTCTGAGGTCAGTTTATAAGTCCTCATGTAAGCCATCGGGCTACATGCACTGCATACGCCTTCCTCTAGATGTCAGTAAGCGGGGAGAATTTGAATGGAGTCGATTGCGCAATCTGGGGCCCTATATAAGACCGTGGAACGGAAGTACCGTTCTTTTCAACGGTGCGCCTGGCGCATCAGGGACATCACTATGGCCTGCTGCAAAGCTTTCGTTTTAGCAGTTCTGTATCTCCGGTCATGTTTTTATTCGTTATAGTTGTTAAAGACATCATAAGGTAGTTAATTTAAACCGACTTATAGCAGTTTATATCAGTTTATTGCGATTTTCTGGGATTTCTTTGTCATGCGCTTTCACGAGTTGGACACCTCTCCAGTGGGTGGCTATCGTTAGCTGCTATTTCGACAGGAGAAGAGGACATATTTCAACCAAAAGACGATTGTTCTGGAGAAAGGACACCTTGCCCAAGATTCTGATGGAAGCTCAGAAAATAATAAGTAGTATTTATGCTGTTAATTCTTATTTATGTTGGCAAATGTCAAATAATAATTGCGCCATGAATTTCAGTGCGGTCTCGCTTTAGCGCACGCTGTATTGCGCAGTAACGTTAATTTTAAAAATATAACACAGCGATTGCATTAAGAACTAATTTATCTTTCATTTGCTGTCCAATCTGTATTTTTTTGTCAAGTTTATGAATAGTTTTCGATTAGATTAGGTGCCTCTCCAAGAGGGCGCCGGACAGATTGCTTGAAGTTTCGTCCACTAATCACATTGTATAACCACGATTTGTGCCGCTAAATATGCACATTTTCGAACAAACTCTATATGGATTGTGTTTTACAGCGAAACAGAATATAGCGTTATATTAGCTTACCACAATAGCCAGAAACACTTGGGCGCCGACGACTAGTTCACATCTACGACAGATATATGAAATAGCATCATAAAATGTTTCTTACTTTTGCTGATCTTCCATCAGAATGTTGGACAAGGTATCCTTGGTCCAGAACAATCGTTGTTTGGATTTAGAACGGCAACTTTCCCTCTAGATTTAGCGAGCACACTAGCCAAGTGGCACGGATCTCTCCATCGTCAACAAAGTCAGAGAACGGAACACTGCAAAACTCCCGGAAAAATTTCAATAATCTGATTAAACTATATTGAAAAAACATACTTTACGAGGATATGGTCACATGTATCAAATAAAATCAAAGCCGGAGATAGTAGTCGCCTATAACGGCAGCTAAACAGAAGGCAATCCCACTGTCCACCTCGCGCTCTTCAGAGTACCGAAAATGAGGGACACGTCATACAAAGAGCTTGTATTCCACTTCAGACCAAGGTAAACACTAAATTTCTTCTCTCACAGCCTCTTGACATCCAGGCGAATACTCTTACGTATCATGCCCATTTATAGGCAGGAAGAAGAACAGAGCCTCGATTTCAGACTTTCCACTTCCTGGTCAGGAAGTTTGTGCCAAATGAGTTCTGTTTGACTCAGATATAATTCAAACGGTTTTAGAAACTAGAGATTGTTTTCTATCCAATAGTAATAATAATATGCATATTGTACGAGCAAGAATTGAGTACGAGGCCGTTTGAAATTGGCATCTTTTATCTGGCTACTCAATACTCCCCCTGCAGCCCAAACAGGTTAAAGGAGGACTGTAGCATCTAATGATGAAACATTATGGAGTCTTAAAGGAGGACTGTAGCATCTAATGATGAAACATTATGGAGTCTTAAAGGAGGACTGTAGCATCTAATGATGAAACATTATGGAGTCTTGAAGGAGGACTGTAGCATCTAATGATGAAACATTATGGAGTCTTAAAACTTCTTATGGCTAGTGGAACCCCTCGAAAAACATTCCGCTGAAAAGGCAGAGCGCTAAATTCAAAAATATTTTTTAGAAATATGTAACTTTGATGCATTCACAAGTGCAATACACCAAATTAAAGCTTAACTTCTTGTTAATCTACCCATCGTGTCCGATTTCAAAAAAAGCTTTACAGCGAAAGCACACCATATAATTATGTTAGGTCAGAGCCTAGTCACAAAAACACACACAGCGATTTTCCAGCCAAAGAAAGAAGTCACAAAAAGCAGAAATATAGATTAAATTAAATTTATCACTAACCTTTGATGATCTTCATAAAATGGCACTTATAGGACTTCATTTTACACAATACATGTATGTTTTGTTTGATAAAGTTCATATTTATATCCAAAAATCTCAGTTTACATTGGCGCTTTATGGTCAGTAATGTTGTGCATCGAAAACATCCGGCAAATTTTCAGAGGCACATCAATTTACAGAAATACTCATAATAAACATGTAAAAGTTGATACAAGATACAAGTATTATGCACAGAATTACAGATATACTTCTCCTTAATGCAACCGCTGTGTCAGAATTCAAAAAAGCTTTACGGAAAAAGCAAACCATGCAATAATCAGAGTACGGCGCTCAGACACAAGCCATGCAGATACCCCCAATGTTGTTGAGTCAGAAATAGCGTTTTAAATATTCACTTACCTTTGATGATCTTCATCAGAATGCACTCCCAGGTATCCCAGTTCAACAATAAATGTTTGTTTTGTTCGATAAAGTCCAACATTTATGTCCAAATACCTCCTTTTGTTAGCGCGTTTGGTAAACAAATCCAAACTCACGAGGCGCGGGCAAGTCCATGCGAAAGTTCCGATGAAAAGTTCAAAAATGTATGTTACAGTTCGTAGAAACATGTCAAACGATGTATAGAATCAATCTTTAGGCTGTTTTTAACCTGTTAAGGATAGGGGGTGCTGTTGTCACTATTTATGGAAATCGTGTAATTTTTGAAACGGCTTCCTACAAAATTCTTGATCGTACAATATGCATATTATTATTATTATTGGATAGAAAACAGTCTTTAGTTTCTATAGGCGTTGAAATTTTGTCTCTAAGTGGAACAGAACTCATTCTACAGCAATTTCCCTGACATGGAGTCAGATTTCACACATTTTGGCCCCTGTTCTGGAGTCAGTTTTAAGGCCACTGTTATTCCTATGAGTATACGAACACTGCTTACGTCTTCCCCTGGATGCCTTTACGTGATGACGATTTGAATGGTATCGATTGCCCAATCACAGCCACTATAAATGAAAAAACCCTGTAGGTAGGAACTCTTTTCTTGGTGCGTCATGCGCGCGGAGGATACCGAACTACTGTTTTTCCAAGCATTAGTGTAGCCAGTTATATTTCTCCGGTCATATTTGTACTCATTATAGGAGTTAAAAACATCATAAGGTAGTTAATTTAAAGCGTTTTATAGCAATTTATATCCGTTTGGTGCGATTTTGGGACATTTATTTCTGAGCCACTGTGAATCTCTGGGCACCGTTCCAGTTCATGCCGAACGCAATGTGCATTTCTGCATGGCAAGAGGACAGCTTTCGACCAAAAGACGATTAGACCCAAGAAAGGATTCTTTGACCAAGATTCTGATGGAAGAACAGCTCAAAGTACAAACAATTTATTATGATAAATCGTGTTTCTGTCGAAAAATGTTAGTGTCTTAGGACGCCATTTTTTTTGACTTAGCTTCGCTTGGCGCAAACTGTATTGAAAAGTAAGGATAATTTAAAAAATGTAATTCCGCGATTGTATTAAGAATTAAATTGTCTATCAATCGCTGTCCACCCTATATTTTTCAGTCACGTTTATGAGTATTTATGTATACGACTAGATCACTGTCTAATATGGCGCACGAACATTTTCTGACCAGCTGGGCTACTTTTCTCATTGTCTAACCATGATTTTGGTGGCTAAATATGCACATTTTCGAACAAACTGTATATGTATGTTGTAATGTGATGTTACAGGAGTGTCATCTGAAGAATTCTGAGAAGGTTAGTGAAAAAATTAATATATTTTGGCGATGTTTACGTTATCGCTCTCTTTGGCTAGAATCAATGCTGGGGTAATGTTCGCACATGTGCTATGCTAATATAACGATTTATTGTGTTTTCGCTGTAAGACACTTAGAAAATCTGAAATATTGTCTGTATTCACAGGATCGGTGTCTTTCGATTAGTGTATGCTGTGTATTTTTACGAAATGTTTGATGATTAGTAGTTAGGTAAACACGTTGCTCATTGTAATTATTCTAGTCCATTTGTGACGGTGGGTGCAATTGTAAACTATGACATCTACCTGAAATATGCACATTTTTCTAACAAAACCTATCCTATACCATAAATATGTTATCAGACTGTCATCTGAGGAGGTTTTTTCTTGGTTGGTGGCTATCAATATCTTAGTTTAGCCGAATTGGTGATAGCTACTGGTGTTGGTGGACAAAGAAAAAATGGTGGATTATGCTAATGTGTTTAGCTAATAGATTTACATCTTTACATATTGTGTCTTCCCTGTAAAACATTTTAAAAATCGGACATGTTGGCTGGATTCACAAGATCTGTGTCTTTCATTAGCTGTATTGGACTTTAATGTGTGAAAGTTAAATATTTAAAAAATATTTTTGGGGGGAATTTCGCGGCTCTGCCTTTTCAGTGGGGGTGGGGGGGGGGGGGGTGCCGCTAGCGGCACCCCGGGGCTAGACAGTTAACATATATCTTCAATAATGTTCCAACCAGCGAATTCCTTTGTCTTTAGAATTGCAATGGAACGCAGGTCGCTCTCACGTGTAGGCGCATGACCAGCTCATGCCACTCTGGCAGACCTCTGGTTGAAACAGCTCTCATTCCCCTCTCCTTCACAGTAGAAGCCTCAAACAATGTTCTAAGACTGTTGACATCTAGTGGAAGCCTTAGGAAGTGCAATATGACCCCATAGACACTGTACATTCGATAGGCAATGAGTTGAAAGCTACAAACCTCAGATTTCCCACTTCCTGGTTGGATTTTTCTCAGGTTTTCGCCTGCCATATGAGTTCTGTTATACTCACAGACATCATTCAAACAGTTTTAGAAACTTCGGAGTGTTTTCTATCCAATAATACTAATAATATGCATATCTTATCTTCTGGGGATGAGTAGCTGGCAGTTTAATTTGGTTTAAAATGCCAGCCCCCTATCCTAGAGAAGTTTTTAACAGATGCACTGTGTGTGTGTATACTGAACCAAAATATAAACAACGATTTACAGTTTATATGAGTCAGTGATTGTAAATAAATAAACGAGGCCCTGGTCTATGGACTTTACATAACTGGGCAGGGGCACAGCCATTGGTGGGCCCTGGAGGGCATACGCCCACCCATTGCGGAGCCAGGCCCAGCCAATCAGAATTCGTTTTTCCCCACAAAAGGGCTTCATTACAAAGAGGAAATACAACTCTGGTGGCTGGTCTCAGACAATGTGGAAGTCCTGGGCTGGCGTTGTTATATGTGGTCTGTGGTTGTGAAGCGAGTTGGATGTACTGCCAAATTCTCTAAAATGACGTTGGAGGCGGCTTCTGGTAGAGATTTTAACATTCAATTATCTGGTAACAGCTCCAGTGGATATTCCTGCAGTCAGCATGCCAATTGCACGCTCCCTCAAAACTTGAGACACCTGTGGCATTGTGTTGTGTGACAGAACTGCACATTTTAGTGGCCTTTTATTCTCCCCAGCACAAGGTGCACCTGTGTAATGATCATGCTGTTTAATCAGCTTGATATGCCACACCTGTCAGGTGGATGGATTATCTTGGCAAAGAATAAATGTTAACTAACAGGGATGTAAAAAATTCTGCCATCTTTTTTTTCAGCTCATGAAACATCCAACACTTTACATGTTGCGTTAATATTTTTGTTTATTGTAGTTACTCTCAGTTTTAGGAACATCTTCCCAAATATTTCACTTTATTTTTTACTTTACCCAAAATATGACATCAGCGATAGTCAAAATGTTGAAAATCTGTGAACGTCTAAATAAGAAATTGGGCCATTTAAACAGCAGGCGTCGAACCCTTTCGACAACGGGGAGATTTTACTGATGTGCTTTGTGTCTTCGACGTAAAAACAAGTTTTGGACTTCCACTTAAAATTATTTATTTACTTATTTTATGTTTAAGGAAGTGTGTACAGTTGTGGCCAAAAGTTTTGAGAATGACACAAATGTGAATTTTCAGTCTGCTGCCTCAGTTTGTATGATGGCAATTTGCATATACTCCAGAATGTTATGAAGAGTGATCAGATGAATTGTAATTAATTGCAAAGTCCCTCTTTGCCATGCAAATGAACTGAATCCCCCCCCCCCCAAAACTGGAAGCTTCAAAAGGAGGGTGATGCTTGGAATCATTGTTCTTCCTGTCAACCATGGTTACCTGCAAGGAAACACGTGCCGTCATCATTGCTTTGCACAAAAAAGGCTTCACAGGCAAGGATATTGCTGCCAGTAAGATTGCACCTAAATCAACCCTTTATCGGATCATCGATAACTTCAAGGAGAGCGGTTCAATTGTTGTGAAGAAGGCTTCAGGGCACCCAAGAAAGTCCAGCAAGCGCCAGGACCGTCTCCTAAAGTTGATTCAGCTGCGGGATCGGGGCACCACCAGTACAGAGCTTGCTCAAGAATAGCAGCAGGCAGGTGTGAGTGCATCTGCACACAGACTGATATTCTGCAAAAGGTACAGGGATTGGACTGCTGAGGACTGGGGTAAAGTCATTTTCTCTGATGAATCCCATTTTCGATTGTTTGGGGCATCTGGAAAAAGCTTGTCCGGAGAAGACAAGGTGAGCGCTTCCATCAGTCTTGTGTCATGCCAACGGTAAAGCATCCTTAGACCATTCATGTGTGGGGTTGCCTTTCAGCCAAGGGTGTGGGCTCACTCACAATGTTGCCTAAGAACACAGCCATGAATAAGGAATGCTACCAACACATCCTCCGAGAGCAACTTCTCCCAACCATCCAGGAACAGTTCGGTGACGAACAATTCCTTTTCCAGCATGAAGGAGCACCTTGCCATAAGGCAAACGTGATAAGTGGCTCGGGGAACAAAACATTAATTGTCACCAGGGTGGATTGCAGAGGTCTTGAAAAAGAAGGGTCAACACTGCAAATATTGACTCTTTGCATCAACTTCATGTCATTGCCAATAAAAGCCTTTGACACTTATGAAATGCTTGTAATTATACTAGAGTATTTCATAGTAACATCTGACAAAAATATCTGAAGACACTGAAGCAGCAAACTTTGTGGAAATTAATATTTGTGTCATTCTCAAAACTTTTGGCCACGACTGTAGCTCGCATTCTGTATCATACAGCTATGAAAATAATATATTTAGAACCACCTGCTCGATTGGAATTAAGCGACGTCTGTGTCTTGAGTGTCCAAGAACGGTTTAGTTTTTTGTGTTCTGACTTGTAAAACAGAATGAATAAAAAAGTAATGTAAACATTATCAGTAATTACCAGGAAACTCTACAACATTTATTTGAAAATCACACCAAGATTGTTAACTTTAGATTGTCAAAACTGGCCTTAGCTTATTGAGCGATCTGATTAGGATTTACCTTCGTAGCAAGGCCTATTTATCATGTGGAGGTTTCATTCAGATCTCTTTTTTTTAAAACACACTGTCTTTGGCAGGAGAAAGATCAGACTCAGAGGAACCAGAGCCAGGGACGTCCAAACCAACAAGAAGACACCAGTGTTCCCACTGTGGAAAGTGTTTTAACCAGTTAAGGGACCTGTACCGACATCAGAGAATACACACAGGGGAGAAATCTTACTACTGCTTGCAGTGTGGAAAGGTATTTCAACTGGTCAGGGGATCTGAAAAACCATGAGAGAATACACAGAGGGGAGAAGCCTTACCACTGTCCCAGTGCGGAAAGAGTTTTAACCGTTTAGGGAACCTGAAAAAACATGAGAGAATACACACAGGGGAGAAGCCTTACCACTGCCCCCAGTGCGGAAAGTGTTTCGACTGGTCAGGGGAGCTGAAAAACCATGAGAGAATACACACAGGGGAGAAGCCTTACCACTGCTCCCAGTGTGGAAAGAGTTTCAACTGGCCTGCGGATCTGAAACGGCATGAGAGAATACACACAGGGGAGAAGCCTTACCACTGCTCCCAGTGTGGAAAGAGTTTTAACGATTTAGGGAACCTGAAAAAACATGAGAGAATACACACTGGGGAGAAGCCTTAACACTGCTCCCAATGTGGAAAGTGTTTCAACTGGTCAGGGGAGCTGAAAAACCATGAGAGAATACACACAGGGGAGAAGCCTTACCACTGCTCCCAGTGTGGAAAGAGTTTCAACCAGCCGGGGGAGCTGAAATGGCATGAGAGAATACACACAGGGGACTTGCTGTCTTATATTGTTGACTTATAATGATTACCTGTTTTTACTATATGAACTTGAATTGTTAAAACATATATTTGCATGTTTTTATTAGAAAACATGAATTGAATATGGAGTATGAATATAGAGTAGGTCAGATTCCTTCTGTTTTAAATGGTCCTTTTTTAAACTCTGACACTGTGTGTGTTTATCTGGGTGTCATTCCTCCAGCACTACAGATAATCAAGTGTTATTTGGATGTGATGCATTTGTTCCGTTGTTTACATTTGCAATGTTGGCCCACTGATGATTTAATGAAATGAAAATGTTCACAGACTCTGTAATACAAAATGTTAATTGTATGTGTCCACATATCTGAGTATGTGACTTGTGGCGGATGAATCGGAATTAGTTGGGTAACATAGATAATTAAGATGTCTTATCTGCATAATATGCTGATGTGATATACTTGTTATTAGAATGTATCCCTTCGGACTCTGGTGTTGGCAGTTGCACTTCTTCCCTCAGCTGGGGCTCAGTCACCTGGGGCCCAGAGGGGGGAGAGGTCAGGCTTGTCTTTCACATGTCCCTGGTGCTATGCAGAATATCAGGAAGGGAAGAGGACAGGAGGGAACATTGTCTTCATATGTGAATGTATCTGTTAAACTATGTGAAGGGATGGTGTGTTTAATGGGGAACCAATTACTGGTTTCCACAATGTCTGTGCGCAAGTCACTCCCTCCTTTGGCATTGGGGGGAGGTGTATGGCAGTGTCTGGAACCATTGTATGTCCTCTCTGATGTTGCACTTATCCTGGGATAGTGTATGACCTAGAGGCTCACTCCCCTCAGTGAGCTTGTCCAGGAGTGGGGTCAAGAAGGGGTTTTACTTGCGATGGGAGTATCTAGAGTTGACAATTGAGTTATGCCATTGGATGAGTTGGTGTTTTTGTGCTATGAAGTACCAGGAACGAGATTAGAACCTCGTTTTAGGGACCAAACTGAACGATAATTTATAGCGAATGCTATCTGGCTACGGGATACTCCTTTCTCATTATAAAGTCTCACTTTGTGAACTGTTCCTAATATCTGTGGTTTGTTATGTCGACTAGGGGGTGGATCTTTGCTATAAAAGATCTCAGTAGCCATTGTGTTGCCACTCTCAACGGTTCATTAGACATAGTGAATTGTTGAAAGTCATTGCAAAGATCTTATTATTAAAGATGTAGTTTAAGTATAACTCTGATTGGTGTGTGAAGTTTTTAAGTATAACTCTGATTGGTGTGTGAACTTTGCCTCTCCTCATTTGGTAATACAGAAATTAACCACCACAGACTAACCTTGTGAAACTGTCCTATTATAATCTCCTGTTCCTGGGAGTATCATCCTGTGTTGCAAACCAGCTGCACCTGTGTCCTTGTATGAATAAAGTCCCGCCCAGGAACAGGAAACTATAAAGATATGTGCTCATCACCCAATGCTTCAGGAATTCAGACTGTATACACTGTGCTGTGTAACTGTTATTCTCTCTGAGCTCAGAAATAAAGAATCTTGGTTTGACTTGGACTCCAGCAGATCCTTATTTTATAATATCCACCACAACTCTCCCACGGATTGCTGTTTATCATTGTCTCAATGAAGACTTCTTTGTTTTACTTTCCTGGGGTCATTTACAAGCCTCCCACTGGTTGAATAAACTTTGTTTCCATGTCATTTAAACAAAACAAATCCATGTGATGATGTTTGATTAATATGGAAAACTGATTGGGTTTGTAAAAAGCCATGAACATCAGGTATTTTTTAATTTTTCACCGAACTGGCAACCTAAATCCAATGACAGGTGACATTTTGTGTTGATTTCATGTTGAATCCACTTTAGTTGACGACTCAAAGAAATGTAAATAGAAACTAGATGTTGAACTGCCGTCTGTGCCCAGTGGGCTGGTTTGAATACGTGGCAGGTGTTGGATCAATATCCACCTTCGTTGCTAAGTTTCCATGCAATTTGCGCCAGATTTCCATGTGAATATTCTCAAATCTGCATAAAACAATATACACATTTTCCCACCAGAAATGTTTGCATCAAACAGACTTATTGTGGATAAAAGGCTTTGCATTATGACGTAGTGCACAAGAAGAATAACGTTTGCTGTTAAATTCCCATGTACCGAATGAAAAATACAAGTTAAATTGGTTTCCATCACATTTTCAACTCCACTGATGGTTTTAAAAACTTGCTCTTGACCCGTGCACTGTAGCCTGCAGCTCACATATACAGTGATGGTAGGCTACCTACATGATGAGATTATTATGGATGAGAGAGATATTATTTTATTCGTCAAATGGCAGCCAAGCATCAATCATCATGTCACCAGAAGAAGACCCTCAAAATGTATTGGAAAGGAGCATCAAGCTCATCACATGCAGTTTCACCACCCTGTGAAGTTCATAACTTATTTCATCTGTAGCCTAATAAACTGCATGGTTTCCCAAGTCGTAGAGGGAGGACCACACAACATATCATCACGTGACTCCAAGTTAAATAAGATGTGATGGTTATTATATAAATATTTGTGGATAAATGAGTTTCCACCGCCATTTCTTGCTCATACATTTTTACTGACACAAAAAGACCCCACCATGTTAAACAAACTAACAAATTGTCTATCTGCATTAATAAAAGTGTACATGCATATCCTGTTTCCGTCATCCCGGTCATTACTTTTGAAATGGTTGGGTCAATGTCCACCTTCATGATATGGATGAAGCCTGATTTGGAATGTCTGAGTAGTTCTATCTGATGTCATAATACACTCCTCTGATAGTCAAGTGATATTTAGAATGTCTGAGTAGCTCTATCTGATGTCATAATACACCCCTCTAATAATCAAGTGATATTTAGAATGTCTGAGTAGTTCTATATGATGTCATAATACACTCCTCTGATAGTCAAGTGATATTTAGAATGTCTGAGTAGCTCTATCTGATGTCATAATACACCCCTCTAATAATCAAGTGATATTTAGAATGTCTGAGTAGTTCTATATGATGTCATAATACACTCTGATAGTGATCCATTTGCTCCATTGTTTCCATGTCAGTTGGTTTCCCACTCTGATGATTTATATCTGACAGAGGGGCTTTAAAGGAATAGTATGGTCACATTTACAGGTTGTGGCTCAGTATTCTTAGTATGATGTGAAAAAAGAACAATCAACTATTTATTGATAATGTATTTTCCTATTCAGCTTCTACATCTGCATAGAGGCAAACAGTATCTTAAAGTTGATTAAATATATATATATAAATTGTACACTTCTATTTTCACAATTTGAATTATTATTCATCAAAAACTATGCCAACAATACACTGCAGATTTGACGTCAAGAAGAGATTGGGCTGATGGGTGGTGGTGCTACTCTCCAGCTAAGGCTGTTCAATATGAATGTTCAATACACACAATAGGTTGATCAGTAGCCAGATAGCTAGCTGCTACAGTCCAATATGAATGTTCAATACACACAATATGTTAACTGTTGACCGATGTGAATGTTCATAATAAGGGAAAAATAAAGGTGGGCTCTCCTGTCAACATGGGGCTCCTGCTGCAGGTAGCCCAGCGGTTACTAGTGTTGGGCCAGTAACCGAAAGATCTCTGGTTTGAATCCCAAAGACAACTAGGTGAAAAATCTGCCAATTTGCCCTTGAGGACAGCAGCAGCAGGAGCCTTATGTTTCTCCCATTCTTCTCTGCAGATCCTTTCAAACTCTGTCAGGTTGGATGGGGAGTGTCACTACAAAGCTATTTTCAGGTCTCTCCAGAGATGTTAAATCGGGTTCAAATCCGGGCTCTGGCTGGGCCCCTCAAGGACATTCAGAGATATCTCCCAAAGCCACTCCTGCATTGTCTTGGCTTTGTGCGTAGGGTCGTTGTCTTATTGGAAGGTTAACCTTTGCCCCAGTCTGAGGTCCTGAGTGCTCAGGAGCAAGTTTTCAAAAATTATCTCTCTGTATTTTGCTCCGTTCATCTTTCCCTCGATCCTGACGAGTCTCCAAGTCCATGCCGCTGAAAAACATCCCCACAGCATGATGCTGCCAACCCCATGCTTCACCGTAGGAATGGTGCCAGGTTTCCTCCAGACGTGACCCTTGGCTTTCATCAGACCAGAGAATTTTGTTACTCATGGTCTGATAGTCCTTTAGGTGCCTTTTGGCAAACTCCAAGCTGGCTTTCATGTGCCTTTTACTGAGGTGTGGCTTCCGTCTGGCAACTCTACCATAACGTCCTGCTTGGTGGAGTGATGCAGAGATGGTTGTCCTTCTGGAAGGTTCTCCCATCTCCACAGAGGAGCTCTGTCAGAGTGACCATTGGGTTCTTGGTCACCTCCCTGACCAAGGCCCTTCTCCCCCGATTGTTCAGTTTGGCCGGGCAGCCAGCAGGTAGGAAGGGTCTTGGTGGTTTCAAACTTCTTCCTTTAAAGATGATGGGGACCTTCAATGCTGCAGAAATGTTTTGGTACACTTCCCCAGATCTATGCCGTGACACAATCCTGTCTCGAAAGGAGTATATCACATCAAATACAGGCTACTTAAAGTTCATGAGAGAACACACATATGCTCGTACACTTGTCTCATTTTTACAAAAATAGAATTGTGCTTTTGGTCATGCAATATTTCCTTTATATATATATACACTGATCATACCAAATATTTGGAGAGAAATAAACGTCCTAATATGGACTAGGAACCTCCTCCTTTTCCCTTAGAAGAGCCTCAATTTGTCGGGGCATGAACTCTTCAAAGTGTCCAAAGCCTTCCACAGGGATGCTGGCACATGTTGACTCCAATGCTTCCCACAATTGTGTCATGTTGGCTGGATGTCATTGGAAGGCTCTTCAGAGAAGGATGGTCTTCCCCTTCCTCCTCTGAGGAGCCTCCACTGCACCCAAAGGACATCGAGCAAACATGACATAATTGTGGGATGGGATTTTCAGTGAGTTTCAGAAGAAAATAAATTGGTAAAACATAAAAAAATTATCATTTTTTTATAAAACTATACTAAATATAATCACATCACCAAAATAATTGAATAAAACAATAATCGAATAAAACATACTATTTTGTGTCCTCCTCTGGGTACATTGACTTCAATACAAAACCTAGGAGGCTCATGGTTCTCAAGGCTTCCATAGACTTAAACAGTAATTATGACAACTTCCGGAGGACATCCTCCAACCTATCAGAGCTCTTTCAGCATGAACCTTCTCCGCTGTGCAATATGGTTTCCGAGCTGGTCATGGGTGCACCTCAACCCCGCTCAAGGTACTAAACGATATCATAACCGCCATCGAGAAGAGACAATACTGTGCAGCTGTATTCATGGGTTGGCACCCCCCATTGGGATGTGCCATGGCGAAGATCTTTGTGGGCTATACTCGGCCTTGTCTCAGGATGGTAAGTTGGTGGTTGAAGATATCACTCTCGTGGTGTGGGGGCTGTGCTTTGGCAAAGTGGGTGGGGTTATATCCTGCCTGTTTGGCCCTGTCCGGGGGTATCATCGGATGGGGCCACGGTGTCTCCTGACCCCTCCTGTCTCAGCCTCCAGTATTTATGCTGCAGTAGTTTATGTGTCGGGGGGCTGGGGTCAGTCTGTTATATCTGGAGTATTTCTCCTGTCTTATCCGGTGTCCTGTGTGAATTTAAGTATGCTCTCTCTTTCTCTCTTTCTTTCTTTCTCTCTCTCGGAGGACCTGAGCCCTAGAACCATGCCTCAGGACTACCTGGCATGATGACTCCTTACTGTCCCCAATCCAGCTGGCCATGCTGCTGCTCCAGTTTCAACTGTTCTGCCTGCGGCTATGGAATCCTGACTTGTTCACCGGAGGTGCTACCTGTCCCAAACCTGCTGTTTTCAACTCTCTAGAGACAAATGTTTCTTAAACAGAAAAAAACGGGATAAACATACCTGAATTTGTCAAATAAAATCAAACTTTATTTGTCTAATGCGCCGAATACAACAAGTGTAGACCTTACAGTGAATTGCTTACAAGCCCTTAACTAACAGTACAGTTCAGGAAGAGTTAAGAAAATGAGCAAATGACCAAAGTAAAAAATTATAAAACGTAACACAATAAAATAACAATAACAAGGCTATATACAGGGGGTACTGGTACCGAGTCAATGTGCGGGGGTACAGGTTAGTCGAGGTAATTTGTACATGTAGGTCGGGGTGAAGTGACATTTCATAGATAATAAACAGCAAGTAGCAGCAGTGTACAAAACAAATGAAGGGTCAATGTAAATAGTCCAGGTGGCCATTTGATTAATTGTTCAGCAGTCTTATGGCTTGGGGGTAGAAGCTGTTAAGGAGCCTTTTGGTTCTAGACTTGGTGCTCCGGTACCGCTTGACGTGCGGGAGCAGAGAGAACAGTCTATGACTTGGGTGACTGACAATTTTTGGGTCTTTCTTTATAATTGTCCTGGATGGCAGGAAGCTTGGCCCCAGTGATGTTCACTACCCTCTGTAGTGCATTACGGTCAGATGCCGAGCAGTTGCCATACCAGGCGGTGATGCAACCGGTCAGGATGCTCTCGATGGTGCAGCTGTAGAACTTTTTGAGGATCTGGGGACCCATGCCAAATCTTTTCAGTCTCCCGAGGTGGAAAACTTGTTGTCGTGCCCTCTTCACGACTGTCTTGGTGTGTTTGGACCATGATAATTAGTTGGTGATGTCTTCACGACTGTCTGTTCATTTGTCACTGTCTGTCACCTAAGAAACGTATCTCGACCTGTGTGACCCTACATTGTAAACTTTCATTCATAGGCAGGTTGTAGCAATCTCATGATGGGTATAGGGAAAATTCTAGTATCATGTAGTAGCCGAAACCTATTGCTTGTTACATTGATCAGGGTGAATGGAATATGAATGACAGTCATCTAATATGCTGTAATAGAATTAAGGCCATGCTCATGAAAAAACAAATCGTTCTGCCTCATCTTAAACACCACTGTTTGGGTGTTGGATGATTCTTTGTACACATGTGAAATTGTTGAGCTGGAAAACCCCAGTAGCGTTGCAGTTCTTGACACAAACCGGCGCCTGGGACCTACTACCCTACCCTGTTCAAAGGCTCTTAAATATTTTGTCTTCCCCATTCACCCTCTGAATGGCACACATACACAATCCATGTCTCATTTGTCTCAAGGCCTAAAATGCCTTTTTTAACTTGTCTCCTCCCCTTCATCTACACTGATTGAAGGGGATTTAACTAGTGACAACTAGGGATCATAGTTTCCAGCCCCAGCTAACACACCTGACTCCAATAATCACCTAATCATAATCTTCAGTTTAGAATGCAGTTTGATTAAGCAGCTGTGTTTGCTAAAGAGGGAGAAAAGGTGTGACATCAATCAGGCCCCGAGGACTGGAGTTGCCCACCCCTGGTTTACAGGATGATTGGTATCTTAAAGAGCGTAGCTTTAATGGAATAGTAACGTCACATCTATATAAAAACGAATGTGAAAAATGAACGGAGCAAATGTTTATTAAAACACTACCTATTCATAGAAGTATGTATTCATCATTTACAATATATCAGCTTATTGTTAAATTATTATGACGTTTTTTCCAATACAGAAAGTGTAGTAACAATTGTTTCCAAACTGCGTTACCCACTCCAGCCAGCAGACGGGGATATGCGTCTTTCAGGTGTTGATTCTTGCGTGACGTATAATGGACTGGACCAGACGCTTCTTCAGGAACAACAACGCGGCTACTCAACAATAACACGGCTACTCTTTCAACCACTTCGGTAGCTTGCTAGCCAACATTAAACTGAAAGATTGACGCTTTAGACCATGTTAATGTACATTAGCTAATCTCAGTGTTGTTAACGCAGTTCAGTTGACGTATCAACTGGTTAACTTTAACCTAATTTGCTTGTTCAATTTGCAAAGTTGTTAAACATTGATACTGAGCCTAGCACTAGGCTAGTCGCTAATTCTAACATCCCAGACCATGAGCTCACTCAACTACTTATCCCCTGTTAAAGAAGAGGTCTGCTGTGTGCAGAAAGAAGCTCTGAGGCTGAACATTGTCGTGAAAGAAGAAGAGGATGTTATAGAGGAAACAGAGGAAGAACCTTTTAGAGAGGAAGATGATGCTATCTCAGTAGAGGTGAAGAAGGAAGACGTTTTGAGAGTGAAAGAGGAGGAGACAGAATATCAGATTAACACCAGTGAGTACTGTCTTAAAAACAGAGTCACACACTATGCCGTTAGTTTAACTAATGTGGGGATTTTAAGGGGCATTCTACTGAAGTTCTTCACTTGAATATGTTGTTCAGTACTGTAGGAATTGTTAAAGGGGCCATCTGCCTTTGTTAGTTTTTATCTGCCATTGGTACATATATTTTGTGGACTTTCAAAATAGATTTATTAAATTATCCATGTGTTCTACATTAAAGTGCATCATCTAGTATAACAGGCTTTTAAAATGCAATGTTGGAGCATAATTTATACTTAAAATATCAAAGGTATGCGAAAGGGGCCCATTCAGTGGAACGACCCTTTAAGATTTGCATTTTAGACCCTGTTTAGAGAGATTAATGCCTCTTGTAAGACCCTATGATTATAATAGACGGTCGTAAGTTCACTATCTGTTTGATGTTCTCATTCACACAGGAGAGAGACATGACTATTGTGGATCCTCTGGGGAGCCTCAACAACATCCTGATGCTGACGAGTCAGAGAAGAGTCTCTCCAGAACAGAACACCAGATGGTACAGCTTGGTCTGGTCTAACATACAGCTTGCTCTATCAGGGTCTGGGCTGGGTTTCTGTAAACCACTTCATGACAGCGATGACATAAGCATTCATAATGATATGTGTCTGTGTCCCCTCTTTATGGTTACCAGGACAACGCTAGCCCTTTCACCCTCCCGGAGTCCCCGTGTCATGCCTCTCCCGGTAGCACCTTACTGCTGGATATGAAGAGGTTGTCTGTGCTGCTGATGGACTGCAGGAAAACATCGGGGCTGAGTGGAACTGTGAGAGGAGAAGAAGAGAAGAAAGGATCAGATTTGACTCATCAAAGTAAGTGCTGTAGTTTAGTTTGAACAAATACAATAGATCTGCCCACTGGTATCTGTTACCAGGACAACCAGCAGAGTTCTGTTAGTTGACAGGAAGATAGACTGGTTTATGTTACCAGGACAACCAGCAGAGTTCTGTTAGTTGACATGAAGATAGACTGGTTTATGTTACCAGGACAACCAGCAGAGTTCTGTTAGTTGACATGAAGATAGACTGGTTTATGTTACCAGGACAACCAGCAGAGTTCTGTTAGTTGACAGGAAGATAGACTGGTGGATATGGATGTTATGAATATAACACTGAAAAAGGATTCTGCCAATGAAAAGAGAGAAACCAATAGACCATATAAAACCTTGATGAAAGTTGGCTTTAGAGAGAAAGTTTCAAGATGATCTGATGTAAGGTGCTTTTTACAAAACCTTTTCCTTAAAACATGATGGATGTTACATTGCCTGTCCCAGTCAACCCCCCCTTTCTTTAGAAGACTCTAGAACACACAAACTAAACTCCAGACACTTAAATGTGGTCTGTATTGCTTCATTAACATCTGATCTACACAACTTGTTAAACGGGCCAATATATTTTTTAAAACAAGCTCCTTTTTTTGTCTTGACCTCCATCTTTGTAATGGACAAAGTTAATTTCATTTCCTACTTTAACAGGTCAAATAAATCCTGAACTCCAACATATTGACCTTACAGAAGATGGTTTCATTTGGAAATGACTAACTTTATTAATAAAATGTGTAACTGATGCTAACAGTTGAAATTCCTCCACTGTCCCTGTCCCCATACCAGGCTCAAACCAGTGATCCTCTGCTTCTCAACACACGTGACCGCTCTCCTTGAGAATAAACTTTATTCAGAGTTCTAGAGCCACACACTCACTATAGCACAATAATTACTATAGCACAGTGTATTTAACAGATGGTGAGATCAGAAACAAATCAGCCCCTTTGTTGCTCTGTTTCAGAGCTACTCTGCCTTCTGACGAAGGAAAACCTTTTCAACTATAAATGTATATTTGGCTGCCATTTAGGCTGCAACAACTATACAGTGGAACACCCCCTGATCTGTTGTTTTATGAAGGGTCACCTACGCCCAGTACCCAAACAGCTAGTCCCATCCTGGGATTTTTATGTTTTGCTTGAGACCATTTCTGCTGTTGGAGCCGCTGGAAAGAATAGAAAATAGATTTATATTGTTTAAAACTGCTTTACTTCAGCCATTATATCCGTATAATGAGTTACACCCCCATATCTTCATGAGATTCTATAGTAGCAAGGATCTGACACCTCCGGAGGGCTTGATGGCTCAATCCACCAGAGGTATGGCTACAACATAGGCATTGTTCAAAGGCATCTCTGTTCAAGAGATCTGTAATGCAGCATGTTGTGGTGATGTACCTTCATGAGGTTCTACTGACTGGACATCACTACACATACGGTGAGTAGAGTGGGGACCTCTGAGGGATGATCCTGTCTAGACTTGGCATCAGAGAGTATATGAGCTCTGTGGTAGTTGACTATATCCCCAAAGTGAGAGACTAACGAGTCACTGAAATAGAACTGAAGGTTCCCTAACAGAACCCTGATTCTATGATATTCACCAGGTTACCTAACAGAACCCTGATTCAATGATATTCACCAGGTTACCTAACAGAACCCTGATTCTATGATATTCACCAGGTTACCTAACAGAACCCTGATTCTATGATATTCACCAGGTTCCCTAACAGAACCCTGATTCTATGATATTCACCAGGTTACCTAACAGAACCCTGATTCTATGATATTCACCAGGTTACCTAACAGAACCCTGATTCTATGATATTCACCAGGTTACCTAACAGAACCCTGATTCTATGATATTCACCAGGTTACCTAACAGAACCCTGATTCTATGATATTCACCAGGTTACCTAACAGAACCCTGATTCTATGATATTCACCAGGTTACCTAACAGAACCCTGATTCTATGATATTCACCAGGTTACCTAACAGAACCCTGATTCTATGATATTCACCAGGTTACCTAACAGAACCCTGATTCTATGATATTCACCAGGTTACCTAACAGAACCCTGATTCTATGATATTCACCAGGTTACCTAACAGAACCCTAAATCTATGATATTCACCAGGTTACCTAACAGAACCCTGATTCTATGATATTCACCAGGTTACCTAACAGAACCCTGATTCTATGATATTCACCAGGTTACCTAACAGAACCCTGATTCTATGATATTCACCAGGTTACCTTTCACACATGGAAGACAGGAGCGACTATGTCCCTGATACAGGAAGTGGTCTGCTATTGGCCGTTGCTATCGGAGAGTACAGTGCCTCCTGAAAGTATTCAGACCCCTTGACTTTTTCCACATTTTGTTACATTACAGCCTTTTTCTAAAAACATAATACCCCATACTGACAAAGCAAAAACATTTTTGTTTGATAATTTTGCTAATTTATCAAAAAATACAAAACTGAAATATTACATTTACTTAAGTATTCAGACCCTATACTCAGAACTCTGTTCAAGCAGCAGGTTCTGCTCTGGAGCAGGTTTTCATCAAAGATCTCTCTTAACCTGTTTGTGACTGCCCCCCCTTTCCTCAATTTCCACCTGAAAACATACCCTAATCTAACTGCTTGTAGCTCAGGCCTAGAAGGAAGGATATGCATATTCTTGGTATCATTTGAAAGGAAACATTCTGGAGTTTGTGTAAATGTGAATTGAATGTAGGAGAATATAACACAATAGATCTGGTAGAAGAAAATACAAGGAAATCAACAGACGTTTTTTGTTCTTTTACTGTTGTTGCATCTTTAAAAATCAACAAGAAAGGCCAAACATTCAGTTATGATACTGGGGATCATTTCAAATCCGAACATAAGTAGGCAACAGTATTTGACCAAAGTTTCAGATGGATACCTTCAGGAATGAGTAAGGTACATGCCATTGAGCATGAAGTCAACCAGGTCTCCCTCACAAGTTTCCCAAATGTACCCAAGTGGCCGAATTGGTACAATGATACAAATAACTATATACAAAATACAAAACAATTATTGTAACATACCCCAAAATATATATATTTGAAAAATTCAAGAAGAAAAAAAGAATATTAAAAATAAATAAAAATTAACAACGGTAACTATTTACACTTCAAATGTTCAATCATGTGAAGACTCTCAGTCCTCTACACAATGTTGCGCTCCTGATGCCATATCCCATAGCAGTCTCTCTCTGGTGTGAAACAGAGGGTCACAGCACAGGTGTTGCAGGTGACAGGGGACTTCTTATGGCACAGGGCACAACGAAGCCGCCCTACTGAGCCTTTTTTTCCCTGAGGCACATCCCTGCCTGCAATGATGAATTTCAGCATGTGCGTACCGCTGGTTGGAGCAGAAGGGACAGAGGTAGAGGGGACAGAAGGTGCTACAGTGTTCTTGCTGTAGTTAGCAAGCTCCTGGATGAGCTGCTCCCTAAAGGCTAGCTGTGAGATGGGGGGCTGTCCACAGTTCTTGGCCATTTCCTTCTGGAGGATGAAGGAATTCACCACAGCAATGTCAATAAAATGATAGAACAGCGTTTTGTACCATTTCATGGTTTTGTGAAGGACATTATAATATCCTATCAGCGCATCCGATAGGTCTACACCCCCCATGCTCTTGTTGTAATCCCTCACAGCATCTGGAATGGGGACATTTCTGGCAGTCCAAGCGCATGTAGGACCTTTCAAACGTCGAACAACGTGATCCCCACCGAAGGACTTGTGAATAGTGGAGCACATGACTACCTCTCGAGTGTCCATCCACTTCACAAAGAGCAGCCCATCTTCACGGATCCATCTCATGGTACCCCGCTCAGCCCGCTTAGGCATGTCGTTCACCCTGGTTTTTGGAAAGCCCACTCTGTTGGTCCGAATGGTGCCACAGGCCCACATCTCCAGCTTCCTCAGGTTTGTGAACAGGGTAGGGCTTGTGTAGAAGTTGTCTACAAATAGTTTGTAGCCCTTCCCCAGCAGCTGGAAATCTAATAACTGCATCACAGAGTCATAACTGAGTCCCTTACCGCTCGCACAAGTGTTCTTCCCCTCATAAACAAAAAAATTGCACGTGTATGCACACGCAGAATCGGCCAAAACAAACAGCTTGTAACCCCATTTTGTCGGTTTGTTGCGCATGTACTGTTTTAGGCCAATTCTGGCCTTTGAGGCTACCATTCTCTCATCTATGGAAAGGTTCTGGGCGGGCTGAAAATTATTCTTGCAGGCCTCAACGATATCGTGGTAGAGAGGTTTGATCTTGCAGAGCTTATCAAACCCTGCCGTGCCTCGTTTCGTCTCGTTGTCCTTATCAACTTCTGGGTCACTGATGTGAAGCGCCCATGAAATTGTCAGAAACCTTTTCCTAGACATGACCGTTGAGGGGAAAGGCAGTTGATAGAGTGGTGCAGTTTTCCAGTAGTGTTTGAGGGTTTTCAACTTCACCAGCCCCATGTAGATGACCATAGACAGGTAGCAAAACAGATCTGAAATGGAAATGTCCTTCCATGTCTCTGTCTTGCCTTCCTGCTTCTTAGCCCCATATTTATTAGTGTTCATCACCAGGGTATCAACAACTGCCGAGGTGAAAAACAACTGGAAAAGTTGCATGGGGGTGTATTTGGAAGTCAGGTCCAATTGAGGGCCTACTGGGCGTTTTGGGCGGAAAAGTGGAGATGGTGGGGCCACATCTTCCTCTAGAACAGACCCCTCCTGGATGGACCAGCTTCAGTGGGGGATTTGCACCTTGGCTCCCAATCAGAATCGCTGGGACTGTGAAATAAAGACACAGACACATATTATATATACAAATAGTGCCTATGGTGAGGTTGTCCATTCCATTTTAGATAGAAAATACATGTAAACAATTAGGTAATAATTATACAGACACACAGACATACACCCACAATGTAGAGCAATATGTACTTTCTACATTTCAATATACTTGTGTACTTTATATTTCATGTCCTAGTCATATTTTTATATAAGGCAAATAAAATACAAATATCTCAAACAACTCAAATGAATTATATTTGATATTACTAATTTCAAACAACGTTACTCACCGATCCAAAACTGCGTCTTCCCCGTAGAGGAACATCTCCTCAAATTCAGAATCAAAAGATTGATTAGACTCACTAGATTCATTATGGTGTTCACTATCTCTATCAATTTCCTCAATTATATCGTTTAAGTCCGTGTACTTTGTCTTCGTCTTTGCTTTGACTGATTTATTTGCCATTATTATGTCTTGAACATGCTCTAAAATAAACTGTTGCGGTGCGTAAACGGCGTGTCTGTTTCTTGTAGAATTTTCAATGGCGAATGGCTGTGTGTACGCACGAGTTTAGGACAAAGGATATTCTTCCCGGGTCGAACCATTACATGTTCCCATTTACCTCAGTTCATTGGCTATCTATCCAACTAGATTTCAAGAAGATCAGTGGTCATTGGTCCGAAATACAGTCAATCAACGAAGGACAGGCCACCTGATTTGCGCGTAATGAGGTCGTTGTTTGGTGTGTTCAAATCAATTTTTTTCGGTCAATATGTCCCGGGAAAAGAACCATGAAGTTTGGTTGTTTTACTAACAAACAGAGGATTGTAATGAAACCGAACTTGACTTGATAAACGTCCCTTTAGAGTGAGGAATTACAATGAATGTTACGTCCAAAGTTGAAGGACGCTGAATTTTCCACAAAATGTTTCGTGTTAGGCTATAAAAATGGATTATATCGAACAAAACGCCACTTGATTGTTTCGTCGTGACCTTTAGGATTGCCAAAAGAAGAAAATTACCTAAGGTAATTGATGATTTTTATTGCTATTTCTGACTTTCGTGACTAATGTACTTTGCTGTAACTGCACCTGTGTTGTTTACTGTTGTTTACTGATCGATAATCGCTTTTGCAGTGAAGCTTTTCGAAATCAGACATATTGGCTAGATTAACAAGAGGTATAGCTTTGATTTGGTGTATAACACTTCTGATTTAATTGAAGCTAAATATGTATAAATATGTCATTTCACCAATTTTTTATTTTTTTTGTGAAACGTTCCGCTAGCGGAACCCCGGGGCTAGACAGGTTAAAGGAGGACTGTAGCATCTAATGATGAAACATTATGGAGTCTTAAAGGAGGACTGGGATGGGAAAGGAAAGGGGATATCTAGTCAGTCACAACTGAATCCATTCACCCTAAATGTGTCTTCCGCATTGAACCCAACCCCTCTGAATCAGAGTGGTGCGGGGGCTGCCTTAATCGACGTCCACGTTATCGGCGCCCGGGAAGCAGTTGTTGGGGGTTAACTGCCTTGCTCAAGGGTAGAACGGCAGCTTTTTTCTACCTTGCGGGCGTTCGGATTCGAACCAGCGACTTCTTGGTTAATGGCCCAACATTCTTAATCTCTAGTCTAGTCACAAATGTTCCAACTTCAATATATTATTTCTCAATGATGCTTTAAAACCTCTCTAGGGGGTGTGGGACGCTATCGTCCCACCTGGCCAACATCCAGTGAAATTACAGAGCGCCAAATTCCAAAACAGAAATACTCATTATAAAAATTCATGAAACATACAAGTGTTATACATCGGTTTAAAGATTAAGTTCTTGTTCATCCAGCCACGGTGTCAGATTTCAAAAAAGACTTTACGGCGAAAGCAAACCATGCGATTATCTGAGAACAGCGCCCAGCAGACAAATCATAACAAACAGTAACCGGCCATGTAGACGAGTAACATAAGTCAGAAATAGCGATTAAAATTAATCACTTACCTTTGATGATCTTCATATGATTACAGTCACAAAACTCCCAGTTACCCAATAAATGTTTGTTTTGTTCGATCAAGTCCCTCTTCATATCCAAAAACCTCTGTTTGTTAGCGCGTTTTGTTCAGTAAAACACTGTCTCAAACAACATCCGGTGAAATTTCAGAGCTTGAAACTCAACAAAACAGAAATTCTCATAATCTACATACATGAAAGACACAAATGTTATACACCAGCTTAAAGATAAACTTCTTGTTAATCCAACCACTGTGTCAGATTTCAAAAAGGCTTTCCGTCGAAAGCAAACCATGCGATTATCTGAGAACAGCGCCCAGCAGACAAATCATTACAAACAGTTAGCAGCCAAGAAGAAGAGTAACAAAAGCCAGAAATAGCGTTAAAATGTATCACTTACCTTTGATCTTCATATGGTTGCACTCCGAAGACTCCATGTTACACAATAAATGTTTGTTTTGTTCGATAAAGTCACTCTTTATGTCCAAAAACCTCAGTTTTCTTGGTGCGTTTTGTTCAGTAATACATTGGAACAAAGCGCGGTCACAGCAGTCAAAAAATCTGAAAAGTACCATAAAATTTCGTAGAAACATGTCAAACAGTGTTTATAATCCAGCCTCATTGTTGTTTTTGTCATAAATAATCGATCATATTTCAACCGGACAAAAGCTTCGTCAATAGAAGAGGAGAAACAAGAAATGCGCCCTTCCGATCATGCGCTGGGCTCATGGCTGGAAATTTCCACTGTACACTCATTGAACGTGCTGTTTCTCCCTCATTTTTCAGAGTAAAAGCCTGAAACGATGCCTAAAGACTGGCCACATGTTGAGGAAGCAATAGAGATAGTGACCTGCGTCATAAGTCTTTGTATGGTGGATAGGCTTTCAATGGAAAAACAGGCATTTCAAAATAAAAGCATTTCCTGGATGGATTTTCCTCAGGTTCTCACCTGCCATTTCAGTTCTGTTATACTCACAGACATTTTTTTAACAGTTTTAGAAACTTTGGAGTGGTTTCTATCCAAATCTACTAATTTGCATACCCTAGCTTCTGGGCCTGAGTAGCAGGCAGATTACTTTGGGCACGCTTTTCATCCAAAATCCCGAATGCTGCCCCCTACCCTAGTGAGGTTAAAGGAGAAGTTTACCCAAAATCCAGAAACTCTGAAGTGATTCCATACATTGAAACTAGTCCAGTGGAGTTTTCTCTCTCCCTGTAGTGCTGTACTGAAACAGCTGCAAAACGTGACTTGTGACGTTGCTGGATGCGGGCCTCACTCTGCTGCTTTGCCAGTTTGTTATTGTATTACAGCTATGGCCTTTGGTTTTCACCTGGAATTGTTTATTTATGTTTGAGAAAAAAACACTTTGTATTGATATAAATGTATATAAATATGATGTCATAGTGAATTCATGACATGTGACTGAACAAGCCTTTTCGTACTTCATAACATGGCTACATACAGTGCCTCCGGAAAGTATTCAGACACCTTGACTTTTCCATATTTTGTTACGTTACAGCCTGATTCAATCTACACACAAATACCCCTTAAACCTGTCTAGGACATGCGTTCCGCTGGCAGAACCCCTCGACAACATTCCGCTGAAAGGCAGCGCGGGTAATTCAAAAATATTTTTTTGAAATATGTAACTTTCACACATTAACAAGTCCAATACAGCAAATGAAAGATAAACATCTTATTAATCTACCCATCGTGTCCGATTTCAAAAATGCTTTACAGCGAAAGCACAGCATATGATTATGTTAGATCACCACCAAGTCAAAAAAAACACAGACATTTTTCCAGCCAAAGATAGGAGTCACAAAAAGCAGAAATAGAGATAAAATTAATCACTAACCTCTGATGATCTTCATCAGATGACACTCATAGGACATAATGTTACGCAATACATGTATGTTTTGTTCGATAATGTGCATATTTATATCCAAAAATCTCAGTTTACATTGGCACCATGTTCAGAAATGCCTCCAAAATATCCAGAGAAATTGCAGAGAGCCACATCATATAAATCAAATCAAGTTTATTTTATATAGCCCTTAGTACATCAGCTAATATCTCAAAGTGCTGTACAGAAACCCAGCCTAAAACCCCAAACAGCAGGCAATGCAGGTGAAGAAGCACGGTGGCTAGGAAAAACTCCCTAGAAAGGCCAAAACCTAGGAAGAAACCTAGAGAGGAACCAGGCTATGAGGGGTGGCCAGTCCTCTTCTGGCTGTGCCGGGTGGAGATTATAACAGAACTATGCCAAGATGTTCAAAATGTTCATAAGTGACAAGCATGGTCAAATAATAATCAGGAATAAATGTCAGTTGGCTTTTCATAGCCGATCATTAAGACTTGAAAACAGCAGGTCTGGGACAGGTGGCGGTTCCATAACCGAAGGCAGAACAGTTGAAACTGGAATAACAGCAAGGCCAGGTGGACTGGGGACAGCAAGGAGTCATCATGCCCAGTAGTCCTGACGTATGGTCCTAGGGCTCAGGTCCTCCGAGAGAGAGAAAGAAAGAGAGAACGAGAGAATTAGAGAGAGCATACTTAAATTCACACAGGACACTGGATAAGACAGGAGAAGTACTCCAGGTATAACCAACTGACCCTAGCCCCGGACACATAAACTACTGCAGCATAAATACTGGAGGCTGAGACAGGAGGGGTCAGGAGATACTGTGGCCCCATCCGATGATACCCCCGGACAGGGCCAAACAGGAAGGATATAACCCCACCCACTTTGCCAAAGCACAGCCCCCGCACCACTAGAGGGATATCTTCAACCACCAACTTACAACCCAGGGACAAGGCCGAGTATAGCCCACAAAGATCTCCACCACAGCACAAACCAAGGGGGGGCGCCAACCCAGACAGGAAGATCACGTCAGTAACTCAACCCACTCAAGTGACGCACCCCTCCTAGGGACGGCATGAAAGAGCACCAGTAAGCCAGTGACTCAGCCCCTGTAATAGGGTTAGAGGCAGAGAATCCCAGTGGAGAGAGGGGAACCGGCCAGGCAGAGACAGCAAGGGCGGTTCGTTGCTCCAGAGCCTTTCCGTTCACCTTCACACTCCTGGGCCAGATTACACTCAATCATATGACCTACTGAAGAGATAAGTCTTCAGTAAAGACTTAAAGGTTGAGACCGAGTCTGCGTCTCTCACATGGGTAGGCAGACCGTTCCATAAAAATGGAGATCTATAGGAGAAAGCCCTGCCTCCTGCTGTTTGCTTAGAAATTCTAGGGACAATTAGGAGGCCTGCGTCTTGTGACCATAGCGTACGTATAGATATGTACGGCAGGACCAACTCGGAAAGATAGGTAGGAGCAAGCCCATGTAACGCTTTATAGGTTAACAGTAAAACCTTGAAATCAGCCTTTGCCTTAACAGGAAGCCAGTGTAGGGAAGCTAGCACTGGAGTAATATGATCAAATTTCTTGGTTCTAGTCAGGATTCTAGCAGCCGTATTTAGCACTATCTGGAGTTTATTTGGTGCTTTATCCGGGTAGCCGGAAAGTAGAGCATTGCAGTAGTCTAGCCTAGAAGTAACAAATGCATGGATTAATTTTTCTGCATCATTTTTGGACAGAAAATGTCTGATTTTTGCAATGTTACGTAGATGGAAAAAAGCTGTCCTTGAAACAGTCTTGATATGTTCGTGAAAAGAGAGATCAGGGTCAAGAGTAACGCCGAGGTCCTTCACAGTTTTATTTGAGACGACTTTACAACCATCAAGATTAATTGTCAGATTTAACAGAAGATCTCTTTGTTTCTTGGGACCTAGAACAAGCATCTCTGTTTTGTCCGAGTTTAAAAGTAGAAAGTTTTCAGCCATCCACTTCCTTATGTCTGAAACACAGGCTTCTAGCGAGGGCAATTTTGGGGCTTCACCATGTTTCATTGAAATGTACAGCTGTGTGTCATCCGCATAGCAGTGAAAGTTAACATTATGTTTTCGAATAACATCCCCAAGGGGTAAAATATATAGTGAAAACAATAGTGGTCCTAAAACGGAACCTTGAGGAACACCGAAATGTACAGTTGATTTGTCAGAGGACAAACCATTCACAGAGACAAACTGATATCTTTCCGACAGGTAAGATCTAAACCAGGCCAGAACTTGTCCGTGTAGACCAATTTGGGTTTCCAGTCTCTCCAAAAGAATGTGGTGATCGATGTTGTCAAAGGCAGCACTAAGGTCTAGTAGCACGAGGACAGATGCAGAGCCTCGGTCTAACGCCATTAAAAGGTAATTTACCACCTTCACAAGTGCAGTCTCAGTGCTAAACCAGACTGAAGCATTTCGTACACATTGTTTGTCTTCAGGAAGGCAGTGAGTTGCTGCGCAACAGCTTTTTTTTAAACTTTTGAGAGGAATGGAAGATTCGATATAGGCCGATAGTTTTTTTTATATTTTCCGGGTCAAGGTTTGGCTTTTTCAAGAGAGGCTTTATTACTGCCACTTTTAGTGAGTTTGGTACACATGCGGTGGATAGAGAGCTGTTTATTATGTTCAACATAGGAGGGCCAAGCACAGGAAGCAGCTCTTTCAGTAGTTTAGTAGAAATAGGATCCAGTATGCAGCTTGAAGGTTTAGAGGCCATGATTATTTTCATCATTGTGTCAAGAGATATAGTACTAAAACACTTAAGTGTCTCTCCCGATCCCAGGCCCTGGCAGAGCTGTGCAGATCCAGGACAGCTAAGCCCTGGAGGAATACGCAGATTCAAAGAGGAGTCCGTAATTTGCTTTCTAATGGTCATTATCTTTTCCTCAAAGAAGTTCATGAATTTATTACTGCTGAAGTGAAAGCCATCCTCTCTTGGGGAATGCTGCTTTTTAGATAGCTTTGCAACAGTATCAAAAATAAATTTTGGATTGTTCTTATTTTCCTCAATTAAGTTGGAAAAGTAGGATGATCGAGCAGCAGTGAGGGCTCTTCGGTACTGCACGGTACTGTCTTTCCAAGCTAGTCGGAAGACTTAAAGTTTGGTGTGGCGCCATTTCCGTTCCAATTTTCTGGAAGCTTGCTTCAAAGCTCGGGTATTTTCTGTATACCAGGGAGCTAGTTTCTTATGACAAATGTTTTTCGTTTTTAGGGGTGCAACTGCATCTAGGGTATTGCGCAAGGTTAAATTGAGTTCCTCAGTTAGGTGGTTAACTGATTTTTGTCCTCTGACGTTCTTGGGTAGGCAGAAGGAGTCTGGAAGGGCATCAAGGAATTTTTGTGTTGTCTGAGAATTTATAGCACGACTTTTGATGCTCCTTGGTTGGGGTCTGAGCAGATTATTTGTTGCGATTGCAAACGTAATAAAATGGTGGTCCGATAGTCCAGGATTATGTGGAAAAACATTAAGATCTACAACATTTATTCCATGGGACAAAACTAGGTCCAGAGTATGACTGTGGCAGTGAGTAGGTCCAGAGACATGTTGGACAAAACCCACTGAGTCGATGATGGCGCCGAAAGACTTTTGGAGTG
Organism: Salvelinus fontinalis; assembly: GCF_029448725.1. NCBI lineage: Eukaryota > Metazoa > Chordata > Actinopteri > Salmoniformes > Salmonidae > Salvelinus > Salvelinus fontinalis. The sequence goes on along the minus strand of NW_026600306.1, from coordinate 358,870 downwards.
GGTCTGTGGACTTCTCCACATGAATATTAAAATCACCAAAAATTAGAATATGATCTGCTATGACTACAAGGTCTGATAGGAATTCAGGGAACTCAGAGAGGAATGCTGTATATGGCCCAGGAGGCCTGTAAACAGTAGCTATAAAAAGTGATTGAGTAGGCTGCATAGATTTCATGACTAGAAGCTCAAAAGACGAAAACGTCATTTTCTTTTTTGTAAATTGAAATTTGATATCGTAAATGTTAGCAACACCTCCGCCTTTGCGGGATGCACGGGGGATTCGCGGGATGCACGGGGGATATGGTCATATAACAGAAATACTCTGAAAATCACATTTACACAAGCATCGTTGATCATTTCCAAACTGATTGCAGATTTTCCTGACAAGGTTGCCAGTCTGGCATCCTCAACCATAGTGCCGTTTAGGCACACGCCCCCTATCAGAGGAGGTCGGTATGTGTCTGCTGGTGAATCACCCAAGCCACACAGGAAAACCTCATGTTCGGTTAAGTTCCGAGTTGAACTCACCTTGTCATTTGTCACCAATGGCGAAGTCATAACCAAGTTCACCGGGTTTGTGGCAGATGCTGACGTCGAACCCACGCCGTTGCGCAATGTATGACAGGTAGCCTTGGAAGAATGCGGGGAAGTCAACGGAGTTGGCATACATATTTGTCACCAGATTTGGTTGGTTTTCCAATCCATTAGTGGTACCAAACGGTCAATTAAATCTATCCCAATAAGCATCCGTTCGATGTCGATGGTAATCGCTTTCGAAGTTGAGTTTAAGTAGGAGACACTTGAATAGTGGCGAGGTAGCTTCGGTGAAACCCCTAAGCTTCGTGTCGCAACGTTCCGTTTTCAACCAACGGTTTGTTGGGTCCACTGCCCCTTTTAGTTCATCCAGCAAGGTTTCGGATATGAGTGAAATTGTCAAACCCGAATCTATGAGAGCGTGACAGGTCAAACAGTCCTCCAGGACTGTTCTAAGGTATGGCCTGTTCGAGTTGGGTTTTCTCATCATATCCCCAACATAATGGAGTGGGTTGGGAGTACCGAGCGGTTTGTAATCTGTGTCGATTTCCAAGACGGATAACTCACCTATGTGACCCAGTGGGTCCTCTATCGGAATGTGAGAGGAATCATCTGTTGCAAAGCTGCTTATCTAGAACGAGTGGTCCCTGGACAGGGATTGGAGTGGGGGCGGGGGTATTGGAAATGTTGACGTCCTCTCGAATTGCGTTAGTTTCGGCTGACTTGGTTCCCAACAATTTTACGCCTAGTTATGTTGTCCTCTTTCTCAAATTTCTTACGATGCAGTACATCTCTTATCAGAGTTTCTATATCATTTCGCTTAGGGTTTAGATCATTGTTGAACACTTTGTTGCGCTTGTTACTCTTGTGTCCTGACCCTTTGTGAGGGTTAGGCGCAGGGACATATCGGCCAAGTTGATCTCTACGGGACCTGTTCGATTGGGGACGTTCATCATAGCTATTGCTACTGCAGTGGTTGTCAGTGTGGTGGTTACTTGGTTGCCACCCCCTTTGATCGTCATCTTTTACCGCACCTGTCCCTAATGCTGCACCTTCTAATTGGAGTGATGGTTCCCGCCTAAGCTCGAAAGTCGAGGTGTCCGGGCTCTTAGCCCGGCTTGCTTTTAATGCTTCAAAAGCGGTGCTTACAAGCTCTCAGAGCGTCGAGATTGGCAACCCAATGTGGGCAGTAGGGCCCAAGTAGTTGATGAAGTAGATGTTTGACAGAAACAGTTGTTTGAATGGTAATAGGTCTTCCATTCCCGTTTCAGTGAGCATGCCAAAGTAAGCTGAAAAAAGCAGGTGATAGTAGGTCTGTGGGTGTTCATTTTGAGCTTGTCTGATATTGTTAGCCAACGAGCTGTCGTGTTTGCGAGTCGCAGAACCACTGAATTCTATTTTCAAAACCGTGGCAAGTTTAGCGTAGTCGTGCAGGATTTCGCCACAATTTCTCTGTATATAATGGCCCATAACTTTAACACTAGCAGAGATCCTGGAACTGATATACCCTTACAGTATATTATATTCAACAATATATACAAAAATCAACATTTATATTTTCAATATTAATGTAAGAAATGTTTGAATGAAATCCGAATACTACTCATATTACAGAGCAAGTGGTAAAGATTCATGACACCCATTGTTGATTTGTAGCCTGTAGCATCTAATGATGAAACATTATGGAGTCTTGAAGGAGGACTGTAGCATCTAATGATTATACATTATGGGGTCTTGAAGGAGGACTGTAGCATCTAATGATGAAACATTATGGAGTCTTGAAGGAGGACTGTAGCATCTAATGATGAAACATTATGGAGTCTTGGAGGAGGACTGTAGCATCTAATGATGAAACATTATGGAGTCTTAAAACTTCTTATGGCTAGTGGAACTCCTCGACAACATTCCGCTGAAAAGGCAGAGCGCTAAATTCAAAAATATTTTTTAGAAATATGTAACTTTGATGCATTCACAAGTGCAATACACCAAATTAAAGCTTAACTTCTTGTTAATCTACCCATCGTGTCCGATTTCAAAAAAAGCTTTACAGCGAAAGCACACCATATAATTATGTTGGTCAGAGCCTAGTCACAAAAACACACACAGCCATTTTCCAGCCAAAGAGAGGAGTCACAAAAAGCAGAAATATAGATTAAATTAAATTTATCACTAACCTTTGATGATCTTCATAAAATGGCACTTATAGGACTTCATGTTACACAATACATGTATGTTTTGTTCGATAAAGTTCATATTTATATCCAAAAATCTCAGTTTACATTGCCGCTTTATGGTCAGTGATGTTGAGCATCGAAAACATCCGGCAAATTTTGAGGCACATCAATTTACAGAAATCCTCATAATAAACATGTAAAAGTTGATAAAAGATACAAGTATTATGCACAGAATTATAGATATACTTTTCCTTAATGCAACCGCTGTGTCAGATTTCAAAAAAGCTTTACGGAAAAAGCAAACCATGCAATAATCCGAGTACGGCGCTCAGACACAAGCCATGCAGATACCCGCCATGTTGTTGAGTCAGAAATAGCGTTTTAAATATTCACCTACCTTTGATGATCTTCAGAATGCACTCCCAGGAATCCCAGTTCAACAATAGATGTTTGTTTTGTTCGATAAAGTCCAACATTTATGTCCAAATACCTCCTTTTGTTAGCGCGTTTGGTAAACAATTTCAAGCTCACGAGGCGCGGGCAAGTCCAGGCGAAAGTTCCGATGAAAAGTTCAAAAATGTATGTTACAGTTCGTAGAAACATGTCAAACGATGTATAGAATCAATCTTTAGGCTGTTTTTAACATAAATCTTCAATAATGTTCCAACCAGCGAATTCCTTTGTCTTAAGAATTGCAATGGAACGCAGGTCGCTCTCACGTGTAGGCGCATGACCAGCTCATGCCACTCTGGCAGACCTCTGGTTGAAACAGCTCTCATTCCCCCCTCCTTCACAGTAGAAGCCTCAAACAATGTTCTAAGACTGTTGACATCTCGTGGAAGCCTTAGGATGTGCAATATGACCCCATAGACACTGTACATTCGAAAGGCAATGAGTTGAAAACTACAAACCTCAGATTTCCCACTTCCTGGTTGGATTTTTCTCAGGTTTTCGCCTGCCATATGAGTTCTGTTATACTCACAGACATCATTCAAACAGTTTTAGAAACTTCAGAGTGTTTTCCATCCAATAATACTAATAATATGCATATCTTATCTTCTGAAGATGAGTAGCTGGCAGTTTAATTTGGATATGCTTTTCATCCAAACGTGAAATTGCTGCCCCCTATCCTAGAGAAGTTTTTAACGAATGCACGTGTGTGTGTATACTGAACCAAAATATAAACAACAATTTACAGTTTATATGAGTCAGTGATTGTAAATAAATAAACGAGGCCCTGATCTATGGACTTTACATAACTGGGCAGGGGCACAGCCATTGGTAAGCCCTGGAGTGCATACACCCACCCATTGCGGAGCCAGGCCCAGCCAATCAGAATTAGTTTTTCCCCACAAAAGGGCTTCATTTCAAAGAGAAATACAACTCTGGTGGCTGGTCTCAGACAATGTGGAGGTCCTGGGCTGGCGTCGTTATATGTGGTCTGTGGTTGTGAGGCCAGTTGGATGTACTGCCAAATTCTCTAAAATGACGTTGGAGGCGGCTTCTGGTAGAGATTTTAACATTCAATTATCTGGTAACAGCTCCAGTGGATATTCCTGCAGTCAGCATGCCAATTGCACGCTCCCTCAAAACTTGAGACATCTGTGGCATTGTGTTGTGTGACAGAACTGCACATTTTAGTGGCCTTTTATTCTCCCCAGCACAAGGTGCACTTGTGTAATGATCATGCTGTTTAATCAGCTTGATATGCCACACCTGTCAGGTGGATGGATTATCTTGGCAAAGAATAAATGTTAACTAACAGGGATGTAAAAAATTCTGCAATCTTTTTTTTCAGCTCATGAAACATCCAACACTTTACATGTTGCGTTTATATTTTTGTTTATTGTAGTTACTCTCAGTTTTAGGAACATCTTCCCAAATACACTGCTCAAAAAAATAAAGGGAACACTTAAACAACACAATGTAACTTCAAGTCAATCACACTTCTGTGAAATCAAACTGTCCACTTAGGAAGCAACACTGATTGACAATAAATTTCACATGCTGTTGTGCAAATGAAATAGACAAAAGGTGGAAATTATAGGCAATTAGTAAGACACCCCCAAAAAAGGAATGGTTCTGCAGGTGGTGACCACACACCACTTCTCAGTTCCTATGCTTCCTGGCTGATGTTTTGGTCACTTTTGAATGCTGGCGGTGCTTTCACTCTAGTGGTAGCATGAGACAGAGTCTACAACCCACACAAGTGGCTCAGGTATTGCAGTTCATCCAGGATGGCACATCAATGCGAACTGTGGCAAAAAGGTTTGTTGTGTCTGTCAGCGTAGTGTCCAGAGCATGGAGGCGCTACCAGGAGACAGGCCAGTACATCAGGAGACGTGGAGGAGGCCGTAGGAGGGCAACAACCCAGCAGCAGGACCGCTACCTCCGCCGTGTCCTTTGTCCAGAATAGTTGTTGTTTTGATCTGGAACGGCAAATATCCCTCTTCATTTAGCATGGGCACTTGCCAAGTGACACGGATTACTCCAACGTCAACAAAGTTAGAAAACGGAACACGGCAAAACTCCCGAAAAAGTTTCAATAATCTGATTAAACTATATTGAAAAAACATACGTTACGAGGATATGGTGACATGTATCAAATCAAATCTAAGACGGAGATGTTCGTCTTTCATAACGACAGCTAAACAGAAGCCATATCAATGTCCTCTTTCGCGCGCTCCAGAAACAGGAAATGGACGGTCACGTCAAACAAAGACCTTTTATTCCACCTCTGACCAAGATAGACAAATTCTTCTCTCACCGCATCTTGACAACCAGGGGAAGGCGTAGGAAGTGTTTGTGACTCCTACGTCACACGCCCATGTATAGGCATGCAGTTGAACAGAGCATAGATTTCTGACATTTCACTTCCTGGTCAGGAAAAATGCTGCAGAAGGATTTCTGTTTCACTGAGAGAAATAATTCAAACGTTTTTAGAAACTAGAGAGTGTTTTCTATCCAATTGTAATAATAATATGCATATTGTACGAGCAAGAATTGAGTACGACGCCGTTTGAAATGGGCACATATTATCTGGCTACTCAATACGCCCCCTGCAGCCATAAGAAGTTTTTAAGGAAGTGTGTACAATTGTGGCCAAAAGTTTTGAGAATGACACAAATATGAATTTTCAGTCTGCTGCCTCAGTTTGTATGATGGCAATTTGCATATACTCCAGAATGTTATGAAGAGTGATCAGATGAATTGTAATTAATTGCAAAGTCCCTCTTTGTCATGCAAATGAACTGAATCCCCCCCAAAACTGGAAGCTTCAAAAGGATGGTGGTGCTTGGAATCATTGTTCTTCCTCTGTCACCCATGGTTACCTGCAAGGAAACACGTGCCGTCATCATTGCTTTGCACAAAAAAGACTTCACAGGCAAGGATATTGCTGCCAGTAAGATTGCACCTAAATCAACCTTTTATCGGAACATCGATAACTTCAAGGAGAGCGGTTCAATTGTTGTGAAGAAGGCTTCAGAGCGGTTTAATTGTTGTGAAGAAGGCTTCAGAGCGGTTTAATTGTTGTGAAGAAGGCTTCAGGGCACCCAAGAAAGTCCAACAAGCGCCAGGACCGTCTCCTAAAGTTGATTCAGCTGCGGGATCGGGGCACCACCAGTACAGAGCTTGCTCAGGAATAGCAGCAGGCAGGTGTGAGTGCATCTGCACACAAACTGATATTCTGCAAAGGGTACAGGGATTGGACTGCTGAGGACTGGGGTAAAGTCATTTTCTCTGATGAATCCCATTTTCGAATGTTTGGGGCATCTGGAAAAAAGCTTGTCTGGAGAAGACAAGGTGAGCGCTTCCATCAGTCCTGTATCTTGCCAACGGTAAAGCATCCTGAGACCATGTGTGGGGTTGCTTTTCAGCCAAGGGTGTGGGCTCACTCACAATGTTGCCTAAGAACACAGCCATGAATAAGGAATGGTACCAGAGGTATTGCAAAAGAAGGGTCAACACTGCAAATAATGACTCTTTGCATCAACTTCATGTCATTGCCAATAAAAGCCTTTGACACTTATGAAATGCTTGTAATTATACTTCAGTATTTCATAGTAACATCTGACAAAAATATCTGAAGACACTGAATCAGCAAACTTTGTGGAAATTAATATTTGTGTCATTCTCAAAACTTTTGGCCACAACTGTAGCTCGCATTCTGTATCATACAGCTATGAAAGTTATATATTTAGAACCACCTGCTCGATTGGAATTAAGCGACGTCTGTGTCTTGAGTGTCCAAGAACGGTTTAGTTTTTTGTGTTCTGACTTGTAAAACAGAATGAATAAAAAAGTAATGTAAACATTATCAGTAATTACCAGGAAACTCCACAACATTTGTTTTAAAATCACACCAAGATTGCTAAAACTGGCCTTAGGTTATTGAGCGATCTGATTAGGATTTACCCTCGTAGCAAGGCCTATTTATCATGTGGAGGTTTCATTCAGGTCTCTTTTTTTAAAAACACACTGTCTTTAGCAGGAGAAAGTCCAGACTCAGAGGATCCAGAGCCAGGGACGTCCAAACCAACAAGAAGACACCAGTGTTCCCACTGTGGCAAGTGTTTTAAACAGTTAGGGAACCTGAAAGAACACGAGAGAATACACACAGGTGAGAAGCCTTACCACTGCTCCCAGTGTGGAAAGGGTTTCGGCCAGCCGGCCCATCTGAAACGGCATGAGAGAATACACACAGGGGAGAAGCCTTACCACTGCTCCCAGTGCGGAAAGAGTTGTAACGATTTAGGGAACCTGAAAAAACACGAGAGAATACACACAGGGGAGAAGCCTTACCACTGCTCCCAGTGCGGAAAGAGTTTTAGCGATTTAGGGAACCTGAAAAAACACCAGAGAATACACACAGGGGAGAAGCCGTACCACTGCTCCCAGTGTGGCAAGTGTTTTAAACAGTTAGGGAATCTGAAAGAACACGAGAGAATACACACAGGGGAGAATTCTTACCACTGCTCCCAGTGTGGCAAGTGTTTTAAACAGTTAGGGAATTTGAATGAACACGAGAGAATACACACAGGGGAGAATTCTTACCACTGCTCGCAGTGTGGAAAGAGTTTTAACCGGTCAGGGAATCTGAAAAAACATGAAAGAATACACACAGGGGAGAAGCCTTACCACTGCTCCCAGTGTGGCAAGTGTTTTAAACAGTTAGGGAATTTGAAATTACACGAGAGAATACACACAGGTGAGAAGCCTTACCACTGCTCCCAGTGTTTAAAAGGTTTCAGCCAGCTGGTGAATCTGAAACGGCATGAGAGAATACACACAGGGGAGAAGCCTTACCACTGCTCCTTGTGTGGAACGAGTTTTAACGATTTAGGGAACCTGAAAAAACATGAGAGAATACACACAGGGCAGAAGCCTTACCACTGCTCTCAGTGTGGAAAGTTTTTCGGCCGGTCAGGGGATCTGAAAAAACATGAGAGAATACACACAGGGAGAAGCCTTACCGCTGCTCCCAATGTGGAATGAGTTTCAACCAGCCGGGGGAGCTGAAATGGCATGAGAGAATACACACAGGGGACTTGCTGTCTTATATTGTTGACTGATAATGATTACCTGTTTTTACCATATGAACTTGAATTGTACAAAGTATACTAAAACATATATTTGTATGTTTTTATTAGAAAACATGAATTGAATATGGAGTTTGAATATAGAGTAGGTCAGATTCCTTCTGTTTTAAATGGTCCTTTTTTAAACTCTGAAACTGTGTGTGTGTTTATCTGTGTGTCATTCCTCCAGCACTGCAGATAATCAAGTGATATTTGGATGTGATGCATTTGTTCCGTTGTTTACATTTGCAATGTTGGCCCACTGATGATTTAATGAAATGAAAATGTTCACAGACTCTGTAATGCAAAATGTTAATTGTATGTGTCCACATATCTGAGTATGTGACTTGTGGTGGATGAATCAGAATTAGTTGGGTAACATAGATAATTAAGATGTCTTATCTGCATAATATGCTGATGTGATATACTTGTTATTAGAATGTATCCCTTCGGACTCTGGTGTTGGCAGTTGCACTTCTTCCCTCAGCTGGGGCTCAGTCACCTGGGGCCCAGAGAGGGGAGAGGTTAGGCTTGTCTTTCCTTTGGCATTGGGGGGAGGTGTATGGCAGTGTCTGGAAGCATTGTATGTCCTCTCTGATGTTGCACTTATCCTGGGATAGTGTATGACCTAGAGCAGGGGTGTCAAACTCATTCCACGGAGGGCCTAGTGTCTGCAGGTTTTTGGTTTTTCCTTTCAATAAAGCCCTAGACAACCAGGTGTGGGGAGTTCCTAACTAATTAGTGATGTTAATTCATCAATCAAGTACAAGGGAGGAGCGAAAACCCGCAGACACTCGGCCCTCCGTGGAATGAGTTTGACACCTGTGACCTAGAGGCTCACTCCCCTCAGTGAGCTTGTCCAGGAGTGGGGTCAATAAGGGGTTTTACTTGAGATGGGAGAATATAGAGTTGACAATTGAGTTATGCCATTGGATGAGTTTGTGTTTTTGTGCTATGAAGTACCAGGAACGAGATTAGAACCTCGTCTTAGGGACCAAACTGAATGATAAATTATAGCGAATGCTATCTGGCTACGGGATACTCCTTTCTCATTATAAAATCTCACTTTGTGAACTGTTCCTAGTATCTGTGGTTTGTTATGTCGACTAGGGGGTGGATCTTTGCTATAAAAGATCTCAGTAGCCATTGTGTTGCCACTCTCAACGGTTCATTAGACATAGTGAATTGTTGAAAGTCATTGCAAAGATCTTATTATTAAAGATGTAGGTTAAGTATAACTCTGATTAGTGTGTGAAGTTTGTCTCTCATTTGGTAATACAGAAATTAACCACCACAGACTAACCTTGTGAAACTGACCTATTATAATCTCCTGTTCTTGGGAGTATCATTCTGCATTTCAAACCAGCTGCACCTGCATCCTTGTATGAATAAAGTCCCTCCCAGGAACAGGAAACTAAAAAGATATGTGCTCATCACCCAATGCTTCAGGAATTCAAACTGTCTACACTGCGCTGTGTAACTCTGTTATTCTCTCTGAGCTCAGAAATAAAGAATATTGGTTTGACTTGGACTCCAGCAGATCCTTATTTTATAATATCCACCACAACTCTCCCACAGATTGCTGTTTATCATTGTCTCAGTGAAGAGTTCTTCGTTTTACTTTCCTGGGGGCATTTACAATTCTCCCACTGGTTGAATAAACGTTGTTTCCACGTCATTTCAACAAAACAAATCCATGTGATGATGTTTGATCAATGTGGGAAACTGATTGGATTTGTAAAAAGCCATGAACATCAGGTATTTTTTATTTTTCACCGAACTGGCAACCCAAATCCAATGACAGGTGAAATTTTGTGTTGATTTCATGTTGAATTCACTTTAGTTGACGACTCAAAGAAATGTAAATAGAAACTAGATGTTGAACTGACGTCTGTGCCCAGTGGGCTGGTTTGAATACGTGGCAGGTGTTGGATCAATATCCACCTTCGTTGGATAAAAGGCTTTGCGTTATGACGTAGTGCACAAGAAGAATAACGTTTGCTGTTAAATTCCGATGTACCGAATGAAAAATACAAGTTAAATTGGTTTCCATCACATTTTCAACTCCACTGATGGTTTTAAAAACTTGTGTGAAATAGGAAACGTGCTTTTGTCCCGTGTTCTGTAGCCTGCAGCTCACATATACAGTGCTGGTAGGCTACCTATATGATGAAATTATTATGAATGAGAGCGATATTATTGTATTTGTCAAATGGCAACCAAGCATCAATCATCATGTCACCAGAATAAGACCATCAAAATGTATTGGAAACGAGCATCAAGCTCATCACATGCAGTTTCACCACCCTGTGAAGTTCATAACTTATTTCATCTGTAGCCTAAAAAACTACATGGTTTCCCAAGTCGTAGAGGGAGGACCACACAACATATCATCACGTGACTCCAAGTTAAAACAGATGTGATGCTTAGTATATAAATATTTGTGGATAAATGAGTTTCCACCGCCATTTCTTGCTCATACATTTTTACTGACACAAAAAGACCCCACCATGTCAAACAAACTAACAAATTGTCTATCTGCATTAATAAAATTGTACAGGCATATCCTGTTTCCATCAGCCCAGTCATTACTTTTGAAATGGTTGGATCAATGTCCACCTTCATGATATGGATGAAGCCTGATTTGGAATGTCTGAGTAGTTCTATCTGATGTCATAATACACCCCTCTGATAATCAAGTGATATTTGGAATGTCTGAGTAGTTCTATATGATGTCATAATATACCTCTGATAATCAAGTGATATTTGGAATGTCTGAGTAGTTCTATCTGATGTCATAATACCCCTCTGATAATCAAGTGATATTTGGAATGTCTGAGTAGTTCTATCTGATGTCATAATACACTCTGATAGTGATACATTTGCTCCATTGTTTCCATGTCAGTTGGTTTCCCACTCTGAAGATTTATATCTGACAGAGGGGCTTTAAAGGAATACTATGGTGACATCTTAGGGTGGCTTTAAATAAATAGGATTATTAATCATAAACACCTACAGATACAATACCCTGCAGCTTTGACGTTAAGAAGAGAATGGTCTGATGGGTGGTGGTGCTACTCTATAGGTAAGGCTGTCCAATATGAATGTTCAATACACACAATAGGTTGATCAGTAGCCAGTTAGCTAGCTGCTCCATCTTAACACAGCTAGTAAGTCTGTACAGTCCAATGAATGTTCAATTCTCACAATAGGTTGACTATGGAGGTGATGTACCACAGTCAAAGTCCTGCAATAAAAGCTAAGACGCTAATATTTGTGTAAACTATACATAGTTGTGTTCTGTGGTTGTCACTGAGTTGGCTGATGTCCCATTTCATGGGGTCACTCCATAGTTAAAGCTGAACAGTGACTATAGAACATCTACACGCCTTTTAACTTTTTGACACGTTTTGCTCCTTAAAATTAAATCTATAAAGGGATTAAATTAGATTTAGTAGAAAATGTTGAACAATTTTTTAGTTTACATCATAATTGGATAAGTCTGTCCCCCGTCCAAGTTAATACTTGGTGGAAGCCATTACAGTTTCATTAAGATTCCACCAACTTTGTCCAAAATACATCCATAGTTTTTGTCAAAACTGCTCATTGGTGGACAGCGATATTTAAACCAGATGGGTTTTTTCAGTACATTTAAGTCAGGACTGAGATCAGACCACTTAGGAACACTCAACAAGTCTCGCCATTCTGGTGTGTTTTTTGCATAAAAAATTGTGTAATTGCAGAAACATAAAACCCCTCCAGGCCTGGTGGTGGCAGCAGTGTAAACATATGTGTAATTGTCCTTCAGAAAAATTAAACAATCTGGCAGGGTTTCAGAAGACTGAGGTGGGTTTTAACTTTTTACCTGGGCTTTGCTCCTTTCATATTTATTTTGATCCTGACAAACTCCCCAGTCCCTGCCGGTGACAAGCATACCCATAACATGATCCTGCCACCACCATGCTTATTGTGTGGTTAATGTGTGGTCTATCTCCAGGTCATCAGACTGATAAATAGTCACCTCTAGCCAGCCTCCGCCCAGTACCCTGCCCTGAACTTTAGTCACTGTTACACTGCCGTCTACCACCCAGTACTCCACCCTGTATTCTAGTCAAGTCTCATCCTATATAATTACTGCTGTACACACCTTTTCTATTCATATACAGTCCATAATATCTATACACACCATCATATACATTGTAAACTAACTGTATATATAATTATATTCCGGACTCTGACATTGCTCGTTCTACTATTTCTATATTTCTTCATCTTTGAAATAAATTGTGGGGATTTGCATGTATTGTTTTGTATTGTTAGATATTACAGCACTGTTTTGATACAACAGGGATGACATCAGAGAAATATGTGTATGAGACCAATAACATTTGATTTGATCTGGTCAGAGGTGTGCAGACAACAGATGGTGTTTATGGTGCAGAGGACTGTGGACTCAGTGGAGGACATCCCAGCCACTTGGCAGTGTTGACACTGCTACTTCCTATCTGACTGGTAATAGGACTTCACTGCTACTTACTACCTGACTGGTAATAGGACTTCACTGCTACTTCCTATCTGACTGGTAATAGGACTTCACTGCTACTTCCTACCTGACTGGTAATAGGACTTCACTGCTACTTCCTATCTGACTGAAGGCTGTAGGAATGAAGATATAAGATAGCATAACTTCCTGTAGGCAGTGTAGCAGAACTTCCTGTAGGCAGTGTAGCTGAACTTTCTGTAGGCAGTGTAGCAGAACTTCCTGTAAGCAGTGTAGCAGAACTTCCTGTGGGCAGTGTAGCAGAACTTCCTGTAGGCAGTGTAACAGAACTTCCTGTAGGCAGTGTAGCATAACTTCCTGTAGGCAGTGTAGCATAACTTCCTGTAGGCAGTGTAGCTGAACTTCCTGTAGGCAGTGTAGAATAACGTCCTGTAGGCAGTGTAGCATAACTTCCTGTAGGCAGTGTAGCAGAACTTCCTGTAGGCAGTGTAGCTGAACTTCCTGTAGGCAGTGTAGCTGAACTTTCTGTAGGCAGTGTAGCATAACTTCCTGTAGGCAATGTAGCATAACTTCCTGTAGGCAGTGTAGCAGAACTTCCTGTAGGCAGTGTAGCAGAACTTCCTGTGGGCAGTGTAGCAGAACTTCCTGTAGGCAGTGTAGCAGAACTTCCTGTAGGCAGTGTAGCATAACTTCCTGTGGGCAGTGTAGCATAACTTCCTGTAGGCGGTGTAGCAGAACTTCCTGTAGGTGGTGTAGCAGAACTTCCTGTAGGCGGTGTAGCATAACTTCCTGTAGGCGGTGTAGCATAACTTCCTGAAGGAAGTGTAGCATAACTTCCTGTGGGCAGTGTAGCAGAACTTCCTTTTAGGCAGTGTAGCATAACTTCCTGTAGGCAGTGTAGCATAACTTCCTGTAGGCAGTGTAGCATAACTTCCTTTTAGGCAGTGTAGCATAACTTCCTGTAGGCAGTGTAGCATAACTTCCTGTAGGCAGTGTAGCATAACTTCCTGTAGGCAGTGTAGCATAACTTCATGTGAAAGTAGTGAAATAAATGACATGGAATGAAAAGGTGTGGTATTTACTTCTGAGTATGTCCAATGTATATTGTGTGATCAAAATCTACTATAGAAATGATAGTTTTCTTAGTTGACCATACTTCAATCAACATTCCCAGCATGAACAGCAGCCTCGGAACAAATTCTTATTTACAATGACAGGATGGCAAAATGCCTCCTGTGGGGCAGTAAAAACAGCTCTGGTTATTTAGAAAATACTTTGTATTAAGTTGTTAGCAAGAATAAACAATGTAATTAACATTTTCCCAAACTGCGTCACCCAAACTAGTCAGCAGATGATTCTTTCAAGTTGTTTCTTGCGTGACGTATAATCTAGTCGACGGGACCGTTCGACACAAGGCTACTGATTCAGACAGAACGGCAGCTTTCTAGCCAACGTTCTATTATGAAAACAGGTACATTCTGAAAGGTTTTGATGTGATAACAAAAATGTGATTCACGTCTGAATTCAGGATAATACTGTTTGTTTTATTTGACTTAAATGTTATTATTTATGTATCATACTATGCGAATACACTACCAAGCAATGCAAGTAGATATTTGGAATTAACCCCAAAGAAGGTTTTGATCAAGAATTTATTAAAAAAAACAGTACGATCAGACTATGCTTCCTATTCAGGCATCATATAATGCACAGCCACATGCAAATACATCAACTCCACCAATAAAACATTGACAACTTTAACATGACTACTGGTGATGTCATTATTTTCGTCACCATCCATCACTGGTTAAATTGCATTATTATTCTTTGTACATGGTGTGCCCGCCTCCTGAGTCTGACTAGAAGTCCACTCGGAATACCTCTTCTCTGCCGTCGGCGACGAGCCCTGGGGAGTACGATCAAAGGATCACATTCTGGAAAGTCGTATTCCTGGTCGTAATGCTGGTGAGTTACCGCCGCTCTGATATCCAAATGTTATTTCCACTGTATGTAATAACACAACAAACGTTCTGGGCTAATAGAAATAACAGAACACTGCAAAGTTGCTGAGGAGCCAGAAGCAGAGTTTAGAACATGTCTCTTGGGAATATTTTAACTTGGCACATACAGTATTCAGACCCCTTGACCTTTCACCGTACAGCCTTATTCTAAAATTGATTAAATCGTTTTTTCCCCTACACACACAATACCCCATAATGACAGAGCAAAAATAGGTTTGAATTTTTTTGCAATTTTTGTGGTGTTGTGAACATTTATAAATGTACACTGACACATCGCGACCCACCATTAACAGGGTCGCGACCCATACTTTAAGAAAGGCGGTTGTAGGGTCATACCCAAGACTCGAAGCTGTAATCGCTGCCTAGGGTGCTTCAACAAAGTACTGAGTAAAAGGTCTGAATACTTATGTAAATGTGATATTTTAATTTTTAATGTTAACCTGTTTTTACTTCGTCATTATTGGGTATTTTGTAGATTGATTATTTTAAAAATATATATTTTAGAATAAGGCTGTCACGTAACAAAATGTGGAAAAAGTCAAGGGGCCTGAATACTTCCGAAGGCATTGTATTTGCACCCTCTGAACTAACCCTACAAAAAAAGACTAAAATCCAATTTATGCTTTATCCAAAAATTTGGTCTCAGCCTCCAGAGGCCAAATGGAGCTCCGTACTGCACCGCCAAGCACCTCCCAAATGTTGTACCAATGCGGACAGCTCTGTATAGCTTCTCATTGACATGATTGGTCAATGCGGCAACTTCAGGAGAGTAACGGCACAATCAGTGAAAGCCAGCAGGAGAGGGAGGAGAATGGTTGGGTCAGGTTAAAACCTCTTCCGGATTGGACCCCTCATCTCAATTTCCACCTAAAATTACCCAAATCTAACTGCCTGTAGCTCAGGACCTTAAGCAAGGTTATGCATATTCTATACTATTTGAAAGGAACACTGAAGTTTGTGGAGATGTGAAATTAATGTAGGAGAATATAACACAGCTGGTAAAAGATAAAAACAAAAAAAAACATGTTTACAATTTTTATTTGATAATCTTTGAAATGCAAAAGGACATACATTGATATAGGACGCTGGGGGTCAGTTATTTGTTGTCCACAACAGGGCAACAGTACATGTGCAAAGTCAGACTGATAACGTCAAGAATGAGCGAGTTAAATGACATTTAGTATGAAGTCACCCAGGTGTCCCACACCAGTTGCCCAAATGGCCAAATTGATTTTTTCAAGAAAATAACTACATAGAAGATACAAAAATGCTAAGCTAATAAAAAATACAAGTCTACACACTCCCAGGAATGTCATAAATGATGGATCATTAGCTTCCCTACATAAAAGGTACTAACGGGAAATGTGACAAGAATGCTGATCCAATATCTCCAAACACAGAAGTGAAACATTTAAGGGCCAAGTTAGCAGCCCACAGTGATCCAATGTCACTGTTGAACAACCACAAACCACACAAAGTTAAAAAATAAAAAATAAAACAATTTGAACACTTTAGAATGACAGTATTTGGAAGACCCTCAGTCCTCTACACAATATCGTGCTGCTGATGCCAAGTCCCAAAGCAGTCTCTTTCTGCTGTAAAGCAGAGGCAAACCGAACAAGTCGTGCAGGTGATGGGGGACTTCATGCGACAAAGAACACAACGACGCCTCCATGCTGTGGCCTTTTTGCCCCGAGGCACATTCATGCCTGCAGTTATGAATTCGGGCATGTGAACACCACTGGTGGCAGGAGCAGAAGGGACAGAGGTAGAGGGGTCAGAAAGTGCTGCAGTGGACTTTGTGCCGTAGCCAGCAAGCTCCTGGATGAGCAGCTTTCTGAAGGCTAGCTGTGTCATGGAGGTCTGTCCAGAGCTCTTAGCCATTTCCTTCTGGAGGACGAATGCATTCACCACAGCAATGTCGATGAAATGATAGAACAATGTTCTGTACCATTTCGTTGTCTTGTGGAGAACATTGTAGTCGCCTATCAGAGCGTCTGACAGGTCCACACCTCCCATGCTCTTGTTGTAAATCCTTCACAGCAGCAGGAATGGGGACATTTTTAGTGGTCTGTTCCCCATTAGCGTCCTTCACACGCCTGACTACGTGATCGCCACTGTACGATTTGTGGATACTGGAGCACATGACCACCTCTCTGGTATCCATCCACTTTACAAAGAGCAGGTCATCTTTACGAATCCATCGCATGGTACCCCTATCAGCCCGCTTTGGCATGTCGTTTACTTTTGTTTTGGGAAAACCCACTCTGTTGGGACGAATGGTGCCACAAGCCCACACATTCAGCTTCCTCAGGTCTGTGAACAGGGTAGGGCTTGTGTAGAAGTTGTCCACAAACAGTTTGTAGCCCGTCCCCAGCAGTTGAAAATCGAATAATTCCATAACGGAATCATAACTAAGTCCCTTACCGGTGGCTGAGATGGATTTCCCCTCGTAAACAAAAAAAATCCAAGTGTAGGCACACACAGAATCGTCCAAAACAAACAGTTTGTACCCCCATTTTGTCGGCTTGTTACTCATATATTGTTTGTAGCCAATTCTAGCCTTTGAGGATACCATCCTCTCATCTATGGACAGGTTCTGGTTGGGCTGAAAATGGGTCTTGCAAGCCTCAACCATGCTGGGGTAGAGAGGTTTGATTTTGCAGAGCCTATCAAAGCTTGCTGTGCCTCTCTTCTTGTCATTGTCGTCGTCAACTTGTGGGTCACTGATATGAAGCGCCTGCGAGATAGTCAGAAACTTTTTAGAAGACATGACAGTGGAGGGGAAAGGCAGTTGGTAGAGTGTTGACGTTCTCCAGTAGTCCTTGAGGTTTTTACACTTCACAAACCCCATGTAAATAACCAGTGAGATGTAACAGTACAGGTCTTGGATGGAAATGGGCTTCCATGCCTCTTTCTTATCTGCTTGTGTCTTAGCCCCATACTTGTTGGTGTTAGAAACCAGCGAATCAAGAACTGACAAGGAGAAAAACATCTGGAAAAGATGAAGGGGGCTGTACTTTACAGTCTTGTCCAGCTGAGGTCCTGGCTGCCTTTTCGGTCTAAATGTTGGTGGAAGTGGCTCCACATCATCTTCTAGCACAGTGTGCCAACGGTCCTCTGCCTCAGTGGTAGTTGTCGCTGGTTCACTGGCCCTCCTCCGCTTCTGGGCTGACCTCTTCACACCTCTAGATGGCCGGGCGGGGGAAGGTGTGGAGCAGGAGACAGCAGGGGTCCGGCTGGATGAACCAGCTTCAGCGTCTGAATTAGTGGGGGATGGACACCTTGACATTGTGGGTTCCCATTGTTCATCCGAGTCCCTGGCACTGTGTAAGAAAAAACAATCAGTAAGAATACTTCTACAGATGAGCCCTGTATCGACACGTAGAATAAACAGATGTCTATTATATAGAGTAGAGGGAACATAATCACAGCGGTGAAGTATGTGTTTATCAATGGTGAATAAGCCCCAAGGTTCCACATCATCAAGCAACATGGTCTGTTTGGTGCTGTTCCATTCTACTCCATTCCGGCCATTGTTGTGGGCCGCCCTCCCCTCAACAGCCTCCAATGGCTATTTATATAACAATGGAATGGAGTGAATGTAACAGCACCAAACAGACCATGTTGCTTGATGATGTGGAACCTTGGGGCGATAAGGTAACCTAGTGGTTAGAGCGTTGGGCCACTAACCCAAAGGTTGGTGGATCGAGTCCCAGAGCTGACAAGGTAAAAATATGTCATTCTGCCCCTGAACAAGGCAGTTAACTTCTCTTGGGTAGGGGGCAGCATTCAGAATTTTGGATGAAAAGCATGCCCAAATTAAACTGCATGCTACTCATCCCCAGAAGATAATATATGATTATGATATATTTGGATAGAAAACACTCTGAAGTTTCTAAAACTGTTTGAATCATGTCTGTGAGTATAACAGAACTTATTTAGCAGGCGAAACCCTGAGGACAAAGCATTCAGATTTTTTTATTTTGGTCACTCTTTTCAATGAGGTTTCATTGGGAAACCAGATTTCTAAGGGACCTTCTTGCAGTTCCTACCGCTTCCACTGGATGTCAACAGTTTTTAGAAATTGGTTGAGGTTATTCACTTGTGTAATGAAGAAGTACGGCCATCTTGAAGGAGGGTCACTCGAAGTGTCCTGTTTGTTAGAAGCGTGTGACCAGAAAGCTAGCTACAGTTGGTTTTAATCCTGTATTGAACACAGATCATCCCGTCTTCAATTTTATCGATTATTTACGTTAAAAAATACCTAAAGTTGTATTACAAAAGTAGTTTGAAATGTTTTGGCAAAGTTTACAGGTAACTTTTGAGATACTTTGTAGTCACGTTGCGCAAGTTGGAACCGGTGTTTTTATGGATCAAACGTGCCAAATAAATGGACATTATGGATATATATCGACGGAATTAATCGAACAAAAGGACCATTTGTAATGTTTATGGGACATATTGGAGTGCCAACAAAAGAAGCTTGTCAAAGGTAAGGCATGAATTATATTTTTATTTCTGCATTTTGTGTCGCGCCTGCAGGGTTGAAATATGCTTCTCTCTCTTTGTTTACTATGGTGCTATCCTCAGATAATAGCATTGTTTGCTATCGCCGAAAAGCCTATTTGAATTCTGACATGTTGGCTGGATTCACAACCAGTGTAGCTTTAATTTGGTAGCTTTCATGTGTGATTTAATAACCTGTTTGGGATAGCCCCCCTTTTTCTTAATTTCCGCCTGAAAACATACCCTAATCTAACTGCTTGTAGCTCAGGCCTAGAAGGAAGGATATGCATTTTCTTGGTATCATTTGAAAGGAAACATTCTGAAGTTTGTGTAAATGTGAATTGAATGTAGGAGAATATAACACAATAGATCTGGTAGAAGAAAATACAAGGAAATCAGACGTTTTTTGTTCTTTTACTGTTGTTGCATCTTTAAAAATCAACAAGAAAGGCCAAACATTCAGTTATGATACTGGGGATCATTTCAAATGAGAACATAGGTAGGCAACAGTATTTTTACCAAAGTTTCAGATGGATACATTCAGGAATGAGTGAGGTACATGCCATTGAGCATGAGGTCAACCAGGTGTCCCTCACAAGTTTCCCAAATGTACCCAAGTGGCCGAATTGGTACAATGATACAATGATACAAAACCTATATACAAAATACAAAACAATTATTCTAACATACCCCAAAAAATATATATTTGAAAAATTCAAGAAGAAAAAAAGAATATTTCAAAAAAATAAAAAAATAACAAGGGGAACTATTTACACTTCAAATGTTCAATCATGTGAAGACTCTCAGTCCTCTACACAATGTTGCGCTCCTGATGCCATATCCCATAGCAGTCTCTCTCTGGTGTGAAACAGAGGGTCACAGCACAGGTGGTGCAGGTGACAGGGGACTTCTTGTGGCACAGGGCACAACGAAGCCGCCCTACTGTGCCCCTTTTCCCCCGAGGCACATCCCTGCCTGCAATGATGAATTTCAGCATGTGCGTACCGCTGGTTGGAGCAGAAGGGACAGAGGTAGAGGGGACAGAAGGTGCTACAGTGTTCTTGCTGTAGTTAGCAAGCTCCTGGATGAGCAGCTCCCTAAAGGCTAGCTGTGAGATTGGGGGCTGTCCACAGTTCTTGGCCATTTCCTTCTGGAGGATGAAGGAATTCACCACAGCAATGTCAATAAAATGATAGAACAGCGTTTTGTACCATTTCATGGTTTTGTGAAGGACATTATAATATCCTATCAGCGCATCCGATAGGTCTACACCTCCCATGCTCTTATTGTAATCCCTCACAGCATCTGGAATGGGGACATTTCTGGCAGTCCAAGCGCCTGTAGGACCTTTCAAACGTCGAACAACGTGATCCCCACCGAACGACTTGTGAATAGTGGAACACATGACTACCTCTCGAGTGTCCATCCACTTCACAAAGAGCAGCCCATCTTCACGGATCCATCTCATGGTACCCCGCTCAGCCCGCTTAGGCATGTCGTTTACCCTGGTGTTTGGAAAACCCACTCGGTTGGTCCGAATGGTGCCACAGGCCCACATCTCCAGCTTCCTCAGGTCTGTGAACAGGGTAGGGATTGTGTAGAAGTTGTCTACAAATAGTTTGTAGCCCTTCCCCAGCAGCTGGAAATCTAATAACTGCATCACAGAGTCATAACTGAGTCCCTTACCGCTCGCACAAGTGTTCTTCCCCTCATAGACAAAAAAATTGCACGTGTATGCACACGCAGAATCGGCCAAAACAAACAGCTTGTAACCCCATTTTGTGGGTTTGTTGCGCATGTACTGTTTTAGGCCAATTCTGGCCTTTGAGGCTACCATTCTCTCATCTATGGAAAGGTTCTGGGCGGGCTGAAAATATGTCTTGCAGGCCTCAACGATATCATGGTAGAGAGGTTTAATCTTGCATAGTTTGTCAAAGCCTGCTGTGCCTCGTTTCGCCTCGTTGTCCTTATCAACCTCTGGGTCACTAATGTGAAGTGCCCGTGAAATTGTCAGAAACCTCTTACAAGACATGACCGTTGAGGGGAAAGGCAGTTGATAGAGTGGTGCAGTTTTCCAGTAGTGTTTGAGGGTTTTCAACTTCACCAGCCCCATGTAAATGACCATAGACAGGTAGCAAAACAGATCTGAAATGGAAATGTCCTTCCATGCCTCTGTCTTGCCTTCCTGCTTCTTAGCCCCATATTTATTAGTGTTCATCACCAGGGTATCAACAACTGCCGAGGTGAAGAACAACTGGAAAAGTTGCATGGGGCTGTATTTAGAAGTTGGGTCCAATTGAGGGCCTACTGGGCGTTTTGGGCGGAAAAGTGGAGATGGTGGGGCCACATCCTCCTCAAGAACAGAGTGCCAACGGTCCTCCTCCGCTCTGGCAGGTTCCACGCTGGACGGTTCCACGCTGCCCTTCCTCCGCTTCTTTGCCGCCGGCTTACCACCCCTTGATGGCCGGGCGGGGGTAGCAGGGGTCCAGCTGGATGGACCAGCTTCAGTGGGGGATTTTCTCCTTGGCTCACAATCAGAATCGCTGGGACTGTGAAATAAAGACAGACGCATATTATATATACACAATTTGTGACCATGGTGAGGTTTTGTCCATTTCATTTTAGATATAAAATACATGGAAACAATTAGGCAATAATTATACAGACACATATTATAGAAGCACAATTTGTGACCATGGTGAGGTTTTGTCCATTTCATTTTAGATATAAAATACATGGAAACAATTAGGTAATAATTATACAGACACATATTATAGAAGCACAATTTGTGACCATGGTGAGGTTGTCCAGACACACAGACATACACCCACAATGTAGAGCAATATGTACTTTCTACATTTCAATATACTTGTGTACTTTTATATTTCATGTCCTAGTCATATTTTTATATAAGGCAAATAAAATACAATATCTCAAACAACTCAAATGAATTATATTTGATATTACTAATTTCAAACAACGTTACTCACCGATCCAAAACTGCGTTTTCACCGTGGAGGAACATGTCTTCAAATTCTGAATCCACGGATTCAATCTCACTGGATTCATTTAGATGTTCACTATCACTAGATCTCTCTATTTCATCAATTATATCGTGCATATCTGTGTACCTGGTCTTGGTCTTTGATTTTGCTGATTTATTAGCCATTATTAACTTGAAAATGCTCAGAAAAAAACGTTTGCGGTGCGTAAAACGGCAGGAATCCTTCTGGTAGAATTTTCAATGGAGAATAGCTGTGTGTACGCATGGCTTTACAACGAAGCCTATTATTTCCGGGTAGAACCATTATGCCCATGTACCTCTATTCATTGGCTATCTATCCAGCTAGATTTCAAGAAGATCAGTGGTCATTGGTCCGAAATACAGTCAATCAACGAAGGACAGGTCATTCGATTGGCGCGTCAGGAGGTCGTTGTTTGGTCTGTTCAAATCAATTTTTTTAGGTCAATATGTCCCGGGAAAAGAACCATGAAGTTTGGTTGTTTTACTAACAAACAGAGGATTGTAATGAAACCGAACTTGACTTGATAAACGTCCCTTTAGAGGAATTACAATGAATGTTACGTCCAAAGTTGAAGGACCCTGAATTTTCCACACAAGCCGTTCACAAAATGTTTCGTGTTAGGCTATAAAAATGGATTATATCGAACAAAAAGCCACTTGATTGTTTCGTTGTGACCTTTAGGATTGCCAAAAGAAGAAAATTCCCTAAGGTAATTGATGATTTTTATTGCTATTTCTGACTTCCGTGACTAATGTACTTGTAACTGTACCTAATGTGTTGTTTACTGATCGATAATCGCTTTTGCAGTGAAGCTTTTCGAAATCGGACATATTGGCTAGATTAACAAGAGGTATAGCTTTGATATGGTGTATAACACTTCTGATTTAATTTACATTTACATCCAGAGCGACTTACAAATTGGATTGAAGCTAAATATTTATAATTACGACATTTCGCCATTTTTTTTTTTTTTTTGTGAAACGTGCCGCTAGCGGCACCCCAATCCTAGACAGGTTAATGAAAGTTAGATTTTTATACAAATTTTTATAGTAATTCATTTGAATTTGGCGCTCTGCATTTTCTCTGGCTTTTGGCCAAGTGAGACAGTAACGTCCCGCCTAAACTCATATTTTTGGATATAAATATGAACTTTACCGAACAAAACATACATGTATTGTGTAACATGAAGTCCTATGAGTGTCATCTGATGAAGATCATCAAAGGTTAGTGATTCATTTTACCTCCATTTCTGCTTTTTGTTACTCCTCTCTTTGGCTGGAAAAATGGCTGTATTTTTCTGTGACTTGGCTCTAACCTAACATAATCGTTTGGTGTGGTTTCGTCGTAAAACCTTTTTGAAATCGGACATTTTGGCTGGATTTACAACAGGTGTATCTTTAAAATGGTGTGAAATACTTGTATGTTTGAGGAATTTAAATTATGGGATTTCTGTTTTGAATTTGGCGCCCGGCAGTTTCACTGGCTGTTGACGAGGTGGGACGCTACCGTCCCACATACCCTAGTGAGGTTAACAAGAAATTTGTGGAGTGGTTGAAAAACGAGTTATACTGACTCCAACCTAAGTTTATGTAAACTTCGACTATGTGTATAAATATATATAAATAAATAAAAAAGATCAAATGAATATGCGACCATTTAAACAACTGCATTAGCATGAGAAGCAAAAACCTATTTTACTTACTGGTCTAAAAGTGTATCTTTTCCTTCCAAAAACATTTCTTCCGCGCTGGAATCATAACTGTGGTCACTCACAGAGTCCTCATCCATTCCTTCTGTGTCACTCTCCTGGTCAATTTCTGCAATAATATCATCAAAATGTTTATACTTGGACTGAGATTTAGCTTTTCCACTCTTAGTAGCCATGTTTAACTTTTTCAGATTTGAGAAGTTTGTAGAAGAGAAGGAACTGCTGTGAAACGTAAACTACAGTGCGTCCTGTTTCCTTTCACCAGAGAATGAACTCTGTTGTGCACAGCTCTAGCATGATGGCTGTTTGTCCTACAAACGGCATTCACATACTGCTGGAAAGCCCAGCTCATTGGCTATCTAGCTAGGTTTCAAAACGATAGGTGGTCATTGGACCAAGACCCTTCATGGGCTAATTCAGGTGTTGTATAGCCAATACATCATGTAGAATGATGAAACAAGTTTGGTTGCCTTCTAGAGTGTCTGAAGATTGCACAGAAACCAAACAAGACCATGTTAAACAATGTTAGATTTCTAACAAAATTAGATTTCATAAAATTGTTTTGTTGCAAGTTGAGTCGGAATTCATGCAGAATGCTGTTTACAACATGGATGGTGTGAGGATATACAATACCATTCAAGAGTTCGGGGTCACTTAGAAATGTCCTTGTTTTTGAAAAAAAAAAGCAATTTTTTTGTCCATTTAAAATAACATCAAATTGATCATAAACACAGTGTAGACATTGTTAATGTTGTAAATGACTATTGTAGCTGGAAATGGCTGATTATCTACATAGGCGTACAGAGACCCATTATCAGCAACCATCACTCCTGTGTTCCAATGGCACGTTGTGTTACCTAATCCAAGTTTATCATTTTAAAAGGCCAATTGATCCATTTTTGAGCCTGTAATCAAACCCACAAATGCTGATGCTCCAGACACTCAACTAGTCTAAAGAAGGCCAGTTTTATTGCTTTTTTAAATCAGCATAACAGTTTTCAGCTGTGCTAACATAATTGCAAAAGGGTTTTCTAATGATCAATTGGAATTGGAACACAGGAGTGATGGTTGCTGATAATGGGCCTCTGTACGCCTATGTAGACATTCCATAAAACAATCTGCCATTTCCAGCTACAACAGTCATTTACAACATTAACAATGTTTACACTGTATTTCTGATCAATTTGATGTTATTTTATTGGACAAAAAATGTGCTTTTCTTTCAAAAACAAGGACAATTCTAATTGACCCCAAACTTTTCAACGGTAGTGTATATATAGAAATACACGTTTAAAATGTGTACCAATTGATTGGTCGAAAGAACAGGTGACTAAGTCAAACAAGATTTTTATTAGTCTGTGACAGCCCTACTAGTAAAAGATACCAGTCCATCTTCATGTCAACTAACAGAACTCTGCTGGTTGTCCTGGTAACAGATTCCAGATCTATTGTATTTGTTCAAACTAAACTAGAGCACTTACCTTGATGAGTCAAATCTGATCCTTTCTTCTCTTCTCTTCCTCTCACAGTTCCACTCAGCCCCGTTGTTTTCCTGCAGTCCACCAGCTGCACAGACAACCTCTTCATACCCAGCAGTAAGGCGCTGACGGGAGAGGCACGACATGGGGACTCCGGGAGGGAGGAAGGGCTAGCGTTGTCCTGGTAACGATAAAGAGGGGACACAGACACATATCATTATGGATGCTGATGTCACTGTTGTCATAAAGTGCTTTACAGAAACTCAGCCCAGACCCTGATAGAGCAAGCTGTATGCTAGACCAGACCAAGCTGTACCATCTGGTGTTCTAATCTGGAGAGACTCTTCTCTGACTCGTCAGCATCAGGATGTTGTTGAGGCTCCCCAGAGGATCCACAATAGTCATGTCTCTCTCCTGTGTGAACAAGAACATCAAACAGATGGTAAACTTACGACCATCTATTGCAATCACAGAGTCTTACAAGAGGCATGAATGTGTCTAAAAAGGGCCTAAAATGGCCACTTTCATCATGATTTTGTCAAATATTGTTTATAATGTAAAATTCTATTGCAATCAACGAAATGGGTGCCTTTTGCATCCATTTGAAATTTTAAGTAGAAATTATGCACCAATACAGTACATTACAACATATTAAAGTGTAGTTTGTGCCCGTTTTTAAGACAGTACTCACTGGTGTTAATCGGATCATCAGTCTTCTCCTCCTTTTTCACTCCCAAAACGTCTTCCTCCTCTTTAATTGAGATAGCCTCCTCTTCCTCTTTTACTCCAAAAGGTTCTTCCACTTCTTTCAATATTACGGCATCTTCCTCCTTTTTGATTCTGAAAGCATCTACCTCTTCCTCTTCCACTTTGACAACCTCTTACCCATCTTCCTCTTTCACTGTATTATCATCCTCTTCTTCTTTCAATGTGATAGCCTCCTCTTCCATTCTGAAAGCTTCTTCCTCTCCTTTCACCAGAGCTTCTGTCTGTCTAGCTGAGTGGCCTCAAGGTCCGGGCGATTAGCCTAGTACATTATATATTTAACACATTTGCTAATTTAACAAGCAAATTACGTTTAAATGAACTAGTAGATAAGTAAGCAGAATTGTGTTCAAAACACTAGGAGTAATATACACAAGATTGGTCTAAAGATCTTCAATGTTTTGGGTTTAAATTCACTTCACACTTCACATTCGCTTCCGCGGGGTTGAATCAGTAGTCTGTTGTCGCTGTTGAAGAAACCTCCCGTCCCGTCCACTAGATTATACGTCACGCAAGAAGCATCACCTGTAATACTCACATCGCCGTCTGCTGGCTGGAGTGGGTAACGTAGAATGGGAAAGTATTCCTTACATTGTTGAATCTGGCAAACAGTGTCATAAGAAGTAATTTAAAAACAACCAGATGTTATGTTTTCTCTTCCTTCTTACAGCCAATACTTTCCTCCAGGGCTGACCTGCCCATTAGGTAGGATTAGGTGACAGAATGAAGAGGGTGGCATATAAAAGGTTCATCACCAACAACACATAATAACACCTCACATAATGGTGCCCAAAAACAATGAAAACTTCTCTCACCCAGTGGCATATGGACTATTTAGGTGAGTGTTGGTGAGGCCACATGAAGTAGTGCCCACATTGCAAAAGGAAACCTGGACAGATAGGACTCTACCTGTGTAGAGCACATGCCCCTTTACCCTTCCTGTCTCTGAAGTGCACTTTTGGGTGGTGGTATAATCTGTATTATAATTATAATCTGTATCCATTTTTTGTCGTAGTTATTCTGAACCCACTGCCTGCAAGTCGTCATTAAATTCGCCTCAGTGATTTGTATTTTGCTTCAAGTTTCTAAAGAGGAAACAGTCAGGAAATGCCCCTGTCTGAGTGCATCTGCCTACCACTATGTGTAGCTGTTAGCGATGATGCTAATGACAACTATCTTCTGGTTGATGGAAAAGCTTTCCCCAAAAGATGTCTTAGATTTTTCTCAGACGTCGAAAGTGGTCTCCTGATGTGGTTTAAGTATTGTTGTGGACTTAGAACATCTAATGTTGTTGTTTTTCTATTAACAGTGTGATTTAGAGAGAAAAACAGAAAAACAGGGACAAATCAGAAACCTGGAAAAACTAAATGGAGAAAATGGAATTTGAGAAAAAAACAAAAACGGAAGGTAAAGTGGATTTACTAGGGATAGTGTAGAGTAACAGCTGTATCCTGAAGTGACCTTTAACCTCCCTGCTCCTCAATACTTATTCCACTGGATCAAAGCTTCAGCCAAGTAGGATACATGATGGTGGCAACACATGGAGTTGGGTTGGATATAGTCATGGTAGGATACATGATAGTGGACACACATGGAGTAGGGTTGGATATAGTCATGGTAGGATACATGATAGTGGTAACACATGGAGTTGGGTTGGATAGTCATGGTAGGATACATGATAGTGGCAACACATGGAGTTGGGTTGGATATAGTCATGGTAGGATACATGATAGTGGCAACACATGGAGCTGGGTTGGATATAGTCATGGTAGGATACATGATAGTGGCAACACATGGAGCTGGGTTGGATATAGTCATGGTAGGATACATGATAGTGGAAACACATGTAGTTGGGTTGGATAAGCCTGTTTCTGCTTTGTCATTATGGGGTACTGTGTGTAGATTGCTGAGGAAATTGTTTAATTTAATCTATTTTAGAATGAGCCTGTAACGTAACAAAACGTGAACAAAATCAAGGGGTCTGAATATTCTATATTCTAATTAAAATCATTGACCCATAAGGGAACACATGACCAAAGCCAGGCGTGACCCATATAGAATTAAAACAATATTCATCTTCATGAGAAAATAATTGAATAAACAAATGTTTGCAAAACCAAAGACATGAAAACTGGTGCCAATATTGTATTTAGCTAGAATTTCATAAGGCCAAGAAGGTCATTGAGAATAACAATAGACAATAGTTACTGTTACTAGTTTAGGGATGAAGATAGTGAAGGTTCATCAATGTTAAAGATGGTTTTTATTTTGACGTGGAAACAATGTTTATTCAACCAGTGGGGGGCTTGTAAATGCCTCCAGGAAAGTGGAACGAGGAACTCTTCATTGAGACAATGATAAACAGCAATCCGTGGGGGAGTTGTGGTGGATATTATAAAATAAGGATCTGCTGGAGTCCAAGTCAAACCAAGATTCTTTATTTCTGAGCTCAGAGAGAATAACAGAGTTTGGTATTTTATTAGGATCCCCATTAGCTGTTGCAAAAGCAGCAGCTACTCTTCCTGGGGTCCACACAAAACATGACACATAATACAGCACATCAATAGACAAGAACAGCTCAAGGACAGAACTACATACATTTTGTAAAAGGCACACGTAGCCTACATATCAATGCATACACACAAACTACCTCGGTCAAATAGGGGAGAGGGGTTGTGCCGCGAGGTGTTGCTTGATCTGTTTTTTGAAACCAGGTTTGCTGTTTATTTGAGCAATATGAGATGGAAGGAAGTTCCATGCAATAAGGGACCTATATAATACTGTACGCTTTCTTGAATTTGTTCTGGAAACTTGGGGACTGTAAAAAGACCCCCGGTGGCATGTCTGGTGGGATAAGTGTGTGTGTCAGAGCTGTGTGTAAGTTGACTTGTAAGAACTTTGATGATATCTGTACATTATAGGAACACCTGTGATGACAAAAGTACAATGATTCATGTTTTGCTTTAGCTTGAGATTAAGAATCAGTGGTTGACACCTTGCAAGTGAATGAAAAGGTCAACTGTACAAAGTCAGATGTCTGTGTGTTGAAACTATATTTTAGGTAACAGATGGATAAAGGGAACTAAGAGTTCCTGTTGATACTATGTTCCAGTCTTACTCCCAGTCTGACATGATAGCAATAAGGGAAGAGTGATTGGGAAACTAACTGCCAATAACGCAATAAGCTGAACTCCGCCTAGCAGAGACATCTTTGTATTAGCAACTATTAATTATGAGCTTATATGGTATTAAAGTTAAGGGACATCACCCTGGGCGGGGTGATCCTCAGTAGGGGATAAAAAGGGAAAACACCATCTTTTGAACTGAGTGTTGCTTGCAAATTGCTGTAAGTGTAAACTCTGTGTTGCAATCCTTATTAAACAAACAAACCTCTGATCAAATAAGTTTTCCTGTGGTCTCTTGTGTGCACATAGGGCAGAATTCCCTTACAGACTACACAAACAATTTGGTATTTTCAACACATTCATGTTTCTTATAAAAAGAAGAAGTGATGCAGTCAGTCTCTCCTCAACTCTTAGCCAAGAGAGACTGGCATGCATAGTATTAATATCAGCCCTCTGATTACAATTAAGAGCAAAACGTGCCGCTCTGTTCTGGGCCAGCTGCAGCTTTACTAGGTCTTTCCTTGCAGCACTGGACCACACGACTGGACAATAATCAAGATGAGACAAAACTAGAGCCTGCAGAACTTGCTTTTTGGAGTGTGGTGTCAAAAAAGCAGAGCATCTCTTTATTGCGGCTAGACCTCTCCCCATCTTTACAACCATTGAATCTATATGTTTTGACCATGACAGTTTACAATCTAAGGTAATGCCAAGTAATTTAGTCTCTTCAACTTGTTCAACAGCAACATAATTCATTACCAGATTCAGCTGAGGTCTATAACTTAAGGAATGATTTGTACCAAATACAATGCTCTTAGTTTTAGAGATGTTCAGTACCGGTTTATTAGTGACTTCATTAGCTGTGGTTGCTGATGCGTATATCGTTGAATCATCAGAATACATGGACACACATGCTTTGTTTAATGCCAGTGGCAGGTCATTGGTAAGAATAGAAAAGAGTAGAGGGCCTAGAGAGCTGCCCTGCGGTACATCACACTTTATATGTTTGACATTAGAGAAGCTTCCATTAAAACCCCTCTGAGTTCTAGTAGATAGATAGCTCTGAATCCACATTATGGCAGAGGTTGAAAAGCCATAGCACAGACATTCTTAAACAACAGGTTATGGTCAATAATATCAAAGGTTGCATTGAAATCTAACAATAAAGCTCCCGCAATCTTATCAATTTCTCTTAACCAATCATCAGTCATTTGTTTCAGTCAGTACATGTTGAGTACATGTTCTCTATAAGCATGCTGAAAGTCTGTTGTTCATTTGTTTACAGAGAAATAGCATTGTATTTGGTCAAACACAATTTTTCCCAAAAGTTTGCTAAGAGCTGGCAGCAAGCTTATAGGTCTGCTGTTAGAACCAGTAAAGGCCGCTTTACCACTCTTGGGTAGTGGAATTACTTTGGCTTCCCTCCAGGCCTGAGGACAAAGACTTTCCTCTAGGCTCAGATTAAACATATGACAGATAGGAGTGGCTATAGAGTCAGCTACTGTCCTCAGTAGCTTTCCATCTAAGTTGTCAATGCCAGGAGATTTGTCATTATTGATCGATAACAATTTTTCCACCTCTCCCACAATAACTTTACAACATTCAATACTTGCACTGCTTTTCTTTCATTATGTTTTTATTAAAGTTGTTTGTACAAGTTTTTTTCCATCATTCTTTATATCATTGACCTAGGATTCATAATAAAGTTTATTATTTTTGTTGAGTTTGGTCACATCATTCCTCAATTTGCAGTATATAAGCCAGCCAGATGTGCACCCATCTCCTTCAACCATACAGATGTTCAATTCCTCATCAATCCATGGAGCCTTAACAGTTCTAACAGTCAGTTTTTTAACAGGTACATCAATAATTGGAAGAAGCAATTTCATATGGTAAAAACAGATAAACACATTATCAGTCAGATGTGAAATATCCATATACACGCTAAGAGAAGTAATTTCTCTCTCCTGTGTGGATTCTCTAATGACGTTTAAGTGACTGTTATGAGTAATATGTTTTCCCACAGCCTGGGCTTTTGTAAGCCTTCTCCACATGTGCAGTCTCATGTGTTCTTTCAGGCTTCCTAAAATGGGCAAAAGCTTTGCATCCTGGGAGGAGTGGTAAGGCTTCTCCCCTCTGTGTATTTTCTTGTGTTGGTTCAGGTTGCTTTTGTGGTTAAAACTATTTCCACACTGGGAGCAGAGGTAAGGCTTCTCCCCTGTGTGTGTATTCTCTCATGACTTTTCAAGTTCCATAACTGGGTAAAACTCTTTCCACACTGGGAGCAGTGATAAGGCTTCTCCCCTGTGTGTATTCTCATGTTCATTCAGGTGTCCTTTCTGGTTAAACCGCTTTCCACACTGGGAGCAGTGGTAAGGCTTCTCCCCTGTGTGTATTCTCTCATGTCGTTTCAGGTTCCCTAAATCTTTAAAACGCTTTCCACACTGGGAGCAGTGGTAAGGCTTCTCCCCTGTGTGTATTCTCTCATGTTGTTTCAGGTTCCCTAAATCGTTAAAACTCTTTCCACACTGGGAGCAGTGGTAAGGCTTCTCTCATGTGTGTATTCTCTCATGTCTTTTCAGGTTCCCTAAATCTTTAAAACTCTTTCCACACTGGGTACAGTGGTAAGGCTTCTCCCCTGTGTGTATTCTCTCATGTTGTTTCAGGTACCCTAAATGGATAAAACTCTTTCCACACTGGTAGCAGTGGTAAAGCTTCTCCCCTGTGTGTATTCTCTCGTGTTGGTTCAGGTTTCCTTTATGGCTAAAACTCCTTCCACACTGGGAGCAGTGGTAAGGCTTCTCTCCTGTGTGGATTCTCTCATGTTGTTTCAGGTCCCATAACCGGTTACAACCCTTTCTACAGTGGGAGCACTGGTGTCGTCTTGCTGGTTTGGACGTCCCTGGCTCTGGTTCCTCTGAGTCTGGTCTTTCTCCTGCCAAAGACAGTGTTTAAAAAAAAATAGAGACCTGAATGAAACCTCCACATGATAAAACAACCATGTAACGAGGGTAAATCCTGAATCAGATCTCTCAATAACCTGAGGACGGTTTTAACAATCTTTGTGTGATTTTAAAACAAATGTTGTAGAGCATCCTGGTAATTACTGATATGTTTACATTACTTATTTTATTCATCCTGTTTTACAAGTCAGAACACAAAAAACTAGACAGTTCTATGACACTAACACAGACATCGCTGGATTCCTATCAGCAGGTGGTTCTAAATATATAACCTTCATAGTTGTATGATACAGAATGTGACCTACAAACTTCCTTAAACATAAAATAACTAAATTGGTAATTTTGTGTGATCGACTTAAAAACAAGTTTTGGACTAAGACACAAAGCACATCAGTAACATCTCCCCGTTGTGGAAAGGGTTCGACACATGATGTTTAAATGGACCAATTTCTTATTTAGACGTTCACATATTTTCCAAAATGTTGACTATCGCCGATGTCATATTTTGGGTAAAGTAAAAAATAAGGTGAAATATTTTGGGTAGATATTCCTAAAACTGACAGTTAATACAATTAACAAAAATATAAACTCAACATGTAAAGTGTTGGATGTTTAATGAGCTGATAAAAAAAGATGGAAGAATTTTTTACATCCCTGTTGTTGAACGGGTTCGATCCATCCTCCTGACAGGTGTGGCATATCAAGAAGCTGATTGAACAGCTTGATTATTACACAGGTGCACCTTGTGCTGGGGATAATAAAAGGCCACTCGAAAATGTGCAGTTTTGTCACACAACAATGCCACAGATCTCTGAGGGAGCGGGCAATTGGCATGCTGACTGCAGGAATGTCCACTGGAGCTGTTGCCAGGGAATTTAATGTACAGTACCAGTCAAAAGTTAGGACTCACCTACTCATTCAAGGGTTTTTCTTTATTTTTACTATTTTCTACATTGTAGAATAATAGAGAAGACATCAAAATTATTAAAAAACACATGGAATCATGTAGTAACCACAAGTGTTAAACAAATCAAAATATATATTAGATTCTTTAAAAGTAGCCACCCTTTGCCTTGATAGCTTTGCACACTCTTGGCTTTCTCTCAACCAGCTTCACCTGGAATGCTTTTCCAACAGTCTTGTAGGAGTTCCCACATATGCTGAGAACTTGTTGGCTGCTTTCCCTTCACTCTGCAATCCAACTCATCCCAAACCATCTCAATTTGGTTGAGGTCGGGGGATTGAGTAGGCCAGGTCATCTGATGCAGCACTCCATCACTCTCCTTCTTGGTCAAATAACTCTTACACAGCCTGGAGGTGTGTTGACCAAGGTCATTGTCCTGTTGAAAAATAAATGATAGTGGGACTAAGCCCAAACCAGATGGGATGGCGTATCGCTGCAGAATGATGTGGTAGCCATGCTGGTTAAGTGTGACTTGAATAAATAAATCACTGACATTGTCAACAGCAAAGCACCCGCACACCATCACATCTCCTCCTCCATGCTTCACGGTGGGAACCACACATGCGGAGATCATCTGTTCATCTACTCCGCGTCTCACAAAGACATGACGCTCGGAACCAAAAATCTCAAATTTGGACTCATCAGACCCAAGGACAGACATCCACCGGTCTAATGTCCATGGCTCGTGTTTCTTTGCACAAGCAAGTCTCTTCTTATTGGTGTCCTTTAGTAGTGGTTTCTTTGCAGCAATTCGACCATGAAGGCCTGATTCCCGCAGTCTCCTCTGAACCGATGATGTTGAGATGTCTGTTGCTTGATCTTTGTGAAGCGTTTATTTGGGCTGCAATTTCTAAGGCTGGTAACTCGAATGAACTTATGCATCAGAAGTAACTCTGGGCTTTCCATTCCTGTGATGGTCCTAAAAGTAATGATGGACTGTTGTTTCTCTTTGCTTATTTGAGATGTTCTTGACATAATATGGACTTCGTCTTTTACCCAACAGGGCTATTTTCTGAATACCACCCCTACCTTGTCCCAACACAACTGATTGGCTCAAACACATTAAAACCTGTTATAGCTAGGGGTTCCGCTAGCGGAACGTTTCGACAACATCCGGTGAAATTGCAGAGCGCAAAATATATATATTTTTTATTCTAAATATTTAACTTTCATGCATTCACAAGTGCAATACACCAAATTAAAGATTAACTTCTTGTTAATCTAGCCACCGTATCAGATTTCAAAAAGGATTTACAGCAAAAGCAAACCATGCAAATATCTGAGGACCCTATCAAACAAACACATGACAATCATATTTCAACCCGCCAGGTTGACTCCATGCTACACTCCTCCTTTATGACTCCATAATGTTTCATCATTAGATGCTACAGTCCTCCTTTAAGACTCCATGCTACACTCCTCCTTTAAGACTCCATAGTGTTTCATCATTAGATGCTACAGTCCTCCTTTATGACTCCATCATGTTTCATCATTAGATGCTACAGTCCTCCTGTAAGACTCCATAATGTTTATCATTAGATGCTACAGTCCTCCTTTAAGACTCCATAATGTTTCATCATTAGATGCTACAGTCCTCCTTTAAGACTCCATAATGTTTTATCATTAGATGCTACAGTCCTCCTTTAAGACTCCATCATGTTTAGAATGTGTCTGGAAGCGCTACTCTATCTATTCTACTCTTATCCTTTCGGTTTTAATAATATTTAATAATAATAATGTTATAATAGGTAATAACTAACTTTAATAACTAGGGTTAATACCTGCCTGGCGCACCAACAAAATCTTTCTTTACCCCCCTCTAACAATACCGCTACAGAATTAGCATAGTAGGCCATGTAACTGAAGGTAATCTGAAATATTTAGGACTAACTTATTCCTTGCCACCCATTCTGAAACTAACTTCAGCTCTTTGTTAAGTGTTGCAGTCATTTCAGTTGCCGTGGTAGCTGACGTGTACAGTGTTGAGTCATCTGCATACATAGACACACTGGCTTTACTCAAATGTCGTTGGCATGTTGTTGGTAAAGTTTGAAAAAAGTAGGTGCCAAACAGCTGCCCTGGGGAATTCCTGATTCTACCTTGATTTTGCTGTACAGGCTTCCATTAAAGAACACTGTGTTCTGTTAGACAGGTAGCTCTGGGGTGGTAGGCCAGTAACCGAAAGATTGTTGGATTCCCGAGCTGACAAGGTAAAACTCTGTTGTTCTGTCCCTGAACAAGGCAGTTAACCCACTGTTCCTAGGCCGTCATTGAAAATAAGAATTTGTTCTTAATCTTAACTGACTTGCCTAGTTAAATAAAGGTTACATTTAAAAACATATATTAAAAAAAGAATCCACAATATAGCAGGGGGTGTAAAGCCATAAGTTTTTTTCAGCAGCAGACTACGATCGATAATGTCAAAAGCCACACTGAAGACTAACAAAACAGCCCCAACAATATTTTTATCATCATCAACTTCTCTCAACCAATCAGTCATTTGTAAGTGCTGTGCTTATTGAATGTCCTTCCCTATAAGCTGAAAGACTCAATTTGTTTACTGTAAAATAGCATTGTATCTGGCCAAACTATTTTTTTCCAAAAATGTAAGGGTTGGTAATAGGCTGATTACTGGCTTAAATAGCCGACCAAAGGGAGCTTTACTATTCTTGGGAAGTGGAATGACTTTAGCTTCCCTCCAGGCCTGAGGGCACACACTTTCTAGTAGGCTTAACTTAAAGACAAGGCATATAGGAGTGGCAATATTGGCCGCTATTATCCTCAATCATTTTCCATCCACGTTGTCAGACACCAGTGACATGTCATTGTTGATTTTTTTGCCCAAAATTTAATTGAAGATGCTCCAAAGATTTTTACTATCATTCTTCATGTCATTTATCTGTTTCATAGTGTAGTTTCTTCTTCTTTTTATTCAGTCAAATGATTTCTCAATTTGCAATACGTTTGCCAATCAGTTACACAGCCAGACCTATTTGCCATCTCTTTTGCCTCCCTCTTCATCATACCATTTTTTGATTCCTCATCAATCCACGTGGATTTAACAGTTTTTGCAGTCATTTTCTTAATGGGTTCATGCTTATTAGTAACTGGGATAAGCATTTTCAAATGTGTCAAGGGCAGCGTCTGGTTGCTCATCATTACACACCAAGGACCAACAAATATTATTTACATCAACAACATAGGAATCACTACAAAACTTATTGTATGACCTCTTTTACACAATATTAGGCCCAGCCTTTGGAACTGTGGTTTTCCTAGACATGGCTACTATATTGTGATCACTACATCTGATGGATCTGGAAACTGCTTTAAAACACATTTCTGCAGCATTAGTAAAGATATGATCAAAACATGTTGATGATTACATTTCTGTACTGTTTGTAACTACCTTGGTAGGTTGATTGATAACCTGAACCAGGTTGTAGGCACTGGTTACAGTTTGAAGCTTTCTCTTGAGTGGGCAGCCTGATCATAGCTTTCCTCCAGTATTAGTTAATTAATCAACAGTGTCTGGAGTTTAGTTTGCCTGTTCAACAGTCTTGTAAAGATAGGGAGGGTTGACTGGGACAGACAATGTAACATCCATAATGTTTTAAGGAAAAGTATTTGTAAAACAAGCATCTTACATTGGATCATCTTTTAACTTTCTCTCCAAAGCTAACTTTCATCAAGGTTTAATACGGTCTATTGGTTTCTCTCTTTTCATTGGCAGAATCCTTTTTCAGTGTTATGATATTCATAACATCCATATCCACCAGTCTATCTTCATGTCAACTAACAGAACTGCTGGTTGTCCTGGTAACAGATACCAGTGGGCAGATCTATTTTAATTGTTCAAACTAAACCACAGCACTTACTTTGATGTGTCAAATCTGATCCTTTCTTCTCTTCTCCTCCTCTCACAGTTACACTCAGCCCCGTTGTTTTCCTGCAGTCCACCAGCAGCACAGACAACCTCTTCATACCCAGCAGTAAGGCGCTACTGGGAGAGGCACGACACGGGGACTCCGGGAGGGAGGAAGGGCTAGCGTTGTCCTGGTAACCATAAAGAGGGGACACAGACACATATCATTATGGATGCTGATGTCACTGTTGTCATGAAGTGCTTTACAGAAACCCAGCCCAGACCCCGATAGAGCAAGCTATATGCTAGACCAGACCAAGCTGTACCATCTGGTGTTCTGATCTGGAGAGACTCTTCTCTGCCTCGTCAGCATCAGGATGTTGTTGATGCTCCCCAGAGGATCCACAATAGTCATGTCTCTCTCCTGTGTGAATGAGAACATCAAACAGATAGTGAACTTACGACCGTCTATTATAATCATAGGGTCTTACAAGAGGCATTAATCTCTCTAAACAGGGCCTAAAATGCAAATCTTAAAGGGTCGTTCCACTAAATGGGTACCTTTTGCATACCTTTGATATTTTAAGTATAAATTATGCTCCAACATTGCATTTTAAAAGCCTGTTATACTAGATGAGATGCACTTTAATGTAGACCACATGGATAATTTAATAAATCTAATTTAAAAGTCCCCAAAATATATGTACCAATGGCAGATTAAAACTAACAAAGGCAGATGGCCCCTTTAACAATTCCTACAGTACTGAACAACATATTCAAGTGTAGAACTTCAGTAGAATGCCCCTTTAAAACCCCACATTAGTTCAACAACGGCATAGTGTGTGACTCTATTTTTAAGACAGTACTCACTGGTGTTAATCTGATATTCTGTCTCCTCCTCTTTCACTCCCAAGACGTCTTCCTCCTTCACCTCTACTGAGATAGCATCCTCTTCCTCTCTGAAAGGTTCTTCCTCCGTTTCCTCTATAACATCCTCTTCTTGTTTCACGACAATGTTCAGCCTCAGAGCTTCTTTCTGCATACAGCAGACCTCTTCTTTAACGGGGGAGGAGTAGTTTAGTGAGCTCATGGTCTGGGATGTTAGAATTAGCGACTAGCCTAACGCTAGGCTCAGTATCAATGTTTAACAACTTTGCAAATTGAACAAGCAAATTAGGTTAAAGTTAACTAGTTGATACGTCAACTGAACTGCGTTAACAACACCGAGATTAGCTAATGTACATTAACATGGTCGAAAGCGTCAATCTTTCAGTTTTATGTTGGCTAGCAAGCTACCGAGGCGGTTGAAAGAGTAGCCGCGTTGTTGTTCCTGAAGAAGCGTCCGGTCCAGTCCATTTTACGTCACGCAAGAATCATCACCTGAAAGACGCATATCGCCATCTGTTAGCTGGAGTGGGTAACGCAGTTTGAAAACAATAGTTACTACACTTTCTGTATTGGAAAAAAACGTCAGAATAATTTAACAATGAGCTGATATATTGTAAATGATGAATACATTCTTCTATGAATAGGTAGTGTTTTAATAAACATTTGCTCTGTTCATTTTTCACAATCGTTTTTATCTAGATGTGACGGTACTATTCCCTTAAAGCTACGCTCTTTAAGATACAAATCATCCTGTAAACCAGGGGTGGGCAACTCCAGTCCTCGGGGGCCTGATTGGTGGCACACTTTTTCTCCATCGCTAGCAAACACAGCTGATTAATCAAACTGCATCCTAAACTGAAGATTATGATTAGGTGATTATTGGAGTCTGGTGTGTTAGCTGGGGCTGGAAGCTATGATCCCTTATTGATGTCACTAGTTAAATCCCCTTCAATCAGTGTAGATGAAGGGGAGGAGACAGGTTAAATAAGGCATTTTAGGCCTTGAGACAAATGAGACATGGCTTGTGTATGTGTGCCATTCAGACGGTGAATGGGGAAGACAAAATATATAAGTGTCATTGAACGGGGGATGGTAGTAGGTCCCAGGCGCCGGTTTGTGTCAAGAACTGCAACGCTGCTGGGGTTTTCCAGCTCAACCATTTCCCATGTGTATCAAGAATCATCCAACACCCAAACAGTGCCGTTTAAGATGAGGCAGAACAATTTGTTTTTTCATGAGCATGGCCTTAATCCTATTACAGCATATTGGATGACTGTCATTCATATTCCATTCACCCTGTTCAATGAAACAGCAATAGGTTTAGGCTACTACATGATACCAGAATTTTCCCTATACCCATCATGAGATTGCTACAACCTAGCCTATGAATGAAAGTTTAGAACGTAGGTGCACACAGGTCGAGATAGGTTTTTTAGGTGAGAGACAGTCTTGAAGACATCACCAACTAATTATCATGGTCCAAACACACCGAGACAGTCGTGAAGAGGGCACGACAACAACTTTTCCACCTCAGGAGACTGAAAAGATTTGGCATGGGTCTCCAGATCCTCAAAAAAGTTCTACAGCTGCACCATCGAGAGCATCCTGACCGGTTGCATCACCGCCTGGTATGGCAACTGCTCGGCATCTGACCGTAATGCACTACAGAGGGTAGTGAACATCACTAGGGCCAAGCTTCCTGCCATCCAGGACAATTATAAAGAAATCCCCAAAAATTGTCAGATGCTCCAGTCACCCAAGTCATAGACTGTTTTCTCTGCTCCCGCACGTCAAGCGGTACCGGAGCACCAAGTCTAGAACCAAAAGGCTCCTTAACAGCTTCTACCCCCATAAGCCATAAGGCTGCTGAACAATTAATCAAATGGCCACCTGGACTATTTACATTGACCCTCCATTTGTTTTGTACACTGCTGCTACTTGCTGTTTATTATCTATGAAATGTCACTTCACCCCGACCTACATGTATAAATTACCTCGACTAACCTGTACCCCCGCACATTGACTCGGTACCAGTACCCCCTGTATATAGCCTTGTTATTGTTATTTTATTGCGTTACTTTTTATAATTTTTTACTTTTGGTCATTTGCTCATTTTCTTAACTCTTCCTGAACTGTACTGTTAGTTAAGGGCTTGTAAGCAATTCACTGTAACGTCTACACTTATTGTATTCGGCGCATTTGACAAAAAAGTTTGATTTTATTTGACAAATTCAGGTATGTTTATCCCGTTTTTTTCTGTTTAAGAAACATTTGTCTCTAGAGAGATGAAAACAGCATGTTTGGGACAGGTAGCACGTCCGGTGAAGAGGTCAGGGTTCAATAGCCGAAGGCAGAACAGTTCAAACTGGAGCAGCAGCACGGCCAGCTGGATTGGGGACAGTAAGGAGTCATCATGCCAGGTAGTCCTGAGGCATGGTCCTAGGGCTCAGGTCCTCAAGAGAGAGAAAGAAAGAGAGAAAGAGAGAATTAGAGAGAGCATACTTAAATTCACACAGGACACCGGATAAGACAGGAGTAATACTCCAGATTTAACAGACGGACTCAGCCCACTGACACATAAACTAATGCAGCATAAATACTGGAGGCTGAGACAGGAGGGGTCAGGAGACACTGTGGCCCCATCCGATGATACCGCCGGACAGGGCCAAACAGGCAGGATATAACCCCACCCACTTTGCCAAAGCACAGCCCCCACACTACTACAGGGAAAACTTCAACCACCAACTTACCATCCTGAGACAAGGCCGAGTATAGCCCACAAAGATCTTCGCCATGGCACAACCCAATGGGGGGTGGCAACCCATGAATACGGCTGCACAGTATTGTCTCTTCTCGATGGCGGTTATGATATCGTTTAGTACCTTGAGCGGGGTTGAGGTGCACCCATGACCAGCTTGGAAACCATATTGCACAGCGGAGAAGGTTCATGCTGAAAGAGCTCTGATAGGTTGGAGGATGTCCACCGGAAGTTGTCATAATTACTGTTTAAGTCTATGGAAGCCTTGAGAACCATACTCCTCCTAGGTTTTGTATTGGGAAAAGGAGGAGGTTCCTAGTCCATATTAAGACGTTTATTTCTCTCCAAATGTTTAGTATGATCAGTGTATATATGAAGATAATATTGCATGACCAAAAGCACAATTCTTTTTTTTTTTAAATGAGACAAGAGTACGAGCATATGTTTGTTCTCTCAAGAACTTTAAGTAGCCTGTATTTTATATGAAATACTCCTTTCGAGACAGGATTGTGTCACGGCACAGATCTGGGGAAGTGTACCAAAACATTTCTGCAGCATTGAAGGTCCCCATCATCTTTAAAGGAAGAAGTTTGAAACCACCAAGACCCTTCCTACCTGCTGGCTGCCCGGCCAAACTGAACAATCGGGGGAGAAGGGCCTTGGTCAGGAAGGTAACCAAGAACCCAATGGTCACTCTGACAGAGCTCCTCTGTGGAGATGGGAGAACCTTCCAGAAGGACAACCATCTCTGCATCACTCCACCAAGCAGGACGTTATGGTAGAGTTGCCAGACGGAAGCCACTCCTCAGTAAAAGGCACATGAAAGCCAGCTTGGAGTTTGCCAAAAGGCACCTAAAGGACTATCAGACCATGAGTAACAAAATTCTCTGGTCTGATGAATGCCAAGGGTCACGTCTGGAGGAAACCTGGCACCATTCCTACGGTGAAGCATGGGGTTGGCAGCATCATGCTGTGGGGATGTTTTTCAGCGGCATGGACTGGGAGACTCGTCAGGATCGAGGGAAAGATGAACGGAGCAAAATACAGAGAGAAATTTTTTGAAAACTTGCTCCAAAGCACTCAGGACCTCAGACTGGGGCAAAGGTTAACCTTCCAATAGGACAAGGACCCTACGCACAAAGCCAAGACAACGCAGGAGTAGCCTTGGGAGACGTCTTTGAATGTCCTTGAGGGGCCCAGCCAGAGCCCGGATTTGAACCCGATTTAACATCTCTGGAGAGACCTGAAAATAGCTTTGTAGTGACACTCCCCATCCAACCTGACAGGGTTTGAGAGGATCTGCAGAGAAGAATGGGAGAAACATGAGGCTCCTGCTGCTGCTGTCCTCAAGGGCAAATTGACAGATTTTTCACCTAGTTGTCTTTGGGATTCAAACCAGAGATCTTTCGGTTACTGGCCCAACACTAGTAACCGCTAGGCTACCTGCAGCAGGAGCCCCATGTTGACAGGAGAGCCCACCTTTATTTTTCCCTTATTATGAACATTCATATTGGTCAACAGTCAACCTATTGTGTGTATTGAACATTCATATTGGACTGTAGCAGCTAGTTAACTGGCTACGGATCAACCTATTGTGTGTATTGAACATTCATATTGGACTGTAGCAGCACAGCTAACTGGCTACTGATCAATCTATTGTGTGTATTGAATATTCATATTGGACTGTAGCAGCTAGCTATCTGGCTACCGATCAACCTATTGTGTGTATTGAACATTCATATTGGACTGAAGCAGCTAATTAACTGGCTACTGATCAACCTATTGTGTGTATTGAACATTCATATTGGACAGCCTTACCTGTATAGTAGCACCACCACCCATCAGCCCATTCTCATCTTGACGTCAAA
Source organism: Salvelinus fontinalis (assembly GCF_029448725.1). Lineage (NCBI taxonomy): Eukaryota > Metazoa > Chordata > Actinopteri > Salmoniformes > Salmonidae > Salvelinus > Salvelinus fontinalis. The sequence continues at coordinate 316,144 of NW_026600306.1, read as the reverse complement.
GCTGCAGTGTATTGTTGGTATAGTCTTTGATGAATAATAATTCAAATTGTGAAAATAGAAGTGTACAATTTATATATATATATATATATATATATTTAATCAACTTTAAGATACTGTTTGCCTCTATGCAGATGTAGAAGCTGAATAGGAATATACATTATCAATAAATAGTTGATTGTTCTTTTTTCACATCATACTAAGAATACTGAGCCACAACCTGTAAATGTGACCATACTATTTATTTCAAGCCACACTAAGATGTCACCATACTATTCCTTTAAAGCCCCTCTGTCAGATATAAATCATTACATTTACATTTAAGTCATTTAGCAGACGCTCTTATCCAGAGCTACTTACAAATTGGAATATGTTGTTACACAATTGCATGGCACATGAGAAGATGTTCTTTCCCATACCGGGAGTTGAACCCGGGCCACCTGGGCGAAAACAAGGAATCTTTACCGCTAGACCATATGGGAAGATATAAATCATCAGAGTGGGAAACCAACTGACATGGAAACAATGGAGCAAATGTATCACTATCAGAGGGGTTTATTATGACATCAGATAGAACTACTCAGACATTCCAAATCAGGCTTCATCCATATCATGTAGGTGGATATTGATCCAACCATTTCAAAAGTAATGACCGGGCTGACGGAAACAGGATATGCCTTTACAATTTTTAAAATGCCGACAGACAATTTGTTTGTTCGTTTTACATGGTGGGATCATTTTGTGTCAGTAAACATGTATAAACGAGAAATGGTGGAAACTCCTTCATGCGCAAATATTTATATAATAACCATCATATCGAAGTTAACTTGAAGTCATGTGATGATATGTTGTGTGGTCCTCCCTCTACGACTTGGGAAACCATGCAGTTTATTAGGCTACAGATGAAATAAGTTATGAACTTCACAGGGTGGTGAAACTGCATGTGATGAGCTTGATGCTCCTTTCCAATATTGTTTTGTACATATTTAAGAATATTCACATGAAAATCTGTCGCAAATTGAACGGAAACTTAGCTACTAAGGTGGATATTGATCCAACACCTGCTGTTTATTCAAACCAGCCCACTGGGCACAGATGTCAGTTCAACATCTAGTTTCTATTTACATTTCTTTGAGTCGTGAATTCAACATGAAATCAACACAAAATGTCACCTGTCATTGGATTTAGCTTACAAGTTGGGTGAAAAATAAATAAAGATTCCTGATGTTGACGGCTTTTTACAAATCCAATCAGTTTTCTGCATTGATCTAACATCACATTGATTTGTTTTGTTGAAATGACGTGGAAACAACATTTATTCAACCAGTGGGAGGCTTGTAAATTACCCCAGGAAAGTAAAACAAAGAACTCTTCATTGAGACAATGATTAACAGCAATCCGTGGGAGAGTTGTGGTGGATATTATAAAATAAGGATCTGCTGGAGTCCAAGTCAAACCAAGAGTCTTTATTTCTGAGCTCAGAGAGAATAACAGTTACACAGCGCAGTGTAGACAGTCTGAATTCCTGAAGTATTGGGTGATGAGCACATATCTTTATAGTTTCCTGATCCTGGGAGGGACTTTATTCATACAAGGATGCAGGTGCAACTGGTTTGCAACACAGGATGATACTCCCAGGAACAGGACATTATAATAGGACAGTTTCACAAGGTTAGTCACATACTCAGTTATGTGGACACATACAATTAACATTTTCCATTACAGAGTCTGTGAACATTTTAATGTCATTAAATCATCAGTGGACCAACATTGCAAATGTAAACAATGGAACAAATGCATCACATCCAAATATCACTGTATTATCTGTAGTGCTGGAGGAATGACACACCCAGATAAACACACAGAGTTTAAAAAAGGACCATTTAAACACATGAAATCTGATCTACTCAATATTCAAACTGACATACTCAATATTAAATTCATGTTTTCTAATAAAAACATACAAATATATGTTTGAGTATACTTTGTACAATTCAATTTCATATGGTATAAACAGGTAAAAACATTACCAGTCAACAATATAAGACAATGGGAGCACTGTTTATGTTCTCTGATGAATTTTAAGTCAATATGACGTGAAATATCAATATACACATAATTTTTCTCTCCTGTGTGTATTCTCTAATGACCTTTAAGTGACTATAATGAGTAATATGTTTTCCCGCAGTCTGAGCTTTTCTAAGCCTTCTCCTCTGTGTGCTGTCTCATGTGTTCTTTCAGGCTTCCTAAAATGGGCAAAACCTTTGCACCCTGGGAGCAGTGGTAAGGCTTCTCCCCAATGTGTATTCTCTCATGTTTTTTCAGGTAGCTTTTCTGGTTAAAACTCTTTCCACACTGTGAGCATTGGTAAGGATTCTCCCCTGTGTGTATTCTCTCATGTCGTTTTAGGTCCCCTAACTGGTTAAAACACTTTCCACACTGGGAGCAGTGATAAGGCTTTTCCCCTGTGTGTATTCTCTCATGTCGCTTTAGGTCCCCTAACTGGTAAAAACACTTTCCACACTGGGAGCAGTGAAAAGGCTTCTCCCCTGTGTGTATTCTCTCATGTTTTTTCAGGTAGCTTTTCTGGTTAAAACTCTTTCCACACTGGGAGCAATGGTAAGCCTTCTCCCCATTGTGTATTCTCTCGTGTTGTTTAAGCTCCCATAAGAGGTAACAACCCTTTCCACACTGGGAGCAGTGGTAAGGCTTCTCCCCTGTGTGTATTCTCTCATGTCGTTTCAGGTCCCCAAACTGGTTAAAACACTTTCCACAGTGGGAACACTGGTGTTGTCTTGCTGGTTTGGACGTCCCTGGCTCTGGTTCCTCTGAGTTTGTCCTTTCTCCTGCCAAAGACAGTGTGTTTTTTAAAATAGAGACCCGAATGAAACCTCCACATGATAAAACGGCCTTGCTACGAGGGTAAATCCTAATAGATCCCTCAATAACCTGAGGCCAGTTTTAACAATCTTAGTGTGATTTTAAAAGAAACGTTGTCGAGCTTCCTGGTAATTACTAATAATATGTTTACATTACTTATTTTATTCATTCTGTTTTACAAGTCAAGTCAAAAAACTAAACAGTTCTAGGACACTGAAGACACAGACGTCGCTGGATTCCAATCGAGCACGTGGTTCTAAATATCTAACTTCATAGCTGTATGATACAGAATGTGACCTACGCACTTCCTTAAACATAAAATAACTTAAGAACATAACATCTCCCCGTTTGACACGCTATTTAAAAATGGCCCAGTTTGTTATTTAGACGTTGACACATTTTCAACATTCTGACTGTTACTGATGTCATGACAGTTTGGGTAAAGTAAAAAATACGGTGAGATATTTTGGGTAGACATTCCTAAAACTGATAGTAACTATATATAGTAAGTTTATATACAGCCATATCATAGAGTCTGAAAAGGCTTGTTCATTCACAATGACAGCTTATGTTCCTAAAGCTGATAGTAACTATATATAGTAAGTTTATATACAGCCATATTTTAAAGTCTGAAAAGGCTTGTTCATTCACATGAATTCCCTATGACAGCATATGTTCCTAAAACTGATAGAAACTACACTGTACACAAATATAAACTCAACATGTAAAGTGTTGGTTCCATGTTTCATGAGCTGAAAAAAAAGATTGAATTTTCCCATATGTACAAAAAGCTAATTTCTCTCAAATTGTGCACAAATTTTCACATCCCTGTTCGTGAACATTTATCCTTTGCCAAGATAATCCATCCATCTGACAGGTGTGGCATATCAAGAATCTGATTAAACAGCATTATCATTACACAGGTGCACCTTGTGCTGTGGATAATAAAAGGCTGCTAAAATGTGCAGTTTTGTCACACAACAATGCAGTATCAATTTAACACATTTGCTAATTTAAGACTCAAATTACGTTTAAATGAACGAGTAGATACGTAAACATAATTATGAGCCAAACACTAAGAGTAATATACACAAGATTGGTTTAAAGAGCTTCAATGTTTCTGTTTTATGTTTCGCTAGCAAACCACCGCGTTGATTGAATCAGAAGCCTTTTGTCGCAGTTGAAGAGGCATCCTGTCCCGTCCACTAGATTACACGTCACGCAAGAAACATCCCCCGAAAGACTCATATCGCCATCTGCTGACTGGAGTGGGTAACGCAGATTGGAGAAAAAACAACCAGATGTTATGTTTTCTCTTCCTTCTTACAGCCAATACTTTCCTCCAGGGCTGACCTGCCCATTAGGCAGGATTTAGTGACAGATTGACGAGGGTGGCATTTTACAAGCTAAATTGACCAAAGCTCATCGCTAACAACACATAATAACACCTCACATAATGTTGCCCTAAAACTATGACAATTTCTATCACCCAGTGGCATATGGGCTATTAAGGTGAGTGTAGGTGAGGCCACATGAAGCAGTGCCTGCTTTGTTTAAGGCAACATGGACAGATACGGCTCTACCTGTGTAGAGCTCATACCACTTTTCCCTTCCAGTCTCCAAAGTGTCCTTTTGGGTGGTGGTATAATTTGTATTCATTTTTTTGTCATAGTTATTCTGAACCCACTGCCTGCAAGTAATTGTTAAATTTGCCTAACTTTCTTACAGGTAGACCCTCTTTCACTCTCTCTCATCATGTCACAAGCTGACAGGCTCCCAGAGGCAGGGCAATAAAAGGCCCCAGCTCACTCAACTGCCCCTCCCCTCTCCAACAGCCATCAACCCAGAACATCCTGAAGACAGAACATCTAAAAGATTATCTGGGAATCCTTTCTTCCTCATGGAGCTTTTTGAAAGTGAGGTGAATATTCAATGTGAAGTTTGTACAGTGGATTCGGAAAGTATTCAGACCCCTTGACTTTTTCCACATTTTGTTAAGTTACAGCCTTATTTTAGAATGGATTTTAAAAACGACATATTCAGCAATCTACACACAAAACCCCATAATGAGAAAACAAAAACAGGTTTTATCAAAATGTAGCAAATTTCTTAAAGATCAAAAACAGAAATACCTTATTTACATAACAGTAACTATTCAGACCCTTTGCTATGAGACTGTCAGAGCAAAAACCAAGCAATGAGGTAGAAGGAATTGTCCGTAGAGCTTCGAGACAGGATTGCGTCGAGGCACAGATCTTGGGAAGGGTACCAAAACACTTCTGCAGCATTGAAGGACCCCAAGAACACAGTGTAGTGAAGAAGGCGCAACAGAGCCTCTTTAACCTCAGGAGGCTAAAGAAAGTTGGCTTGTCACCTAAAACACTCACACATTTTTACAGAAGCACAATGAAAGCATCCTGTCGGGTTGTATTACCTTCTGGTACGGCACCTGCACCACCCTCAACTGCAAGGTTCTCCAGAGGGTGGTGCGGTCTGCCCAACGCATTACCGGGGGCAAACTACCCACCCTCCAGGACACCTACAGCACCCGATGCCCAAGAATATATAATCAAGAACATAAACCACCCGAGCCACTGCCTGTTCACCCCGCTATCATCCAGAAGGCGAGGTCAGTACAAGTGCATTAAATCTGTGACTGACAGACTGAAAAACAACTTCTATCTCAAGGACATCAGACTGTTAAACAGCCATTACTAGCACATTAGAGGCTGCTGCCTATAGGCATAGACTAGAAATCACTAGCTACTTTAAGGAATGGAACACTAGTCACTTTAATAAGTTTACATATCTGGCATTACTCATCTCATATGTATATACTGTATTCTATACTAGTCTACGGTATCCCAGTCCGTTACGCTCTGATATCGCTCGTCCTTATGTATATAAGGTATTTCTTTTGATTTTCTATCATTTGCAAACATTTCTGAAAACCTGAAAACTTTCCGAAGGCACTGTATGTATATAAAAACATGTTTTCCACTAACCCTACCATCCATCCCCTAATTAGAGTAAACTAATGCACAACAACTATTAGGCTTCTACGTCCAGCTTCTACATACTATGTACATTTTACGGACACAATGTATTTTAGAATAGTTATATTTAGTTTGTTTTTAATCCTATCCTTCAGTTACCCTAAACCTCTCCCATCTATCTCTGAAGACCACCCCGTCCTATCCTTCAGTTACCCTAAACCTCTCCCATCTATCTCTGAAGACCATCCAGTCCTATCCTTCAGTTACCTTAAACCTCTCCCATCTATCTCTGAAGACCATCCAGTCCTAACCTTCAGTTACCCCAAACCTCTCCCATCTATCTCTGAAGACCATCCAGTCCTAAACTTCAGTTACCCTAAACCTCTCCCATCTATCTCTGAAGACCATCCAGTCCTAACCTTCAGTTACACTAAACCTCTCCCATCTATCTCTGAAGACCATCCAGTCCTATCCTTCAGTTACCCTAAACCTCTCCCATCTATCTCTGAAGACCACCCCGTCCTATCCTTCAGTTACCCTAAACCTCTCCCATCTATCTCTGAAGACCATCCAGTCCTATCCTTCAGTTACCCTAAACCTCTCCCATCTATCTCTGAAGACCACCCAGTCCTATCCTTCAGTTACCCTAAACTTCTCCCATCTATCTCTGAAGACCATCCAGTCCTATCCTTCAGTTACCCTAAACCTCTCCCATCTATCTCTGAAGACCATCCAGTCCTAACCTTCAGTTACCCTAAACCTCTCCCATCTATCTCTGAAGACCATCCAGTCCTATCCTTCAGTTACCCTAAACCTCTCCCATCTATCTCTGAAGACCATCTAGTCCTATCCTCCAGTTACCCTAAACCTCTCCCATCTATCTCTGAAGACCATCCAGTCCTAACCTTCAGTTACCCTAAACCTCTCCCATCTATCTCTGAAGACCATCCAGTCCTATCCTTCAGTTACCCTAAACCTCTCACATCTATCTCTGAAGACCACCCAGTCCTAACCTTCAGTTACCCTAAACCTCTCCCATCTATCTCTGAAGACCACCCTCTTTGATTTCTATTTGCCATATATTTTTAACTGTGCTGTTTCACAAAAGTGATTGACTTTTATATTCTCATCGTTGCTACAGATTGTAAATTAAAAATAAACATGTTTGCTAAAAGTATTATTATTTTATTAATCAATTGACTATGACTTTTCAAATCACTCAGTAGTCCTGTCTGCAGTTAGCTCCAGGTAAATGTTGCCATTCATTGACCTGCGACCAAAAACAAGCAACATATGGACAGTACCAAAACAAATGATCTAATGATTCTGTCTCTTCGCAGCTAAATCTGCAGGGGTTCGTTGTATCCCCACATATATTTTGTATAATAATTTCAATTGAAAAATTCTAAGTTTTGAATCTGGTGTCATTCACAATTTTCATGAACCAAGTTTGGTCTTTAAAGCAGGGCTGACAGACAAGATTCTGACTTTTCCCCCCTTCCACTTGTCTCTTCCATTTTTGTGGTAATGCTGCAATTAGTTGGTTGTAATTTTGGGTAGAGCAGAGATTTCCATATATTTTTATGAGCTGCATGTGTGACAACTCCACCAGTCCTATTGATGGTATAATTTACAAAGATTATACCTTTTTCATGTAATCAATTTTATTTATTTATTTTGATCAGTTACTATATTTGAGTTTAACCATTTTTTAAAATTATTTGTTTGGTCTTTTCTGGTGGATTAAACTGAAATTGCAACCAACTTTCTAAGGCTTGTTTTAAAAAATAATGATCTTTTGGAGATGATTTCATTTTCAAATAACTGAAAGTGAGAGGTTGTAATCTGAATAAAGAGAAAAAGGCCATTCTTGAACATCGGGTGAGACATTCTTACTAATCTGATAGAGAACCAGGTCGGAATAAAAGTATAACCTTTGTATGATTGAAGCTTTTAGTTAGAGATCTAATGCTTTAATGATTAATCATTTCTGCCCTCCGAATTCATATTCATTATATAAATAGTCCTATTTAATTTAGTCTTGCTTGCTGATATAAATACAATTGAATATTCTTTTCTCGTATAATTTAAAAGGGGACTGGGAGACAAGTCAGGATCAAGGCAAAGATGAACGGAGCAAAGTACAGAGAGATCCTTGATAAAATCCTGCTCAGGACCTCAGACTGGGACAAAGGTTCACCTTCCAACAGGACAATGACCCTAAGCACACAGCCAAGACATCGCAAAAGTGGCTTCGAGACAAGTCTCGGAACGTCCTTGAGTGGGCCAGCCAGAGCTCGGACTTGAACCGGATCGAACATCACTGGAGAGAGCTCTGGTGCAGGTTTTCATCAAGGATCTCTCTGTACTTTTCTCCATTCATCTTTCCCTCGATCCCTGCCACTGAAAAACATCCCCACAGCATGATGCTGCCACCACCATGCTTCACCGTAGGGATTATGCCAGGTTTCTTCCAGATGTGACGCTTGGCATTCAGGCCAAAGAGTTCAATCTTGGTTTCATCAGACCAGAGAATCTTGTTTCTCATGGTATGAAAGTCCATTAGGTGCCTTTTGGCAAACTCCAAGATGGCTTTCTTTTGTCTTTTACGGAGAAGTGGCTTCCGTCTGGCCACTCTACCACAAAGGCCTAATTGGTGGAGTGCTGCAGAGATGGTTGGTCTTCTGGAAGGTTCTCCCATTTCCACAGAGGAACTCTTGAGCTCTGTCAGAGTGACCATCGGGTTCTTGGTCACCTCTCTGACCAAGGCCCTTCTCCCCCTATTGCTCAGTTTGGCTGAGCCGCCAGCACTAGGAAGGGTGGTTCCAATCTTCTTCCATTCAAGAATGATGGAGGCCACTGTGTTCTTTGGGACCTTCAATGTGGCAGAAATGTTTTGGTCCACTTCCCCAGATCTGTGCCGTGACACAATCCTGTCTCGAAAGGAATATATCACATCAAATATAGGCTACTTAAAGTTCAAGTTAGATCACACATTCCGCCGATTGTTGTTGAAAAACGTTTCTTAAACAGAACAAAACGGGGATAAACATGAAACATGGAATATGATTGGCAGTCATCTAATATGCGGTAATAGAAATAAGGCCATAATCTGCCTCATCTTAAACGGCACTGTTAGGATGGTGGACCACTCTTGGTACACATGGGAAACTGTTGAGCTGGGAAAACCCAGCAACTTTGCAGTTCTTGACACAAACCGGTGCACCTGGCACCTACTACCATCCCCCGTTCAAAGACACTTAAATATTTTGTCTTCCCCATTCACCCTCTGAATGATACACATACACAATCCATGTCTCATTTGTCTCAAGGCTTAAAAATTATTATTTAACTCATCTCCTCCCCTTCATCTACACTGATTGAAGTGGATTTAACTATTGACATCAATAAGGGATCATAGCTTTAGCCTGGATTCACCTGGTCAGTTTATGTCATGGAAGGAGCAGGTGTTCTTAATGTTTTGTAGACTCAGTGTAAAGCACTACAGATAATCAAGTGCTATTTGAATGTGATGCATTTGCTCTATTGTTTACAGCGGGGTTGGGAAATTCCAGTCCTCGAGGGCCTGATTAGTGTCACAGTTTTGCCCCAGCTAACACACCTGACTCCAATAATCAACAATTCATGATCTTCAGTTTAGAATGCAATTTGATTAATCAGCTGTGTTTGCTAGGGAGGGAGAAAAAGTGTGACATCAATCAGGCCCCGAGGACTGGAGTTGCCCACCCCTGGTTTACAGGATTAGTTGTATTTTAAAGAGCGTAGCTTTAAGGGAATAGTACCGTCACATCTAAATAAAAACGAATGTAAAAAATGAACAGAGCAAATGTGTATTAAAACACTACCTAATCATATAAGTATTTATTCAACATTTACATATTCATATTGTAATGAAACAGTAGGGAGCAGGTCTCGAACCCTCGACCTTCTAGCCCGAGGTCCGGCGCGCTATCGACTGTGCCGCAAAAGCATGCTCGTGCGGCAGGGTCGATTTCCGCGATTATAAACCCAGGGTCGCTGTTATTATTACACTATTAAGCTTCTACGTCTGTGTACAGGACGGTATTATTTGTAAGACGGAAGATAAAATATATCAGCTTATTGTTAAATTATTATGACGTTCTTTCCAATACAAAAGGGTAGTAGCTATTGTTTCCAATCTGCGTTACCCACTCCAGTCAGCAGAAGGTGATGGGAGTCTTTCAGGTGATGCTTCTTGCGTGACGTATAATCTAGTGGACGGGACAGGAGGCTTCTTCAACAGCGACAAAAGGCTTCTGGTTTAACCACGCGGTGCTTTGCTAGCAAACCTAAAACTCTTTAGACCATTCTTGTGTATATTACTCTTAGTGTTTCGAACATAATTCTGTTTACCTATCTACTGGTTCATTTATAAACGTAATTTGCTTGTTAAATTAGCAAATGTGTTACATTGATACCGCACTAGGCTAATTTCCCAGAGCATAAACGCACAAATCTAGACGGAGAAAGAAACTCTGGTGAAAGGAGGCAAGGAAGTTTGAAGAATGAAAAAGGAGAAACAAGAGGATGATATTACAGTGAAAGAGGAATATGGGAAAGAGTTTGTCAAAGTGGAAAAAGAGGTAGACGCTTTAAGAATCAAAAAGGAGGAAGATGCCGTAAAATTTAAAGAAGAGAATGCAGTGAAAGAAGAGGAAGAACCTTTTGGAGTAAAAGAGGAAGAGGAGGCTATCTCAATAAAAGAGGAGGAAGACGTTTTGGGAGTGAAAACGGAGGCTGAAGATCCGATTAACTCCAGTGAGTAATGACTTAAAAACAGGGCCACAAACTATGCAGTTGTTTAACTAATGTGTGGTTTTTAAGGGGCATTATACTGAAGTTCTGCACTTTAATATGTTGTTCAGTACTGTAGGGGTTGTTTAAGGGGCAATCTGCCATTGGTACATATATTTTGTGCACTTCAAAATAATATTTATTGAATTCTCTATGTGGTCTATATTAAAGTGCACTTATTCTAATATAACAGGCTTTTAAAATATAATATACAGTGCATCATTTCTACTTAAAATATCAAAGGGACGCAAAATGCACCCATTTTGTGGAACGGCCCTTTAACATTTGCATCACAGTGGTGGGAAAAGTACGCAATTGTCATACTTGATTAAAAGTACAGATACCTGAATAGAAAATTACCGAAGTAAAAGTGAGTCACCTAGTAAAATACTTCCTGAGTAAAAGTCTATACTGAAGTATCAAAAGTAAAAGTATATAAATCATTTCAAATTCCTTATATTAAGTAAACCAGATGGTGCCATTTTCTAGTTTTTTTTTTTTTTACATTTACGGATAGCCAGGGGGACACTCCAACTCTCTGACAATCTACAATTGAAACGTGTGTTTAGTGAGTCCGCCAGATCAGAGGCAGTGATGATTACCGGGGATGTTCTCTAAATTAGTGTGTGAATTGGACCATTTTCCTGTCCAGCTAAGCCTTCAAAATGTAATGAGTACTTTTGGGTGTCAGGGAAAATGTATGAAGTAATAAGAACATCATTTTCTTTAGGAATATAGTGAAGTAAAAGTAAAATTAGTCAAAAATAGTAAAGTACAGATTCCCTGAAACTACTTAAATCGTACTTTAAAGTATTTTTTACTTAGGTACTTTATACCACTGATCACAAAAAAAGAAAAAGCATAATTAAAGTGGCTAATTTAGGCCCTTTTTAGACATATATTCATGCCTCTTGTAACACTATGTAATTGCAATAGATGGTCATAAGTTTACCATCTGTTTGATGTTCTCGTTCACACAGGAGAGAGACATGACTATCCTGGATCCTCTGGGGAGCATCAACAACATCCTGATGCTGATGAGTCAGAGAAGAGTCTCTCCAGATCAGAACACCAGATGGTACAGCTTGGTTTGGTCTAGTATACAGTTTGCTCTATCGGGGTCTGGGCTGGGTTTCTGTAAAGCACTTTATGTCAACAGTGACATAAGCATCCATAATTATATGTGTCTGTCCCCTCTTTATCGTTACCAGGACAATGCTAGCCCTTCCTCCCTCCCGGAGTCCCCATGTCATGCCTCTCCCGGTAGCGCCTCACTGCTGGGTATGAAGAGGTTGTCTGTGCAGCTGGTGGACTGCAGGAAAACAACGGGGCTGAGTGGAACTGTGAGAGGAGGAGAGAAGAAAGGATCAGATTTGACACATCAAAGTAAGTGCTGTAGTTTAGTTTGAACAAATACAATATATCTGGTATCTGTTACCAGGACAACCAGCACAGTTCTGTTAGTTGACATGAAGATGGACTGGTATCTTTTACTAGTAGGGCTGTCACAGACTAATAAACATCTTGTTTGACTTAGTCACCTGTTCTTTCCACCAATCAATTGGTACAAATTTTAAACGTGTATTTCTATATATACACTACCGTTGAAAAGTTTGGGGTCACTTAGAAATGTCCTCGTTTTTGAAAGAAAGGCAATTTTTTTGTCCAATAAAATAACATCAAATTGATCAGAAATACAGTGTAAACATTGTTAATGTTGTAAATGACTGTTGTAGCTGGAAATGGCAGATTGTTTTATGGAATATCTACATAGGCGTACAGAGGCCCATTATCAGCAACCATCACTCCTGTGTCCCAATGGCACTTTGTTACCTAATACAAGTTTATAATTTTAAAAGGCTAATTGATCATTAGAAAACCCTTTTGTAATTATGTTAGCACAGCTGAAAACTGTTATGCTGATTTAAAGAAGCAATAAAACTGGCCTTCTTTAGACCAGTTGAGTGTCTGGAGCATCAGCATTTGTGGGTTTGATTACAGGCTCAAAATGGATCAATTAGCCTTTTAAAATGATAAACTTGGATTAGGTAACAACGTGCCATTGGAACACAGGAGTGATGGTTGCTGATAATGGGCCTCTGTACGCCTATGTAGATAATCAGCCATCTCCAGCTACAATAGTCATTTACAACATTAACAATGTCTACACTGTGTTTATGATCAATTTTATGTTTTTTTAAAATGGACAAAAAAATTGCTTTTCTTTCAAAAACAAGGACATTTCTAAGTGACCCCGAACTCTTGAATGGTATTGTATATCCTCACACCATCCATGTTGTAAACAGCGTGCTGCATGAATTCCGACTCAACTTGACACAAAACAATTTTATGAAATCTAATTTTGTTAGAAATCTAACATTGTTTAACATGGTCAAGTTCGGTTTCTGTGCAATCTTCAGACACTCTAGAAGGCAACCAAACTTGTTTCATCATTCTACATGATGTATTGGCTATACAACACCTGAATTAGCCCATGAAGGGTCTTGGTCCAATGACCACCTATCGTTTTGAAACCTAGCTAGATAGCCAATGAGCTGGGCTTTCCAGCAGTATGTGAATGCCGTTTGTAGGACAAACAGCCATCATGCTGGAGCTGTGCACAACAGAGTTCATTCTCTGGTGAAAGGAAACAGGACGCACTGTAGTTTACGTTTCACAGCAGTTCGTTCTCTTTTACAAACTTCTCAAATCTGAAAAAGTTAAACATGGCTACTAAGAGTGGAAAAGCTAAATCTCAGTCCAAGTATAAACATTTTGATGATATTATTGCAGAAATTGACCAGGAGAGTGACACAGAAGGAATGGATGAGGACTCAGTGAGTGACCACAGTTATGATTCCAGCGCGGAAGAAATGTTTTTGGAAGGACAAGATCCACTTTTAGACCAGTAAGTAAAATAGGTTTTTGCTTCTCATGCTAATGCAGTTGTTTAAATGGTCGCATATTCATTTTATATATATTTTTGATTTATATATATACATATAAAGTCAGAAACAGACTCCATGAGGGTGGGATGAGGGCCCGACGTCCACAGGTGGGGGTTGTGCTTACAGTCCAACACCGTGCAGGACGTTTGGCATTTGCCAGAGAACACCAAGATTGGCAAATTTGCCACTGGCGCCCTGTGCTCTTCACAGATAAAAGCAGGTTCACACGCACATGTGACAGACGTGACAGAGTCTGGAGACGCCGTGGAAAACGTTCTGCTGCCTGCAACATCCTCCAGCATGACCGGTTTGGCGATGGGTCAGTCATGGTGTGGGGTGGCATTTCTTTGTGGGGCCGCACAGCCCTCCATGTGCTCGCCAGAGGTAGCCTGACTGCCATTAGGTACCGAGATGAGATCCCCAGACCCCTTGTGAGACCATATGCTGACACATGCACATTTGTGGCCTGCTGGAGGTCATTTTGCAGGGCTCTGGCAGTGCACCTCCTTGCACAAAGGCGGAGGTAGCGGTCCTGCTGCTGGGTTGTTGCCCTCCTACCGCCTCCTCCACGTCTCCTGATGTACTGGCCTGTCTCCTGGTAGCGCCTCCATGCTCTGGACATTACGCTGACAGACACAGCAAACCTTCTTGCGGCAGCTCGCATTGATGTGCCATCCTGGATGAGCTGCACTACCTGAGCCACTTGTGTGGGTTGTAGACTCCGTCTCATGCTACCACTAGAGTGAGAGCACCGCCAGCATTCAAAAGTGACCAAAACATCAGCCAGGAAGCATAGGAACTGAGAAGTGGTGTGTGGTCACCACCTGCAGAACCATTCCTTTTTTGGGGGTGTCTTACTAATTGCCTATAATTTCCACCTTTTGTCTATTCCATTTGCACAACAGCATGTGAAATTTATTGTCAATCAGTGTTGCTTCCTATGTGGACAGTTTGATTTCACAGAAGTGTGATTGACTTGGAGTTACATTGTGTTGTTTAAGTGTTCCCTTTATTTTTTTGAGCAGTGTATATTCCATGTCAGATATATATATTTTCCATTTTTTATTCAAATAGAATGGAGTCGAACATAAAACACACACACATGGCCACTTGTGTGTTTGCTTGGGTGGGTGTGTGTGTATATATATATATATATATATATATATATATATATATATATATATATATATATATATATATATATATATATTCCATGTCAGATGTATATATTTTCCTTTTTTCCCCCAAATGGAATAGTGTAAAACAGCAAACACACACACATGGCCACTGCGCCTGCTACTCCTCTCACTTTCCATATGAAATAGCCATTGGGTGCTGTTGGGGGGAGGACAGGCCCACAACAATGGCCGCAGTTGAATGGAACAGCACTTCAACTTAGTGAAGTATTCTATACAATTTAATCTGTTTATTTTATGTGATGTGAAAAGGCTCATACAATACAAATATTTGTTTAAATGTTTTCTTTCACAGTGATAGCGTCTCCGACTGGGAGCCTCCGCTGCCATGGTGCCCATCCCCCACTGAAGCGGGTTCATCCAGCCGGACTCCTGCTGTCTCCGGCTCCACACCTACCCCCGCCCGGCCATCTAGAGGTGGGAAGAGGGTAACAAAGAAGCGGAGGAAGGGAAGTGTGGAACCTGCTGGTAGAGAGGTAGAGGGGCAATGGCACTCTGTGCTGGAGGAAGATGTGGAGCCCCGTGCTCCAATTTTCCGACCTAAAAGACAACCCGGACCTCAGCTCGATATGACATCGAAGTATAGCCCGATGCAACTTTTCCAACTGTTTTTCACCCCGGCAGTTGTTGATTCCCTTGTTTGCAATACTAACAAGTATGGGGCTAGGAAGCAAGCAGGAAAGAAACAGGAATGGAAGCCCATTTCCATGTCAGACATTTTCTGCTACTTTTCACTGGTAATTTACATGGGGCTGGTGAAGTTGAAAACCCTAAAGGATTACTGGAAAACATCCTCACTATATCAACTGCCTTTCCCCCCCACTGTCATGTCCTCTACAAGGTTTTTAAATATCTCACGGGCGCTTCACATTAGTGACCCAGAAGTTGATGAGGAGAATGACAGGAGGAGAGGCACCGCACGGTTTGACAGGCTCTGCAAAGTCAAACCTCTCTACGCCAGCATGGTTGAGGCTTGCAAGACCCATTTTCAGCCCGCACAGAACTTGTCCATAGATGAGAGGATGGTAGCATCAAAGGCCAGAATTGGCCTAAAACAATACATGCGTAACAAGCCAACTAAGTGGGGTTACAAGCTGTTTGTTTTGGCTGATTCTGGGTGTGCATACACATGCAATTTCTTTGTCTATGAGGGGAAGAACACTTGTGCGACTGGTAAAGGACTTAGCTATGACTCTGTGATGGAGTTATTGGATTTCCAACTGCTGGGGAAGGGCTACAAACTCTTTGTGGACAACTTTTACACAAGCCCTACCCTGTTTGCAGACCTGAGGAAGCGGGAGGTGTGGGCTTGTGGCACTATTCGGACCAACAGTGTGGGCTTTCCGAAGACCAAGGTAAATGACATGCCTAAGCGGGCTGAGCGGGGGACCATGCGATGGATCCGTGAAGATGGCCTGCTGTTTGTGAAGTGGATGGACACCAGAGAGGTGGTGATGTGCTCCACTATTCACAAGCCCTTCAGTGGCGACCATGTCAGTAGGCGTGTGAAAGACGCCATGGGTGCATGGACCACCAAAAATGTCCCCATTCCTGCAGCCATCAAGGACTACAACAAGAGCATGGGAGGTGTAGACCTATCAGACGCACTGATAGGGTACTACAATGTTCTACATAAGACAAAGAAGTGGTACAAGACATTGTTTTACCATTTCATTGACATTGCTGTGGTGAATTCCTTCATCCTGCAGAAGGAAATGGCGAAGAGCTGTGGACAGCCCCCCATCGCACAGCTAGCCTTCAGGGAGCTGCTCATCCAGGAGCTTGCTGACTATCGCACAAAGTCCACTGCATCACGCTCTGCCCCCTCTACCTCTGCCCCCTCTACCTCTGCCCCCTCTACCTCTGCCCCCTCTACCTCTGCCCCCTCTACCTCTGCCCCCTCTACCTCTGCCCCCTCTACCTCTGCCCCCTCTACTCCTGCCTCCAGTGGTGTTCATATGCCACAGTTCATTACTGCAGGCATGACTGTGCCTCATGGACAAAAGGCCACAGCATGGAGGCGTCGTTGTGTTCTGTGTCACATGAAGTCCCCCATCATCTGCACCACGTGTTCAGTTTGCCTCTGCTTTAACTCAGAAAGAGACTGCTATGGGACATGGCACAGACAGCAAAATATTGTGTAGAGGACCTCCAAAGACTCTACTCCTGTTTTTTTAATTTTTTTATAATATATATATTTTTTTCTTATTTTTTTTTGTTGGTGTGTTAGAATTGCTTTTTGATATGTTGTATATAGTTATTTGCACTGTTGTATATAGTTATATATCATTTCACCAATTTGGCCACTTGGGTACATTTGGGCAACTTGTGTGGGACACCTGGGTGACTTCATGCTAAATGTCTTGTAGCTCACCCATTCCTGAAGTTATCAGTCTAAAACTTTGCACAACTACAGTTGCCCTGTACAGTTGTATTCTCCATCTAAATTGTCCCCAGCATCCTATCTGACTGTTTGGCTATTCCAGTACATGTGAAAAATGATGCTACAACAATAAAAACAGAAAACGTAAGTTTATTTCCTTGTATTTTCTTCTACCAGATCTATTGTGTTATATTCTCCTACATTCAATTAACATTTCCACAAACTTCAGAGTGTTTCCTTTCAAATGATACCAAGAATATGCATATCCTTGCTTCTAGGCATGAGCTACAGGCAGTTAGATTAGGGTATGTCTTCAGGCGGAAATTGAGAACAAGGGTTGCAGCCATAAGAGGTTATTAAGGAGCCTGAAACAACACGAGAGAATACACACAGGTGAGAAGCCTTACCACTGCTCACAGTGTGGAAAGTTTTTCAACCAGTCAGGGGATCTGAAAAAACATGAGAATACACACAGGGGAGAAGCCTTACCACTACTCCCAATGTGGAAAGAGTTCTAACCATTTAAGGAACTTGAAAGTTAATGAGATAATACACACAGGGGAGAAGCCTTACCACTGCTCCCAGTGTGGAAAGAGTTTTAACCAATTAAGCAACCTGAAAGCTCATGAGAAAATTGACACAGGGGAGAAGCCTTAACACTGCTCCCAGTGTGGAAGGAGTTTTAACCAGAAAAGCAACCCCAACCAACATAAGATAATACACAACGGGGAGAAGCCTTTCCACTCCTCCCAGGTGCAAAGCTTTTGCCCATTTAGGAAGCCTGAAAGAACACATGAGACTGCACATAGAGGAGAAGGCTTACAAAAGCTCAGACTGTGGGGAACCATATGAAATTGCTTCTTCCAATTATTGATAAACATGTACCTGTTAAGAAACTGACTGTTAGAACTGTTAAGGCTCCATGGATTGATGAGGAAGTTAAAAACTGTATGTTTGAAAGAGTTGGGGCAAAAGGAGTGGCTAATAAGTCTGGCTGGCTTACGTACTGCAAATTGAGAAATTATGTGACCAAACTCAACAAAATAATACACCTTATTAGGAAGCCAAGATCAATGATATAAAGAATGATGGGGGAAAAAAACTAAAAAATCATAATGAAAGAAAAGCAGTGCAAGTATTACATTTTGTAAAGTTAGTGTGGGAGAGGTGGAAAAATTGTTATCGATCAATAATGACATTGACAACTTAGATGGGAAGCTACTGAGGACAGTAGCTGACTCTATAGCCACTCCTATCTGTCATATTTTTAGCCTAGAAGAAAGTCTTTTATCCTCAGGCCTGGAGGAAAGCCAAAGTAATTCCACTACCCAAGAATGGTAAAGCGGCCTTTACTGGTTCTAAGAGCAGACCTATAAGCTTGCTGCCAGCTCTTAGCAAACTGTTGGGAAAAATTGTGTTTGACCAAATACAATGATATTTCTCTGTAAACAAATTAACAACAGACTTTCAGCATGCTTATAGAGAAGGGCACTCAACATGTGCTGCACTGACACAAATGACTGCTATGGCTTTTCAACCTCTGCCATAATGTGGATTCAGAGCTATCTATCTACTAGAACTCAGAGGGTTTTTAATGGAAGCTTCTCTAATGTCAAACATATAAAGTGTAATGTACTTCAGGGCAGCTCTCTAGGCCCTCTACTCTTTTCTATTCTTACCAATGACCTGCCACTGGCATTAAACAAAGCATGTGTGCCCATGTATGCTGATGATTCAACGATATACGCATCAGCAACCACAGCTAATGAAGTCACTAATAAACTGGTACTGAACATCTCTAAAACTAAGAGCATTGTATTTGGTACAAATCATTCCTTATTAAGTTCTAGACCTCAGCTGAATCATGTAATGAATTGTGTGACTTGAACAAGTTGAGGAGACTAAAATTACTTGGCATTACCTTAGATTGTAAACTGTCACGGTCAAAACATATAGATGCAATGGTTGTAAAGATGGGGAGAGGTTTAGCCACAATAAAGAGATGCTCTAATTTTTGGACACCACACTCCAAAAAGCAAGTTCTAGAGGCTCTAGTTTTGTCTAATCTTGATTATTGTCCAGTCGTGTGGTCCAGTGCTGCAAGGAAAGACCTAGTAAAGCTGCAGCTGGCCCAGAACAGAGCGGCACGTTTTCATTCACTTGCAAGGTGTCAACCACTGATTCTTAATCTCAAGCTAAAGCAACACATGAATCATTGTACATAATGTAGAGATATCATCAAAGTTCTTACAAGTCAACTTACACACAGCTCTGACACACACACTTATCCCACCAGACATGCCACCGGGGGTCTTTTCACAGTCCCCAAGTTTCCAGAACAAATTCAAGAAAGCGTACAGTATTATATAGGGCCCTTATTGCATGGAACTTCCTTCCATCTCATATTGCTCAAATAAACAGCAAACCTGGTTTCAAAAAACAGATCAAGCAACACCTCACGGCACAACCCCTCTCCCCTATTTGACCTAGATAGTTTGTGTGTATGCATTGATATGTAGGCTACGTGTGCCTTTTACAAAATGTATGTTGTTCTGTCCTTGAGCTGTTCTTGTCTATTGATGTGCTGTATTATGTGTCATGTTTTGTGTGGACCCCAGGAAGAGTAGCTGCTGCTTTTGCAACAGCTAATGGGGATCCTAATAAAATACCAAACTCTGTTATTCTCTCTGAGCTCAGAAATAAAGAATCTTGGTTTGACTTGGACTCCAGCAGATCCTTATTTTATAATATCCACCACAACTCTCCCACGGATTGCTATTTATCATTGTTTTAATGAAGAGTTCTTTGTTTTACTTTCCAATAAACATTGTTTCCACATCAAAATAAAAAACATCTTTAACATAATGAACCTTCACTATCTTCATCCCTAAACTAGCAACATTAACTATTGTCTATTGTTATTCTCAGTAACCTTCCTGGCCATATGAAATCCTAGCTAAATACAATGTTCTCTACCAGTTTTCATGTCTTTGGTTATGCAAATGTTTGTTTATTTAATTATATTTCTCATTGAGATTAATATTTTTTTAATTCTGTATGGGTCACGCATTGCTTTGGTCATATGTTCCCTTATGGGTCAATGGTTTTAATTAGAATATAGCAATTATGCTCTCTCCTCAATCACTTACAGTTTCTTTGGAAAGTATTCAGACCCCTTGACTTTTTCCCATTTTGTTATGTTACAGCCTTATTAAAAAATGTATTAAATGAAACAATTTCCTCAGCAATCTACACACAATACGCATTACTTCCCACTGGTTGAATAAACGTTGTTTCCACGTCATATTAAGTTAAAAAACATCTTGAACATCTTGAACATTGATGAACCTTCAAAGGAAAGGGTAAAAATGATCTGTTTAGGTCGTTTGTAAAACATATGTTTTGAAAGACACCTCGGGGTCCAGGTTGTTAGTTATTTTGTGTACATATAGTTCCCCTGTGTGCAAGAGCCCCCCTAGATTCACATCTTCTTGACGTTTAACATTCCCAGCCAAGGGGTGAGACAGAGGGAGAGAGATTTAAATTAATTGAAAGTAAATTACATTTCATTTCAAACCTTTTATTTTATTCAAAAACTTTAGTACAGTCATTTAAACATACATATTACAATTATTAAAGTTTACTATGTAATAATAAATACAAAATTATGTCACTAATGTTTTGTTACTAAAGAACTTTATATAAATCATACATGTTATTATTACATGTAGCAACACCACATGACAACAACATGGTGGCAACACAACATGGTACCATCACAACATGGTAGCAACACACCATAACAACAACATGGTAGCAACACAACATGGTAGCAACACCACATGACAACAACATGGTAGCAGGACAACATGGTAGCAGCACTACAAAACAACAACATGGTAGAGGCACCACATAACACCAACAAGGTGGAAAAACCTCATGACAACAACATGGTAGCAACATCACATAACAACAACATGGTAGCAACACGACATGACAACAACATGGTAGCAACACAACATGGTAGCAACACCACATGACAACAACATGGTAGATGCAACACATGACAACAACGTGGTAGCGACACCACATGACAACAACATGGTAGCAACACAACATGGTAGAAACACAACATGGTAGCAACACAACATGGTAGAAACACAACATGGTAGAAACACAACATGACAACAACATGGTAGCAACACAACATGGTAGCAGCACCACATGACAACAACATGGTCCTAACACAACATGGTAGCAACACAACATAACAACAACATGGTAGCAACACAACATGGTAGCAACACCACATAACAACAACATGGTAGAAGCACCACATGACAACAACATGGTAGCAACACAACATGGTAGCAACACAACATGGTAGCGACACCACATAACAACAACATGGTAGCAACACAACATGACAACAACATGGTAGCAACACACCATGGTAGCAGGACAACATGGTAGCAACACCACATGACAACAACATGGTAGATGCACCACATGACACCAACAAGGTAGCAAAACCACATGACAACAACATGGTAGCGACACCACATGACAACAACATGGTAGCAACACCACATGACAACAACATGGTAGCAACACCACATGACAAACAATATGGTAGCAACACCACATGACAACAACATGGTAGCAACACCACATGACAACAACGTTGTAGCAACAGAACATGAAAACAACATGGTAGCAACACCACATAACAACAACATGGTAGCAACACCACATAACAACAACATGGTAGCAACACCACATGACAACAACATGGTAGCAACACCACATAACAACAACATGGTAGCAATACAACATGGCGGAAACACAACATGGTAAAAACACAACATGACAACAACATGACAGCAGCACAACATGACAACAACATGACAGCAGCACAACATGGTAGCAACACAACATGACAACAACATGACAGCAGCACAACATGACAACAACATGACAGCAGCACAACATGGTAGCAACACAACATAACAACAACATGGTAGCAACACAACATAACAACAACATGACAGCAACACAACATGGTAGCAACACCACATGACAACAACATGGTAGCAACACAACATGGTTACAACACAACATGGTAAAAACACCACATAACACCAACATGGTACCAACACCACATGACAACAACATGGTAGCAACACAACATGGCGTAAACACAACATGGTAGCAACACCACATGACAACAACATGGTAGCAACACAACATAACAACAACATGGTAGCAACACAACATGGTAGCATCACAACATGGTAGCAACACAACATGACAACATGGTAGCAACACACCATAACAACAACATGGTAGCAACACAACATGGTACCAACACAACATGGTAGCATCACAACATGGTAGCAACACAACATGACAACATGGTAGCAACACACCATAACAACAACATGGTAGCAACACAACATGACAACAACATGGTAGCAGGACAACATGGTAGCAGCACCACAAAACAACAACATGGTAGAAGCACCACATAACACCAACAAGGTGGAAAAACCTCATGACAACAACATGGTAGCAACATCACATAACAACAACATGGTAGCAACACAACATGACAACAACATGGTAGCAACACAACATGGTAGCGACACCACATGACAACAACATGGTAGCAACACAACATGGTAGAAACACAACATGGTAGAAACACAACATGACAACAACATGGTAGCAACACAACATGGTAGCAGCACCACATGACAACAACATGGTCCTAACACAACATGGTAGCAACACAACATAACAACAACATGGTAGCAGCACAACATGGTAGCAACACCACATAACAACAACATGGCAGCAACACAACATGGTAGCAACACCACATAACAACAACATGGTAGCAACACCACATAACAACAACATGGTAGAAGCACCACATGACACCAACTTGGTAGCGACACCACATAATAACAATATGGTAGCAACACAACATGACAACAACATGGTAGCAACACAACATGGTAGCAACACAACATGGTAGCAACACCACATGACAACAACATGGTAGCAACACAACATGGTAGCAACACCACATGACAACAACATGGTAGCAACACCACATAACAACAACATGGTAGCAACACCACATGACAACAACATGGTAGCAACACCACATGACAACAACATGGTAGCAACACCACATGACAACAACGTTGTAGCAACACAACATGACAACAACATGGTAGCAACAGAACATGACAACAACATGGTAGCAACAGAACATGAAAACAACATGGTAGCAACACCACATAACAACAACATGGTAGCAACACCACATGAAAACAACACAACATAAAGGTCCTTTGGGGACCTTTAACAGAATGTGACTGGCAGAACGGGTGTTGTATGTGGAGGATGAGGGCTGCAGTAGATATCTTAGATAGGGGTGAGTGAGGCCTAAGAGGGTTTTATAAATAAGCATTAAACCAGTGGATCTTGCGACTGGTATACAGAGATGACCAGTTTACAGAGGAGTATAGAGTGCAGTGAGGTGTCCTATAAGGAGCATTGGTGGCAAATCTGATGGCCGAATAGTAAAGAACATCTTGTCGCTCAATGTATCCTACCATGACTATATCCAACCCAACTACATGTGCTGCCACTATCATGTATCCTACCATGACTATATCCAACCCTACTCCATGTGTTTCCACTATCATGTATCCTACCATGACTATATCCAACCCAACTCCATGTGTTACCACTATCATGTATCCTACCATGACTATATCAACCCTACTCCATGTGTTGCCACTATCATGTATCCTACCATGACTATATCCAACTCTACTCCATGTGTTGCCACTATCATGTATCCTACCATGACTATATCCAACCCTACTCCATGTGTTTCCACTATCATGTATCCTACCATGACTATATCCAACCCAACTCCATGTGTTACCACTATCATGTATCCTACCATGACTATATCAAACCCTACTCCATGTGTTGCCACTATCATGTATCCTACCATGACTATATCCAACCCAACTCCATGTGTTGCCACTATCATGTATCCTACTTGACTGAAGATTTGATCCAGTGGAAGAAGTATTGAGGAGCAGGGAGGTTAAAGGTCACTTCAGGATATAGCTGTTACTCTACACTATTCCTAGATAATCCAGTAATGAGAGAAACTGAATAGAATACTTAGGGCCCTATAACATCTCTATCTATATATAACATCTGTATCAAATCCGTTGTCTTTTCTTTTTTTAACCTAATTCCATTTTCTCCGTTTTCCCAGGTTTCACATTTGTCCCTGTTTTTCTGTTTTTCTCTCTAAATCACACTGTTAATAGAAAAACAACAACATTGGATGTTCTAAGTCCACAACAATACTTAAACCACATCAGGAGACCACTTTTAAAGTCTGAGAAAAATCTAAGAAATGTTCATTTTTGTTTGTAGATACCCTTTAATTCAAGTGGCACCAGCAAGAGCCTTGCTTGGTTAGTGGTGTCTCTGTAGCACACATGTGATTGCAGAGTCTGCTGAACAAATCACAACTGGATTGATGCAAATAATCATGATATCATTCTGCCAGGTAGGCATAGACTACTTTGTAGTTAACATTTAATTGACAAGGTTTGTGGGAAAGCTTTTCTATCATCCAGAAGATGGTTGTCATTAGCATAACCGCCCAACAGCTAAACATAGTGGTAGACAAATGCAGTCAGACAGGGGCATTTCAGGGCTTTTTCCTCTTCAGAAAGTTGAAGGAAAATACAAATCACTGAGGCTAATTTAGACGACTTGCAGGCAGTGGGTTCAGAATAACTATGACATAAAAATGAAAACTCTAGAATCTGTCACCTAATCCTCCCTAATGGGCAGGTCAGCCCTGGAGTAAAGTATTGGCTGTAAGAAGTAAGAGAAAACATAACATCTGTTTATTTTTATTTGTATTAGCTCTCATGACATTGCTTGCAAGAATTACCATTGTAATTAATATTTTTCCAATCTGCGTTACCCACTCCAGTCAGCAGATGGAGATTTGAGTCTTTCCGGGGATGCTGCTTGCGTGACGTATAATCTAGTGGACGGGACAGGAGGCTTCTTCAACAGCGACAAAAGGCTTCTGATTCAACCAACGTGGTGATTTGCTAGCGAACCTAAAACCCGAAACATTGAAGCGCTTTAGACCAATCTTGTGTATTTTACTCTTAGTGTTTTGAAAATAATTCTGTTTACTTATCTACTAGTTCATTTAAACGTAATTTGCTTGTTAAATTATCAAATGTGGTAAATTGATAATGCACTAGGCTAATCGACCGGAGCATGAGTTCACTAAGCTCGACGGAGAAAGAAGTTCTGGTGAAAGGAGAGGAAGAAGCTTTAAGGATGAAAAAGGAGGAAGAGGAAGCTATCACATTGAAAGAAGAAGAGGATGATATTACAGTGAAAGAGGAAGATGGGAAAGAGGTTGTCAAAGTGGAAGAGGAGGAGGTGGAAACTTTCAGAATCAAAAAGGAGGAAGATGCCATAACATTGAAAGAAGAGAATGTAGTGAAAGAAGAGCAAGAACCTTTTAGAGTAAAAGAGGAAGAGGAGGCTATCTCAATAAAAGAGGAGGAAGACGTTTTGGGAGTGAAAAAGGAGGAGGCTGAAGATCAGATTACAAACGGTGAGTACTGTCTTAAAAACAGGGGCACTGTGAAGTTCTTGATTTAATGTATTGTTTTAACGGGGCATTCTAAATCAAATCAAATGTATTTATAAAGCCCTTCGTACATCAGCTGATATCTCAAAGTGCTGTACAGCAACCCAGCCTAAAACCCCAAACAGCAAGCAATGCAAGTGTAGAAGCACAGTGGCTAGGAAAAACTCCCTAGAAAGGCCAAAACCTAGGAAGAAACCTAGAGAGGAACCAGGCTATGAGGGGTGGCCAGTCCTCTTCTGGCTGTGCCGTGTGGAGATTATAACAGAACATGGCCAAGATGTTCAAATGTTCATAAATGACCAGCATGGTCAAATAATAATAATCACAGTAGTTGTCGAGGGTGCTGCACCTCAGGAGTAAATGTCAGTTGGCATTTCATAGCCGATCATTAAGAGTATCTCTACCGCTCCTGCTGTCTCTAGAGAGTTGAAAACAGCAGGTCTGGGACAGGTAGCACGTCCGGTGAACAGGTCAGGGTTCCATAGCCGCAGGCAGAACAGTTGAAACTGGAGCAGCAGCACGGCCAGGTGGACTGGGGACAGCAAGGAGTCATCATGTCAGGTCGTCTTGAGGCATGGTCCTAGGGCTCAGGTCCTCCGAGAGAAAGAGAGAATTAGAGAGAGCATACTTAAATTCACACAGGACACCGGATAAGACAGAAGTACTCCAGATATAACAAACTGACACTAGCCCCCCGACACATAAACTAATGCAGCATAAATACTGGAGGCTGAGACAGGAGGGGTCAGGAGACACTGTGACCACCTCCGATGATACCCCCGGACAGGGCCAAACAGGAAGGATATAACCCCACCCACTTTGCCAATGCACAGCCCCCACACCACTAGAGGGATATCTTCAACCACCAACTTACCATCCTGAGACAAGGCCGAGTATAGCCCACAAAGATCTCCGCCACGGCACAACCCAAGGGGGAGCGCCAACCCAGACAGGAAGATCACGTCAGTGACTCAACCCACTCAAGTGACGCACCCCTCCTAGGGACGGCATGAAAGAGCACCAGTAAGCCGGTGACTCAGCCCCTGTAATAGGGTTAGAGGCAGATAATCCCAGTGGAGAGAATTGGAATTGACCCTATACATTTGCAACACAAACAATATTTAACAAAATCATGATGAAAAAGGCCATTTTAGACATATTCATGCCTCTTGATTGTAATAGATGGTCATAAGTTTACGTCTGTTTGCTGTTCTCGTTCACACAGGAGAGAGACGTTACTATCGTGGATCCTCTGGGGAGCCTCAACAACATCCTGATGCTGACGAGGCAGAGAAGAGTCTCTCCAGATCAGAACACCAGATGGTACAGCTTGGTTTGTTCTAGCATACAGCTTGCTCTATCGGGGTCTGGGCTGGGTTTCTGTAAAGCACTTTATGACAACAGTGACATCAGCATCCATAATGATATGTGTCTGTGTCCCCTCTTTATGGTTACCAGGACAACGCTAGCCCTTCCTCCCTCCCGGAGTCCGTGTGTAGTGCCTCTCCCGGTAGCGCCTTACTGCTGGGTATGAAGAGGTTGTCTTTGCTGCTGGTGGACTGCAGGAAAACAACGGGGCTGAGTGGAACTGTGAGAGGAGGAGACGAGAAGAAAGGATCAGATTTGACACATCAAAGTAAGTGCTGTAGTTTAGTTTGAACAAATTAAATAGATCTACCCACTGGTATCTGTTACCAGGACAACCAGCAGAGTTCTGTTAGTTGACAGGAAGATAGACTGGTATCTGTTACCAGGACAACCAGCAGAGTTCTGTTAGTTGACAGGAAGATAGACTGGTGCATATGGATGTTATGAATATCATAACACTGAAAAAGGATTCTGCCAATGAAAAGAGAGAAACCAATAGACCATATAAAACCTTGATGAAAGTTAGCTTTAGAGAGAAAGTTAAAAGATGATCCAATGTAAGGTGATTGTTTTACAAAAACTTTTCCTTAAAACATTATGGCTGTTACATTGCCTGTCCCAGTCAACCCCCCCTATCTTTACAAGACTGTTGAACAGGCAAACTAAACTCCAGACACTGTTAATTAATTAACTAATACTGGAGGAAAGCTGTGATCAGGCTGCCCACTCAAGAGAAAGCTTCAAACTGTAACCAGTGCTGTCAACCTGGTTCAGGTTATCAGTAAACCTACCAGGGTAGCTACAAACAGTAGAGGAATGAAATCATCAAAATGTTTTGATCATATCTTTACTAATGCTGCAGAAATGTGTTTGAAAGCAGTATCCAGATCCATCAGTAGTAGTGATCACAATATAGTAGCCATGTCTAGGAAAACCACAGTTCCAAAGGCTGGGCCTAATATTGTGTAATAGAGTTCATACAATAAGTTTTGTAGTGATTCCTATGTTGTTGAAGTAAATAATATTTTTTGGTCCGTGGTGTGTAATGATGAGCAACCAGACGCTGCCCTTGACACATTTGAAAATGCTTATCCCAGTTACTAATAAGCATGTACCCATTAAGAATATTACTGTAAACACTGTTAAATCCACGTGGATTGATGAGGAATTTAAAAAATGGTATGAAGGAGGCAAAAGAGATGGCAAATAGGTTTAGCTGAATAACTGATTGGCAAACGTATTGCAAATTGAGAAATCATGTGACTAAACTGAATAAAAAGAAGAAGAAACTACACTATGAAACAAAGATAAATGACATGAAGAATGATAGTAAAAATCTTTGGAGCATCTTCAATGACATTTTGGGCAAAAAAAGCAACAATGACATGTCACTGGTGTCTGACAACGTGGATGGAAAATGATTGAGGATAATAGCGGCCGATATTGCCACTCCTATTTGCCTTGTCTTTAATTTAAGCCTACTAGAAATTGTGTGCCGTCAGGCCTGGAGGAAAGCTAAAGACATTCCACTACCCAAGAATAGTAAAGCTCCCTTTGGTCGGCTATTTAAGCCAGTAATCAGCGTATTACCAACCCTTACATTTTTGGAAAAAAATAGTTTGGCCAGATACAATGCTATTTTACAGTAAACAAATATAGACTTTCAGCTTATAGGGAAGGACATTCAACAAGCAAGTTTTGTTAGACTTCAGTGCGGCTTTTGACATTATCGATCGTAGTCTGCTGCTGAAAAAGACGTATGGCCTTACACCCCCTGCTATATTGTGGATACATTTTTTAATAATATATTTTAAAATGTAACCTTTATTTAACTAGGCAAGTCAGTTAAGAACAAATTCTTATTTTCAATGACGGCCTAGGAACAGTGAACAGCCTTGTTCAGGGACAGAACAACAAAGTTTTACCTTGTCAGCTCGGGAATCCAACAATCTTTCGGTTACTGGCCTACCACCCCAGAGTTACCTGTCTAACAGAGAGTGTTCATTAATGGAAGCCTGTACAACAAAATCAAGGTAGAATCAGGAATTCCCCAGGGCAGCTGTTTGGCACCTACTTTTTTCAATCTTTACCAACGACATGCCAACGACATTTGAGTAAAGCCAGTGTGTCTATGTATGCGGATGACTCAACACTGTACACGTCAGCTACCACAGCAACTGAAATGACAGCAACACTTAACAAAGAGCTGCAGTTAGTTTCAGAATGGGTGGCAAGGAATAAGTTAGTTCTAAATATTTCA
Organism: Salvelinus fontinalis; assembly: GCF_029448725.1. NCBI lineage: Eukaryota > Metazoa > Chordata > Actinopteri > Salmoniformes > Salmonidae > Salvelinus > Salvelinus fontinalis. The sequence continues at coordinate 286,555 of NW_026600306.1, read as the reverse complement.
GATTACCTTCAGTTACATGGCCTACTATGCTAATTCTGTAGCGGTATTGTCACGTTCCTGACCTATTTATGTTAGTTTTTGTGTGTTAGTTGGTCAGGACGTGAGGTTGGGTGGGCATTCTATGTTATCTGTTTCTATGTTGGTTTTGGTTTGCCTGGTATGGCTCTTGATTAGAGGCAGGTGGTTTGCGTTTGCCTCTAATTAAGAGTCATATTTAGGTAGGGCATTCTCACTGTTTGTTTGTGGGTGATTGTCTCCTGTGTCCGTATGTTATGTTAGTACCACATAGGACTGTAGCGTTTGTTTGTTTCGTTTTCGTTTCGATGTCGTCTGTTACCTGTATGTAAGTTTATGTTTAGTTATGTAAGTTTATGTTCAGGTCTCGTCAACGTCGTTTTCTTGTTTTGTAGTTTGGAAGTGTTTTGTTTCGTTTCGTGTTTGCCATCATCGTTGTTTAATAAAGATGGCTTATTTCCCAAAGCCTGCGTTTTGGTCTGAGGATCCTTCTCTCCTCACCTCGTCCGAGGATGAGGAGAGCGTGCCCCGTTACAGAATCACCCACCAAGCTAAGACCAAGCGGCAAAGGGAAACTCAACGGAGTAAAGGACAGGAGAGAAACAAGGATTTCTGGACTTGGGAGGAAATATTGGACGGGAGAGGTCCATGGGCACAGCAGGGAGAATATCGCCGTCCCAAAGCTGAGCTGGAGGCACGGAGGAGAGCAGAGGCTACCGGGGAGAGGAACCGGAGCTATGAGGGAACGCGTCTGGCACGGAAGCCAAAAAAGCCCGTAAGTAATTCCCAAAAATTTCTTGGGGGGGGGCTAGGAGGTAGTGGGCCAAGGGCAGGTAGGAGACCTGCGCCCACTTCCCAGGCTTACCGTGGAGAGCGGGAGTACGGGCAGGCGCCGTGTTACGCAGTAGAGCGCACGGTGTCTCCTGTACGAGTGCATAGCCCAGTGCGGGTTATTCCACCTCCCCGCACTGGGAGGGCTAGATTGGGTATTGAGCCAGGTGTCATGAGGCCGGCTCAACGCGTCTGGTCTCCAGTGCGTCTCCTCGGGCCGGCATACATGGCACCTGCCTTACGCATGGTTTCCCCGGTTCGCCTACATAGGCCGGTGCGGGTTATTCCACCTCCCCGCACTGGTCGGGCAACCGGGAGCATTCAACCAGGTAAGGTTGGGCAGGTTCAATGCTCAAGAGTGCCAGTACGCCTCCACGGTCCGGTATTTCCGGCACCACCTCCCCGCCCCAGCCTAGTACCTACAGTGTATACACTACGCACTAGGCTACCAGTGCGTATCCTGAGCCCTGTTCCTCCTCCACGCACTCTTCCTGTAGTGCGTGTATCTAGCCCGGTGCCTCCAGTTCCGGCCCCACGCACTAAGCTACCAGTGCGTCTCCAGAGCCCTGTACACACTGTATATTCTCCCCCTACTAATCCTGATGTGCTTGTCCTCAGCCCGGTGTCACCAGTGCCGGTACCACGCATCAGGGATAGAGTAGGCTTTGAGAATACAGTGTGCCCTGTCCCTGCTCCCCGCACTAGTAGGAAGGTGCTTGTCATTAGCACGGTGCCTCCAGTTCCGGCACCACGCACCAGGTCTACAGTGCGCCATATCCGGCCAGAGCCATCCGTCTCCCCAGCGCCATCTGAGCCATCCGTCTCCCCAGCGCCATCTGAGCCATCTGTCTCCCCAGCGCCATCTGAGCCATCCGTCTCCCCAGCGTCATCTGAGCCATCCGTCTCCCCAGCGCCGTCTGAGCCATCCGTCTCCCCAGCGCCGTCTGAGCCATCCGTCTGCCAGGAGCCTGCAAAGCCGCCCGTCTGCCATGAGCCTGCAAAGCCGCCCGTCTGCCATGAGCCTACAGAGCCGTCAGCCAGACAGGAGCCGCTAGAGCCGTCAGCCAGACAGGAGCCGCTAGAGCCGTCAGCCAGACAGGATCTGCCAGAGCCGCCAACCAGACAGGATCTGCCAGAGCCGCCAACCAGACAGGATCTGCCAGAGCCGCCAACCAGACAGGATCTGCCAGAGCCGCCAACCAGACAGGATCTGCCAGAGCCGCCAACCAGACAGGATCTGCCAGAGCCGCCAACCAGACAGGATCTGCCAGAGCCGCCAACCAGACAGGATCTGCCAGAGCCGCCAACCAGACAGGATCTGCCAGAGCCGCCAACCAGACAGGATCTGCCAGAGCCGCCAACCAGACAGGATCTGCCAGAGCCGCCAGCGAGCCATGAGCAGCCAGAGCCGCCAGAGCGCCATGAGCAGCCAGAGCCGCCAGAGCGCCATGAGCAGCCAGAGCCGCCAGAGCGCCATGAGCAGCCAGAGCCGTCAGAGCGCCATGAGCAGCCAGAGCCGTCAGAGCGCCATGAGCGTCGAGAGCCGTCAGCCTGCCATGAGCGTCGAGAGCCGTCAGCCTGCCATGAGCGTCGAGAGCCGTCAGCCTGCCATGAGCGTCGAGAGCCGTCAGCCTGCCATGAGCGTCGAGAGCCGTCAGCCTGCCATGAGCGTCGAGAGCCGTCAGCCAGCCATGAGCATCGAGAGTCGTCAGTCAGCCATGAGCTGCCCTTCAGCCTGAAAAGGCTAGATACCCAGAACTGCCCATCAGTCCAGAGCTGTCTCTCTGTCCGGAGCTGCCTTTCAGTCCGGAGTTGCCCCTCTATCCTGATCTCCCTCTCTATCTTTATCTACCTCTATAGTCTTATCTATCCCTCTGTCTTGGTTTATCTCTCTGTCCCGGTATTGTCATTATTAGATATGTTATTAGGAGGATTTTGTGGGGGAAGTAAGAGGGTGGACATTCTTGAAGGGAGGGGGCTAGGATGGATTATGGTGGGGTGGGAACCGCGCCCGGAGCCTGAGCCACCACCGTGGTTAGATGCCCACCCAGACCCTCCCCTAGACTTTGTGCTGGTGCGTCCGGAGTTCGCACCTTGTGGGGGGGGTACTGTCACGTTCCTGACCTATTTATGTTAGTTTTTGTGTGTTAGTTGGTCAGGACGTGAGGTTGGGTGGGCATTCTATGTTATCTGTTTCTATGTTGGTTTTGGTTTGCCTGGTATGGCTCTTGATTAGAGGCAGGTGGTTTGCGTTTGCCTCTAATTAAGAGTCATATTTAGGTAGGGCATTCTCACTGTTTGTTTGTGGGTGATTGTCTCCTGTGTCCGTATGTTATGTTAGTACCACATAGGACTGTAGCGTTTGTTTGTTTCGTTTTCGTTTCGATGTCGTCTGTTACCTGTACGTAAGTTTATGTTTAGTTATGTAAGTTTATGTTCAGGTCTCGTCAACGTCGTTTTCTTGTTTTGTAGTTTGGAAGTGTTTTGTTTCGTTTCGTGTTTGCCATCGTTGTTTAATAAAGATGGCTTATTTCCCAAAGCCTGCGTTTTGGTCTGAGGATCCTTCTCTCCTCACCTCGTCCGAGGATGAGGAGAGCGTGCCCCGTTACAGGTATTGTTAGAGGGGGTTAAAGAAAGATTTTGTTGGTGCGCCTGGCAGGTATTAACCCTAGTTATTAAAGTTAGTTATTACTTAGTATAACATTATTATTAAATATTATTACAACCGAAAGGATAAGAGTACAATAGATAGAGTAGCGCTTCCAGACACATTCTAAACATGATAGGGTCTTAAAGGAGGACTGTAGCATCTAATGATGAAACATTATGGAGTCGTAAAGGAGGACTGTAGCATCTAATGATGAACCATGATGGAGTCTTGAAGGAGGACTGTAGCATCTAATGATGAAACATTATGGAGTCTTAACCTTTCATTGCTACCAACCCCGGATCCGGAATCCCCCCCATCACAAAAGCTGACTAGCATAGCCTAGCCTACAGCTACAGGGATATCATATAATCAAATGTTCATGAAATCACAAGTCCAAGACACCAGATGAAAGATACAGATCTTGTGAATCCAGCCATCATTTCTGATTTTTAAAATGTTTTACAGGGAAGACACAATATGTAAATCTATTAGCTAACCACCATAGCAAAAGACACCACTTTTTTTACTCCACCAGTTTTTTACTCCATCAGTAGCTATCACAAATTCGACTAAATAAAGATATATATAGCCACTAACCAAGAAACAACTTCATAAGATGACAGTCTGATAACATATTTATCGTATAGCATATGTTTTTTTAGAAAAATGTGCATTTTTCAGGTATAAATCACAGTTTACCATTGCAGCCACTATCACAAAACTCACCCAAAGCGACTAGAATAACTACAGAGAGCAACGTGTATTACCTAATTACTCATCTTAAAACATTTCAGAAAAATACACAGCGTACAGCAAATGAAAGCCCAACATCTTGTGAATCCAGACAATATTTCAGATTTTCTAAGTGTTTTACAGCGAAAACACAATATATCGTTATATTAGCATACCACATGAGCTAACATCACCCCGGCATTTATTCAAGGCAAAGAGAGCGATAACGTTATCGCCACCAAAATATATTAATTTTTTCACTAACCTTCTCAGAATTCTTCAGATGACAGTCCTGTAACATCATATTACACAATGCATATAGAGTTTGTTCGAAAATGTGCATATTTAGCATCACAAATCGTGGTTGTGCAATGTAATCTGTCAAAACATGGCATGAATTCTGGCCGGCGCCATCTTGGAAAGGCACGTAAGTTTACGATTATCTATCGATTAGATTGACTAAAAAAATACAGGTTGGACAGCTAATGAAAGATGCATTAGTTATTAATGCAACCGGTGATTTAGATTTTTAAAATTAACGTTTCTAGACATCCAGTGTGCGTTACAGCCAGACTAGTGCCGCAACAATGGCCGACAACTGCGTTTACATTTTTCCACATAAATACGGAATAAAATCATAAATAACTCTTACTTTTGGACGAGCTTCCATCAGTATCTTGGGCTTGGTGTCCTTTGTCCAAAAGAATCGTTGCTTTGTTGTAAAACGACCTCTTCAACTTCGGAACTAGCAGCTAACGATAGCTACACGGCACACACATGTCCAAATCCTCAAACGCAATACTAAGGAAATTCCGAAAAATAGCAATATACTCGCATAACCTGATATAAATCGGTTTCAAATAACTTCGTTATGATGTTTCTAACACCTATTTCGAATTAAATCACAGACGGACATATCTTTGGTCAATAACGAGAGCTTTTGAGCATGCCATTCTGATATCCTCTATTGCGTCCTGGCGAGCGTCCAAAAGAAGGTACATCTGACTCCATTGCCTTTTATAAACTCTGACAAACACGTAGAGACGCCATTCCACTTCTCATTGGTTACTGACATCCAGGGGAAGGCGGGTGCAATTCATTTCATCCATAGGGCATACACAGAGTTTTAAACTGATTCGAGATCAGAGACTATTTTTCAGAGCTTCGCATGTCCTGTCATGGATTTCGCTGCAGAAAGAGTTCTGGTTCACCCACAGACATAATTCAAACGGTTTTAGAAACTAGAGATTGTAATAATAATATGCATATTGTACGAGCAAGAATTGAGTACGAGGCAGTTTAATTTGGAGATGCAAAATGTCGAAGTTGAAACAGCACCCCCTGTAGTGACAAGAAGTTAAAGGAGGACTGTAGCATCTAATGATGAAACATTATGGAGTCTTAGAGGACTGTAGCATCTAATGATGAGACATGATGGAGTCTTAAAGGAGGCCTGTAGCATCTAATGATAAACATTATGGAGTCTTACAGGAGGACTGTAGCATCTAATGATGAAACATGATGGAGTCTTGAAGGAGGACTTTAGCATCTAATAATGAAACATTATGGAGTCTTAAAGGAGGACTGTAGCATCTAATGATGACACATGGAGTATTAAAGGAGGGCTGTAGCATGGAGTCTTAAAGGAGGACTGTAGCATCATGAGGTAGTCACCTGGAATGCATTTCAATTAACATGTGTGCCTTTTTAGAAGTTAAGGTGTGGAATTCCTTTCCTTAAAACCTGTTTGGGATAGGGGGCAGTATTTTCACATCCTGGTTGAAAGCGTACCCAAAGTAAACTGCCTACTACTCAGGCCCAGAAGCTAGGATATGCATATAATTGGTAGATGTGGATAGAACACACTCTAAAGTTTCTAAAACTGTTAAAATGATGTCTGTGAGTATAACAGAACTTATTTTGCAGGTGAAACCCCGAGGACAAACCATCCAGGAGGATGTTTGTTTTGTTGAGTTGACTCTGTTTTCAATTGGTTTTGTGTGGCACTTTTCTGTGGCATTTGGTTGCAGTTCCTATTGCTTCCAGTAGATGTCAACAGTCTTTAGAAATTGGTTGATGTTTTTCTTAAGAGAAATGAAGAAGTACGGCTATTCAGAACGAGGGTCCAGCCTAGTGCTCTCTAATGTTTTGATGCGCGCTCCAGGTCACACGCTTCACGTTGTTTTTATCCGGTATTGAACACAGTTTATCCCATCTTAAATTTTAGCGATTATTTACCTTTTAAAATACCTGAAGTGTGATTAGGAAAGTTGTTTGAAATGTTTGGACAGCGTTTACAGGTAACTTATTAAATATTTTGTAGTCATGTTGGGTGAGTTGGAACCGGTGTTCCAAATAAATGGACATTTTGGAGATATAACGACGGAACTAATCGAACAAAAGGACCATTTGTGATGTTTATGGGACATATTGGAGTTCCAACAGAAGAAGCTCTTCAAAAGTAAGGCATGAATTATATCGTTATTTCTGACTTTTGTTTCGCGTCTGGCGGGTTGAAATATGATTGTCATGTGTTTGTTTGATGGGGTGCTGTCCTCAGATATTTGCATGGTTTGCTTTTGCCATAAAGCCTTTTTGAAATCTGACACGGTGGCTAGATTAACAAGAAGTTAAACTTGAATTTGGTGTATTGCACTTGTGAATGCATGAAAGTTAAATATTTCTAATAAAAAATATATATATTTCGCACTCTGCAATTTCACCGGATGTTGTCGAAACGTTCCGCTAGCGGAACCCCTAGCCATAACAGGTTTTAATGTGTTTGAGCCAATCAGTTGTGTTGTGACAAGGTAGGGGTGGTATACAGAAGATAGCCCTATTGGGTAAAAGACGAAGTCCATATTATGTCAAGAACAGCTCAAATAAGCAAAGAGAAACAACAGTCCATCATTACTTTTAGGACCATCACAGGAATGGAAAGCCCAGAGTTACTTCTGATGCATAAGTTCATTAGAGTTACCAGCCTTAGAAATTGCAGCCCAAATAAACGCTTCACAAAGTTCAAGCAACAGACATCTCAACATCATCGGTTCAGAGGAGACTGCGTGAATCAGGCCTTCATGGTCGAATTGCTGCAAAGAAACCACTACAAAAGGACACCAATAAGAAGAGACTTGCTTGTGCCAAGAAACACGAGCAATGGACATTAGACCGGTGGATATCTGTCCTTGGGTCTGATGAGTCCAAATGTGAGATTTTTGGTTCCGAGCGTCATGTCTTTGTGAGACGCGGAGTAGATGAAGAGATGATCTCCGTATGTGTAGTTCCCACCGTGAAGCATGGAGGAGGAGATGTGATGGTGTGCGGTTGCTTTGCTGTTGACAATGTCAGTGATTTATTTATTCAAGTCACACTTAACCAGCATGGCTACCACATCATTCTGCAGCGATACGCCATCCCATCTGGTTTGGGCTTAGTCCCACTATCATTTATTTTTCAACAGGACAATGACCTTGGTCAACACACCTCCAGGCTGTGTAAGAGCTATTTGACCAAGAAGGAGAGTGATGGAGTGCTGCATCAGATGACCTGGCCTACTCAATCCCCCGACCTCAACCAAATTGAGATGGTTTGGGATGAGTTGGATTGCAGAGTGAAGGGAAAGCAGCCTACAAGTTCTCAGCATATGTGGGAACTCCTACAAGACTGTTGGAAAAGCATTCCAGGTGAAGCTGGTTGAGAGAAAGCCAAGAGTGTGCAAAGCTATCAAGGCAAAGGGTGGCTACTTTTAAAGAATCTAATATATATTTTGATTTGTTTAACACTTGTGGTTACTACATGATTCCATGTGTTTTTTAAATAATTTTGATGTCTTCTCTATTATTCTACAATGTAGAAAATAGTAAAAAGAAAGAAAAACCCTTGAATGAGTAGGTGAGTCCTAACTTTTGACTGGTACTGTACATTAAATTCCCTGGCAACAGCTCCAGTGGACATTCCTGCAGTCAGCATGCCATTTGCCCGCTCCCTCAGAGATCTGTGGCATTGTCGTGTGACAAAACTGCACATTTTCGAGTGGCCTTTTATTATCCCCAGCACAAGGTGCACCTGTGTAATAATCAAGCTGTTCAATCAGCTTCTTGATATGCCACACCTGTCAGGAGGATGGATTATCTTGGCAAAGAATAAATGTTAGCTAACAGGGATGTAAACATTTTTTTTTTTATCAGCTCATTAAACATCCAACACTTTACATGTTGAGTTTATATTTTTGTTAATTGTATCAACTGTCAGTTTTAAGAACATCTACCCAAAATATTACTTTACCCAAAATATGACATCGGGGATAGTCAAAATTTTGGAAATCTGTGAACGTCTAAATAAGAAATTGGTCCATTTAAACATCATGTGTCGAACCCTTTCAACAACGGGGAGATGTTACTGATGTGCTTTGTGTCTTCGGCGTAAAAAACAGTTTTGGATTATCACACAAAATTACCTATTTAGTTATTTTATGTTTAAGGAAGTTTGTAACTCACATAGGTCACATTCTGTATCATACAACTATGAAGGTTATATATTTAGAACCACCTGCTGATAGGAATCCAGCGATGTTAGTGTCATAGAACGGTCTAGTTTTTTGTGTTCTGACTTGTAAAACAGGATGAATAAAATAAGTAATGTAAACATATCAGTAATTACCAGGATGCTCTACAACATTTGTTTTAAAATCACACAAAGATTGTTAACTGGCCTCAGGTTGAGAGATCTGATTCAGGATTTACCCTCGTAGCAAGGTTGTTTTATCATGTGGAGGTTTCATTCAGGTCTCTATTTTTTTTTTTTTAAACACTGTCTTCGGCAGGAGAAAGACCAGACTCAGAGGAACCAGAGCCAGGGACGTCCAAACCAGCAAGACGACACCAGTGCTCCCACTGTAGAAAGGGTTGTAACCGGTTATGGGACCTGAAACGGCATGAGAGAATACACACACGGGAGAAGCCTTACCACTGCTCCCAGTGTGGAAAGTGTTTCAACCGGCCTGCGCATCTGAAACGGCACGAGAGAATACACACAGGGGAGAAGCCTTACCACTGCTCCCAGTGTGGAAAGTGTTTCAACCGGCCTGCGCATCTGAAACGGCATGAGAGAATACACACAGGGGAGAAGCCTTATCACTGCTCCCAGTGCGGAAAGAGATTCAACCTGCCGGCGGGTCTGAAACGGCATGAGAGAATACACACAGGGGAGAAGCCTTACCACTGCTCCCAGTGTGGAAAGTGTTTCAACCGGCCTGCGCATCTGAAACGACATGAGAGAATACACACAGGGGAGAAGCCTTACCACTGCTCCCAGTGTGGAAAGTGTTTCGACCGGCCTGCGCATCTGAAACGGCATGAGAGAATACACACAGGGGAGAAGCCTTATCACTGCTCCCAGTGCGGAAAGAGATTCAACCTGCCGGCGGATCTGAAACGGCATGAGAGAATACACACAGGGGAGAAGCCTTACCACTGCTCCCAGTGTGGAAAGTGTTTTAACAAGTTAGGGAACCTGAAACAACATGAGAGAATACACACAGGGGAGAAGCCTTACCACTGCTCCCAGTGTGGAAAGTGTTTTAACCAGTTAGGGAACCTGAAAGAACACGAGAGAATACACACAGGTGAGAACCCTTACCACTGCTCCCAGTGTGGAAAGTTTTTCAGCCGGTCAGGGGAGCTGAAACGTCACGAGAGAATACACACAGGGGAGAAGCCTTACCATTGCTCCCAGTGTGGAAAGGGTTTCAGCCGGCCTGCGGATCTGAAACGGCATGAGAGAATACACACAGGGGAGAAGCCTTACCACTGCTCCCAATTTGGAAAGGAACCAGCCGGGGGAGCTGAAATGGCATGAGAGAATGCACACAGGGGAGAAGCATTACCATTGCTCCCAGTGTGGAAAGGGTTTCAACCGGCCTGTGAAGCTGAAACGGCATGAGAGAATACACACAGGGGAGAAGCCTTACCATTGCTCCCAATGTGGAAAGTGTTTCAACCAGCTGGGGGAGCTGAAATGGCATGAGAGAATACACACAGGGGACTTGCTGTCTTATATTGTTGACTGATAATGATTACCTGTTTTTACCATATGAACTTGAATTGTACAAAGTATACTAAAACATATATTTGTATGTTAAATTCATGTTTAAAATGCAAATATAATATGGAGTTTGAATATAGAGTAGGTCAGATTCCTTCTGTTTTAAATGGTCCTTTTTTAAACTCTGACACTGTGTGTGTTTATCTGTGTGTCATTCCTCCAGCACTGCAGATAATCAAGTGTTATTTGGATGTGATGCATTTGTTCCGTTGTTTACATTTGCAATGTTGGCCCACTGATGATTTAATGAAATGAAAATGTTCACAGACTCTGTAATGCAAAATGTTAATTGTATGTGTCCATATATCTGAGTATGTGACTTGTGGCGGATGAATCAGAATTAGTTGGGTAACATAGATAATTAAGATCTCTTATCTGCATAATATGCTGAGGTGATATACTTGTTATTAGAATGTATCCCTTCGGACTCTGGTGTTGGCAGTTGCACTTCTTCCCTCAGCTGGGGCTCAGTCACCTGGGGCCCAGAGAGGGGAGAGGTCAGGCTTGTCTTTTACATGTCCCTGGTGCTATGCAGAATATCAGGAAGGGAAGAGGACAGGAGGGAACATTGTCTTCATATGTGAATGTATCTGTTAAACTATGTGAAGGGATGGTGTGATTAATGGAGAACCAATTACTGGTTTCCACAATGTCTGCGCAAGTCACTCCCTCCTTTGGCATTGGGGGGAGGTATATGGCAGTGTCTGGAACCATAGTATGTCCTCTCTGATGTTTCACTTATCCTGGGATAGTGTATGACCTAGAGGCTCACCCCCCTCAGTGAGCTTGTCCAGGAGTGGAGTCAAGAAGGGTTTTGCTTGAGATGGGAGTATTTAGAGTTGACAATTGAGTTATGCCATTGGATGAGTTGGTGTTTTTGTGCTATGAAGTACCAGGAACGAGATTAGAACCTCGTCTTAGGGACCAAACTGAATGATAAATTATAGCGAATGCAATCTGGCTACGGGATACTCCTTTCTCATTATAAAGTCTCACTTTGTGAACTGTTCCTAATATCTGTGGTTTGTTATGTCGACTAGGGGGGTGGATCTTTGCTATAAAAGATCTCAGTAGCCGATGTGTTGCCACTCTCAACGGTTCATTAGAAATAGTGAATTGTTGAAAGTCATTGCAAAGATCTTATTATTAAAGATGTAGTTTAAGTATAACTCTGATTGGTGTGTGAAGTTTTTAAGTATAACTCTGATTGGTGTGTGAACTTTGCCTCTCCTCATTTGGTAATACAGAAATTAACCACCACAGACTAACCTTGTGAAACTGTCCTATTATAATCTCCTGTTCCTGGGAGTATCATCCTGCGTTCCAAACCAGCTGCACCTGCATCCTTGTATGAATAAAGTCGTTCCCAGGAACAGGAAACTATAAAGATATGTGCCCATCACCCAATGCTTCAGGAATTCAGACTGTCTACACTGCACTGTGTAACTCTGTTATTCTCTCTGAGCTCATAAATAAAGAATCTTGGTTTGACTTGGACTCCAGCAGATCCTTATTTTATAATATCCACAACAACTCTCCCACGGATTGCTGTTTATCATCGTCTCAGTGAAGAGTTCTTCGTTTTACTTTCCTGGGGGCATTTACAAGCAACCCACTGGTTGAATAAACGTTGTTTCCACATCATTTAAACAAAACAAATCCATGTGATGATGTTTGATCAATGTGGGAAACTGATTGGATTTGTAAAAAGCCATGAACATCAGGTATTTTTTATTTTTCACGAACTGGCAACCTAAATCCAATGACAGGTGACATTTTGTGTTGATTTAATGTTGAATCCACTTTTGATGACGACTCAAAGAAATGTAAATAGAAACTAGATGTTGAACTGACGTCTGTGCCCAGTGGGCTGGTTTGAATACGCGGCAGGTGTTGGATCAATATCCACCTTAGTAGCTAAGTTTCCATGCAATTTGTGCCAGATTTCCATGTGAATATTCTCAAATCTGCATAAAACAATATACACATTTTCCCATCAGAAATGTTTGCATCAAACAGACTTATTGCGGATTAAAGGCGTTGCGTTATGACGTAGTGCACAAGAAAAATAACGTTTGCTGTTAAATTCCCATGTACCGAATGAAAAATACAAGTTAAATTGGTTTCCATCACATTTTCAACTCCACTGATGGTTTTAAAAACTTGTGTGAAATAGGAAACGTGCTCTTGTCCCGTGCACTGTATCCTGCAGCACACATATACAGTGCTGGTAGGCTACCTATATGATGAAATTATTATGGATGAGAGCGATATTATTTTATTTGTCAAATGGCAACCAAGCATCAATCATCATGTCACCAGAATAAGACCCTCAAAATGTATTGGAAAGGAGCATCAAGCTCATCACATGCAGTTTCACCACCCTGTGAAGTTCATTACTTATTTCATCTGTAGCCTAATAAACTACATGTGTTCCCAAGTCGTAGGGGGAGGACCACACAACATATCATCACGTGACTCCAAGTTAACTAAGATATGATCGTTATTAAATCAATATTTGCGCATAAAGGATTAATGCCGCCATTCCTCGTTTATACATTTTTAATGACACAAAAAGACCCCACCATGTCAAACGAAATAACAGATCGTCTGTCGGCATTTATAAAAGTGTACAGGCATATCCTGTTTCCATCAGCCCGGTCATTACTTTGGAAATGGTTGGATCAATATCCACCTTCATGATATGGATGAAGCCTGATTTGGAATGTCTGAGTAGTTCTATATGATGTCATAATACATCCCTCTGATAATCAAGTGATATTTGGAATGTCTGAGTAGTTCTATATGATGTCATAATACACCCCTCTGATAATCAAGTGATATTTGGTAGGGATGGACGATATATTGGTGAGCATATCGGAATCGGACGATATTTGCTAACATCGGCATCAGCCCGATATATAGTTTACCGCCGATGTGCTAAATTGATGTCAAAGCTGAGGTGCATACCTATATAATGTAAGTAGATGACGTAATGACGCCACAAAAGTAAGTGAAAGAAATAGGTTTTGATTATGTTTTACTGGTAATGGGGACATATGTAAATGCCAACAAAATAACTTTGGACAGTGTGGTGTGTGTGTGTGTAATCTTTAACTAGGCAAGTTAGTTAACCTCTACCGAGTACCTAACCCGGATCCGGGAGCACCCCCCACCCCCCCCACACTGATTAGCATCGCTAGCATAGCGTCACAATTAAATAGTAGCATCTAAATATCATTAAATCACAAGTCCAAGACACCCAATGAAAGACACAGATCTTGTGAATAAAACCACCATTTCAGATTTTTTAAATGTTTTACAGGGAAGACACAATATGTAAATCTATTAGCTAAACACGTTAGCAAAAGACACCATTTTCTTACTCCAACAGTTTTTTCCTGCGTCAGTAGCTATCACTAATTCGACTAAATGAAAATATATATAGCCACTAACCAACAAACAAATTCATAAGATGACAGTCTGATAACATATTTATGGTATAGCATAGTTTTTTTTTTTTAAATGTGCATATTTCAGGTATAAATCACAGTTCTACATTGCAGCTGCAATCTGATATAGTGCTGATGCAGCTAGAACAATTACAGAGACCAACGTTATATAACTAATTACTTGTCTTAAAACATTTCAGATAAAATACACAGCGTACAGATATTGAAAGCCCAACATCTGGTGAATCCAAACAATATTTCAGATTTATTAAATGTTTTATAGCGAAAACAAAATGTAGCGCTAAATTAGCATAGCCACGCCAGGCAGAACCAGCTGGGCGCGCCCGACCAGTTCACATGCACGACAGATATATGAAATAACATCGTAAATTGGGTCTTACTATTGCTGATCTTTCATCAGAATGTTGATCAAGGTGTCCTTAGTCCTGATGAGTCGTTCAATCCATTCACAATGGCAACTTCCCCTCTACATTTAGCCTGGGTACTGGTCGACTGGCACGGTCCCTGTCCAAAGTTAAAAAACTCACAGAACGGAACACGGCAAAACTCCAGAAAAAATTCAAATAATCTGATTAAACTATATTGAAAAAACATACATTACGATGATATGGTCACATGTATCAAACAAACTTCGAGACGGAGATAGTTTTCATCCGTAACGTCAGCATAACAAACGACAATTGCACCTCTAAAACGCGCGTTTCAGAAAACCTGAATTTGTTGGTCACGCTAAAGAAATAGGTCTTATTTCACGTCAGTACAAGATAAACAAAACATTTCTCCTCTGACGTCTTCCTGACACCCAGAGGAAGACGAATGAAGTGTGTTTCGGGTCATAGGTGGCGTGACCATATATAGGCAGAGCGTTGAAGCGAGCATACACATCTTGCAATCTTCTTCTTGCTCAGGGAATGTGCTGTCAAATGACTTGTGTTTCACTCAGAGAGAAAATTGAAACGGTTTTAGAAACCATAGCTTGTTTTCTATCCAATGGTATATGGTTATATGCATATAGTAACAGCAATAATTGAATAAGAGGCAGTTTAATCTGTAGAGGCAATTATGCTAATGCGAAAACAGCACCCCCTGTTTTCTCAAGAAGTTAAGAAGAAATTCATATTTACAATTGCCCCGGCCAAACCCAGACGACGTTGGGCCAATTGTGCGCCGCCCAAATAAAGACAATCCCTTGAATGAGTAGGTGTGTCCAAACTTTTGACTGGAAAAAGTATCCATATGTTATACTTCAGGAGTAAATGTATAGAAGTTCATTGAAAGTCACCCAGTAAAATACTACTTGAGAGTCTAAAAGTCTAAAAGTATTTGGTTCTAAATATACTGATTTTATTAATAATTTTAATTATTAAAAGTTAAAGTATAAATTACTTAAAATTCCTTCTATTAAGCAAAGCAGACGGTACCATTTTCTTGTTTTCGAACGATGTATTTGTGTTTAGTGAGTCCGCCAGATCAGAGGTAGTAGGAAATGACCACGTATATTCTCTTAATAAGTGTGTGAATTTGAATAGTTAGCATTCAAAATGTAACGAGTACTTTTGTGTGTCAAATGTTGCATATAAATCTTTAGTTCCTAGGCATTGTGTTATATGTTAGAATGTCTAATAAACAACTATATTGTATACATTAACAATATTGTTTTGTCAAAATAAACTGCTACCTGCATCTGTATGTACTATATTGCCCACCCTGCTGATCAGGCTCTATCTGAACTACAGTATGCTGTCATTGTTTTACAGAAAACCTTTACTGACCTTAAATTGTTATTGAATCTGTGTAAAACTAAGTATATATTGTTTTCTAGAGTAAACAAAAATGGTTATAATGATTGAAGTATATAGTATGTACCTTATATGGTGTATCTGATGTTAACTTCTAATTGGTCCCAATCCCGGATCCGGGAGCACCCCCATCAGTAAAAAAGCTGACTAGCATAGCCTAGCATAGCGTCACAAGTAAATACTAGCATCTAAATATCATTAAATCACAAGTCCAAGACACCAGATGAAAGATACACATCTTGTGAATCCAGCCATAATTTCTGATTTTTAAAATGTTTTACAGGGAAGACACAATATGTAAATCTATTAGCTAACCACGATAGCAAAAGACAACTTTTCTTTTCCACCATTTTTTTCCTGCATAGGTAGCTATCACAATTTCGACCAAATAAAGATATAAATAGCCACTAACCAAGAAACAACTTCATCAGATGACAGTCTGATAACATATTTATTGTATAGCATATGTTTTGTTAGAAAAATGTGCATATTTCAGGTATAAATCACAGTTCTACATTGCAGCTGCAATCTGAAATAGTGCCGAAGCAGCCAGAATAATTACAGAGACCAACGTCAAATACCTAAATAGTCATCATAAAATATTTCCGAAAAATACACAGCATACAGCAAATGAAAGCCCAACATCTTGTGAATCCAGCCAATATTTCAGATTTTTTAAGTGTTTTACAGCGAAAACACAATATAGCATTATATTAGCTTACCACAATAGCCAGAAACACAAGCCGTTTACCAGCAGCAAAGGTTAGCGATCCTAACAAACCAGCAAAAGATATATAATTTTTGACTAACCTTCATATACTTCATCAGATGACAGTCCTGTAACATCATATTACACAATGCATATAGGATTTGTTCGAAAATGTGCATATTTAGCGGCACAAATCGTGGTTATACAATGTGAATTGTAGCCAAACTTGAAGCAATCTGTCCGGCGCCATCTTGGAGAGACACCTAATCTAATCGATGACTAATCGTAAACTTGACTAAAAAATACAGGTTGGACAGCAAATGAAAAATACATTAGTTCTTAATGCAACCGCTGTGTTAGATTTTTAAAATTAACGTTACTCGACAACGTTACAGGGAGACCATGCCTAAATTAATGGCGGACTAATAATTTTACATTCTTCCACAGAAATACGAATTAATATCATAAATAGCTCTTACTTTTTGATGAGCTTCCATCAGAATCTTGGGCAAGTGGTTCTTTGTCCAGAACAATCGTCTTTTGGTTGAAAGATGTCCTCTACTCCTGTAGAATTAGCTGCTAACGCCAGCGATGTACCGGAGAGGTGCCCAATTCGTGATAACGCCTGACAAAGAAACTCCAGAAAATCGCAATACACTGATATAAACTGCTATAAGTCGGTTTAAATTAACTACCTTATGAAGTTTTTAAGACAAAAAACAAATTAAATCAGAACCGGATATATAGAACTGCTAAACCGAAAGCTTTTCAGGACGCCATGCTGGTGTCCCTCCTGCGTCAGGCCCCGCGTCGAAAAGGTCGGTCCTTCCGTTCCAAGAGGATTTATACTCCCCCAGATGGTGCTATCCACTCCATTCAAAGTCTCACCGCTTACTGACATCTAGGGGAAGGCGTATGCAGTGCATGTAGCCCCATAGCTTACAAGGGAATTTATAAACCGACCCTGGAACAGAGACCTCGATTTCAGACTTCTCACTTCCTCACAGGAAAATTGCTCCAACTCGAGTTCTGTTTAACTCACAGATATAATTCAAACGGTTTTAGAAACTAGAGAGTGTTTTCTATCCAATAGTAATAATAATATGCATATTGTACAAACAAGAATTGAGTACGAGGCAGTTTAATTTGGGAACGAAATTCCTACAAAGTGTAAACAGCACCCCCTATTGAGAAAAGGTTTTAAGCTGTCTTTTAAAAAACATATTGATGAGTTAAGATGCTGAGTTGGGGTTTTAGGCTTTCCAATCTGCGTTACCCACTCTAGTCAGCAGATGGCGATTTGAGTCTTTCAGGTGATGTTTCTTGCGTGACGTATAATCTAGTGGACGGGACGGGAGGTTTCTTCAACAGCGACAAAAGGCTTCTGATTCAACCAACTTGGTGGTTTGCTAGCGAACATAAAATCGAAACATTGAAGCGCTTTAGACCAATCTTGTGTATTTTACTCTTAGTGTTTTGAATATAATTCTGTTTACTTGTCTACTTGTTCATTTAAATGTAATTTGCTTGTTAAATTAGCAAATGTGGTAAATTGATAACGCACTAGGCTAATCGACCGGAGCATGAGTTCACTAAGCTCGACGGAGAAAGAAGCTCTGATGAAAGGAGAGGAAGAAGCTTTCAGGATGAAAAAGGAGGAAGAGGAGGCTATCACATTGAAAGAAGAAGAGGATGATATTACAGTGAAAGAGGAAGATGGGAAAGAGGTTGTCAAAGTGGAAGAGGAGGAGGTAGAAGCTTTCAGAATCAAAAAGGAGGAAGATGCCGTAACAATACAAGAAGAGAATGTAGTGAAAGAAGAGGAAGAACCTTTTAGAGCAAAAGAGGAAGAGGAGGCTATCTCAATAAAAGAGGAGGAAGACGTTTTGGGAGTGAAAAAGGAGGAGGCTGAAGATCAGATTACAACCAGTGAGTACTGTCTTAAAAACGGGGGCACAAACTGCAGTTTTTGAAAAAAATAAAAAACTTGTTGAACTAATGTGTGGTTTTAAAGGGACATTCTACTGAAGTTCTACACTTGAATATGTTGTTCAGTACTGTATGAATTGTTTAGGGGGAAATCTGCCATTGGTACATATGTTTTTGGGACTTCGATGTATTGAGTTCTCATTCGCCATGTGGTCTACATTAAAGTTCACCTCATCTAATATAACAGGCTTTTAAAATGTACTTAAAATATCAAAGGGATGTTAAAGGCACCCATTTTGTGGAATTGACCCTATACATTTGCAACACAAACAATATTTGACAAAATCATGATGAAAGTGGCCATTTTAGACATATTCATGCCTCTTGATTGTAATAGACGGTCATAAGTTTACCGTCTGTTTGCTGTTCTCGTTCACACAGGAGAGAGACATGACTATCGTGGATCCTCTGGGGAGCCTCAACAACATCCTGATGCTGACAAGTCAGAGAAGAGTCTCTCCAGATAACAACACCAGATGGTACAGCTTGGTCTGGTCTAGCATACAGCTTGCTCTATCAGGGTCTGGGCTGGATTTCTGTAAAGCACTTTATGACAACAGTGACTTCAGCATCCATAATGATATGTGTCTGTGTCCCCTCTTTATGGTTACCAGGACAACGCTAGCCCTTCCTCCCTCCCGGAGTCCCCGTGTCGTGGCTCTCCCGGTAGCGCCGCACTGCTGGGTATGAAGAGGTTGTCTGTGCTGCTGGTGGACTGCAGGAAAACAACGGGGCTGAGTGGAACTGTGAGAGAAGGAGAAGAGAAGAAAGGATCAGATTTGACTCATCAAAGTAAGTGCTGTAGTTTAGTTTGAACAAATACAATAGATCTGCCCACTGGTATCTGTTACCAGGACAACCAGCAGAGTTATGTTTGTTGACAGGAAGATAGACTGGTGGATATGGATGTTATGAATATCATAACACTGAAAAAGGATTCTGCCAATGAAAAGAGAGAAACCAATAGACCATATAAAACCTTGATGAAAGTTAGCTTTAGAAAGTTAAAAGATGATCCAATGTAAGGTGCTTGTTTTACAAAAACTTCCATAAAACATTATGGATGTTACATTGCCTGTCCCAGTCAACGCCCCTATCTTTACAAGACTGTAGAACAGGCAAACTAAACTCCAGACACTGTTAATTAATTAACTAATACTGGAGGAAAGCTGTGATCAGGCTGCCCACTCAAGCGAAAGCTTCAAACTGTAACCAGTGCCGTCAACCTTGTTCAGGTTATCAATCAACCTACCAAGGTAGTTACAAACAGTAGAGGAATGAAATCATCAATATGTTTTGATCATATCTTTACTAATGCTGCATAAATTTGTTTTAACCTCTACGGACCCCCGGATCCGGGATCATCCTCATCAGAAAAGCTGACTAGCATAGCCTAGCCTAGCGCCACAGGGATATCATATAATATAATTTCATGAAATCACAAGTCCAATACAGCAAATGAAAGATAAACATCTTGTGAATCCAGCTAATATTTCAGATTTTTTTTTTGAAGTGTTTTACACCGAAAACACAACATATATTTATGTTCACCACAATAGCCCAAAACACAACGCCATTTTTTCACCGCAAAGATAGCTTTCACAAAACCCACAAATAGAGATAAAATGAATCACTAACCTTTGAACAACTTCATCAGATGACAGTCTTATGACATCATGTTATACAATACATTTATTTTTTGTTCGAAAATGTCCATATTTATAGCTACAAATCTGGGTTTTACATTGCAGCCATGGTCACAAATGGCACCAAAATGTCCGGAGAATATGTCCGGAGAACTAACAGAAAAACTCATCATTGCTGAAAAATACAAGTTGCATATATAATTAAAGATACACTGGTTCTTAATGCAACCGCTGTGTTTGATTTAAAAAAAATAACTTTAGTAAAAAGCACAGCATGCAATAATCTGAGACAGCGCTCAGCCATTCTCCGCCATGTTGGAGTCCAAAGAGTCCACAAAAATACGAAATTACATCATAAATATTCCCTTACCTTTGATGATCTTTCATCAGAATGCAGTTGGTCCTGGTCAGTCCCTGGATGGGAGACCAGATGCTGCTGGAAGTGGTGTTGGAGGGCCAGTAGGAGACACTCTTTCCTCTGGTCTAAACAAAGATCCCAATGCCCCAGGGCAGTGATTGGGGACACTGCTCTGTGTAGGGTGCCGTCTTTCGGGATGGGACGTTAAACGGGTGTCCTGACTCTGAGGTCATTAAAGATCCCATGGCACTTGTCGTAAGAGTAGGGGTGTTAACCCCGGTGTCCTGGCTAAATTCCCAATCTGGCCTTCAACCATCACAGTCACCTAATAATCCCCAGTTTACAATTGGCTCATTCATCCCCCTCCTCTCCCCTGTTACTATTCCCCAGGTCGTTGCTGCAAATGAGAACGTGTTCTCAGTCAACTTCCCTGGTAAAATAACTGATAAATATTTTTTTTTAAAGTGCCAGGAATCCTAGTTCCACAATAAATTGTTGTTTTGTTTTAGAATGTCCATTTCTTCTGTCGAATTAGCAAATTTGGCTAGCATAGTGGAGCTCACGTGTCCATGAAGATTTTACGCATGAACGAAAAATTCAAAAAGTCATAATAATAGTCGAATAAACTGGTCAAACTCAGTTGAGAATCCATCTTTAGGATGTTTTTCTCATATATATCCAATAACGTCCCAGACGGAGCCTTTCTTCGTGTCTACCTAACACATTGCAGACAACGATATGGCAAACCGAAGTGCGTAGCCAAGTACTACCAATATGGCTGACCTCTCACTCCAACTAGTCCCATCCGGTCCCAGAAAAGGCTAGACACTTCATTCCACGTTCTACTGCCTGTTGACATCTAGTGGAAGGCGTATGAAGTGCATACAGATCCATAAATAAAAGACAATTGAATAGGCAATGCCTTTCACAGAGACCCATTTCAGAATTTTCACTTCCTGTTTGGAAGTTTGCCTGCCAAATGAGTTCTTTTTTACTCACAGATATAATTCAAACAGTTTTAGAAACGTCAGAGTGTTTTCTACCCAATAGTAATAATAATATGCATATCATATAATCTAGGACAGAGTACGAGGCCGTTTAAATTGGGCACGATTTTATCCAGAAGTGAATCGGGTGCCCCCTATTTACATGTATTAATGTTGTCTATATTTTCAGTGGTTCGATGTGTACTACCGACATGTTCGACCAGCTTTTCTTAAAAACTCTGACGACATGCAAGAAGATGAGAGATTCTTCATTTCCACAACCGGGAAACCCATCTACAACCCATCCAATGACCTACAAAGGTTTCATGCCAAGTAAGTACACCACTGTTAAGGAGAACACTGTTTAATCATTCCACAATACTTTTTGGACAGTACAGTTTTCTGAAACCAAACTGTTTTTCTTGTTCTTTCATCAGATACAACTTGCCCAACATCACGAGCCAGGTAGCAAGAAAAGTTTTTGAGACAAATACCAAAGCCAGCTTCACAGACCAAGAGATGTCCCTTGTTGCTGACTACTTGGCCCATACAACAGCTACAACTAAAAAGCATTACTGCTTGAAGACAACAGTCAATGCCTGCATGGAAATGAAGCTGATCTCCAAAGTTGCCATGTCCATTGAATCTGAGTAAGTATTTACACAAATTATATAAATTACACTTTACATTGTCTTGTAAATGCTGCTACATATAAATGTGTTATGTTCCCTTTTTCAAGTAGTGAGACTGCAGGCCCCTCCTGTGCAAGCACAAGGAGAAAAGGAGCATTGTCCAGCAGCAAAAAGTTGGATGAGGCACAGACCTTGAAACTCTTCTATGAACACTTCCCTGTCACAATTGATGGACAATCAATCAAGACGAAGGACAGACGACTGATTGCAGGAACGTATGAGAGATACTGCTATGACAAGTGGAGAAGCCAGCAAGAGAAAATGAGACGTGATTATGTGATCGGTATGAAGCAGCTAAAATACACTAAACTAAATACAATTTTGTTATATTATATATTACAAAAATGTACTGTATTTAGTCAGTAAATAAAGTACTACTTGATAAGGGCTTCTACTATTGAATAAATGAAATTATTAATAACACTTATTTTTTGGTTACAGCGCACTTCCCCAGAAGACAGCCCACTGCAAGTCAAGTAGAGAGATACATTGAAAGGCAGAACTGGGAGAAGAACAAAGTGAAAGTGGAGAATGTCCTTTGTTACTGGCAACCTTCAATTAACACTGACACACCAAAAGACAACAAGGCAATTAAGAAGCTGGTGAAGTCACAGAAGTGGAAAGGACTGTACATTGCCACTGACCCTGATAAAGGAAAAAAGGTCATGACGACACGTCCATTTGCTAAAGGGGAAGTTGTCTGTGACTACCACGGTCTCCCACTCTCAGGGAAGCAGGGGAAAGAATTGTTGGAAGCAACAGATAATGACGAGATGGGGTTCCTTTACTTCTACAAGGAATCGTCAGGGAAAACGTACTGTATAGATGCAAAGACTGTGCCCTGCCCTTGCCACCCAGAGATGGACACAATTGGACGTAGGATAAATCATTCCAGAAAGAGAAGCAACATAAAGGGTCAGCTTCAGCAATTAGAAGAGGATGGCAACGTGTGGAACATCATCCTTTTCATTGCCCTACGAGACATTCAGGTGCAACAAGAACTGTTATTTGACTATGGGGTGTCAAGAAAATCTTTTGTTGGAGAATAAGGTGAATGCACCAATTTGTAAGTCGCTCTGGATAAGAGCGTCTGCTAAATGACTTAAATGTAAATGTGAAAAGGAGAAGATTTGGAATGGCTTTGTGACAACTAGGTCCGTCAGCTTGAAATCTGATGGGTCTCTAAACAACCCCCCTTGGGTGGTGCTGTGGCGGAGATAAGAGAGTGACCTTTGGAAGTGATCTTCCCAGCCTGTCAACATTTTGTTTTCTTCTGTTGTTATACATATTGAAAGAGAATGTGCAATATTAAATAATAGATCATCACACACACACAAACATGGCTTCATCGTTGTTCACAGTTTATTCATAGTTTCTCACCATTTTTAATTATCGCATATGATCATAGTTTGAATATAGTTGGCCATAGTTTCTAATCATAGTTTCTAAATGTACTTTCTAATTGTATTTTCTAGTCTGAGAAGTTTTGGTACAATAATAAAGTCAAATGCAACCGAACGGGCCAGAAGCAATTGTTTGTCCCTGTAGTTTTGAATGTTTCCCTGTCAGAAAATTGTTGAGAGGCTAAGAGAATGACCTTTGGAGGTGATCTTCCCAGGATGTCAACATTTCATTATCTTCTGTTGCAGAGGGGAGGGGCAGTTCAGTGAGCTGGAGCCTTTGATTGCCCTGCCTCTGGGAGCCTGTCAGATATGTTCAAAATATCAGTAAGATATATCTGTAAAATATTTTGAGCTACAAACATACTTCTTCTATTTGGAGAGTTTTTTTTTTTTACCATTCAGGGATCTACTATCAAACAGTCAAGAAATCATTAAAAGATGAATGTTTACACTGCTCCACTGCTGTGACAAGTGGAGAAGCCAGCAAGAGGAAAGGAGATGATTCATGTGATTGGTAAGGTGCACCTAAAATCCAGTAAACTGAATACAATTTTGTTTTATTAGGTATTACGAAAATGGGCAATGATTTGAACGTACAGTAAAAACAAGCTTGTTTTGAGGCTGCATAGATCCATAGATTGGACAGTCACGGTGATGTATCACAAATGCTCTGTTCCAGTGTGACTAGACCTATAATTTGAGAGCATTTTGGGAAAGTTTTGAGCTTTTTCCATTTTTAAACATCCCCAGACATTTACACCCTCTTCCCCAGAATTTCAAGGGCCCGGGAGAGCTCACCGGACGCCGCCGGAACCGCAATGCTTTCCAGGGCTTGGGCCCCTCTCTCGGGGCGAACCCATTCCAGGGCGCTCTGCTCTTCACAAAGAAAAGAGAACTCTCCCTGGGGTTCCCGCCAGCTTCTCCGGGATCGGTCGCGTTACCGCACTGGACGCCTCGCGGCGCCCATCTCCGCCACTCCGGATTCGGGGATCTGAACCCGACTCCCTTTCGATTGGCCGGGGGCGACGGAGGCCATCGCCCCTCCCTTCCGAACGGCGTTCGCCCATCTCTTAGGACCGACTGACCCATGTTCAACTGCTGTTCACATGGAACCCTTCTCCACTTCGGCCTTCAAAGCTCTCGTTTGAATATTTGCTACTACCATCAAGATCTGCACCCGCGGCGGCTCCACCCGGGCCCGCGCCCTAGTCTTCCGTTCTCACCGCAGTGGCCCTCCTCCTCATACATGTGAAAATGTTAATTTTACCTTTTTATTCTACAATAACCTTTACCCCCTCCTTTTGGGAATGTTTCCTCACTTCCAGTAGAATAGCTTTCATAAAGATGTATCCAAAGGAGCAATAGAGTTGGAGAACATGCGCCCGTGTATTTTGTTCTCTTTGAGGTCCATTTTCTCCGAAACCTAAACCGCCAGAGCCCTGTTCTCCTATTGAACAAACTGCTATCTTGAAATGTTGAAAAAGTTGTGTTCATAGGAAGCATGGGCTGTTTTCTCTCAAGACAAAAAAGTAGGCCCAAAATGAGGCCTGACCTAAATTGAGGGTGATTTTGGGTAACAGCGGCCAATCCGTTGAGGCTAGAAACACAAATTAAACCACAGGAATGTTTTTGAGGTCCTCCATATATTCTCTGACCATGTGAAATGAACCCTTAACAGTGAATAAATTCCAAAATGTACCTTCTCTCTTTACTGCTAGGTCCATCTGCTTGAAATCTAATGGGACACAATACTATCCATTAACATGTTTGGTTCTAAATATTAGAGTAAGAACTTGACGGACAAATATTCTCAGAACCCAACAAACCTCTCTTTAAAAATTCAAAAACTGTAATTTCTGTAATATGTTTAGCCATGCAAGTTTGACTGAAAATGTCAGGTCCTCACGGGTAATTGAATGATTTGCCTTGCAAAATCACCTACAATGACAGCTCATCAGGCTACTATAAGGATTACCTTTACTGATTTAAGCTATGGACCTGGAGCCACAGGAAAGGCTTAAATTGTCCCTGTAGTTTGAATGTTTCCCTGTCAGAAAATTGTTGATAGGCTAAGAGAATGACATTTGGAGGTGATCTTCCCAGGATGTCAACATTTCATTATCTTCTGTTGCAAAGGGGAGGGGCAGTTCAGTGAGCTGGAGCCTTTGATTGCCTTGCAGAGGGGAGCCTGTCAGATATGGTCAAAATATCTGTAAGATATATCTAAGATAATTTGTGATACAAACATACTTCTATTTGGAGAAGGTTTTTTTTCCCATTCAGGGATCTACTATCAAACAGTCATGAAATCATAAATAAATGAATGTCTACACTAAAGTATGTGGATTTGATGGACTTTCTAACCTTAAAGGGACAAGAACCAAAGTACAAATGCCAAAGAAGTCCCTGCTCAGCCCTGATCCTTTAATTTTTTTAAATTCTGGTTTCTTCTTAAGTTCCGGCCTTTCTAGGGAGTTTTTCCTAGCCACCATGCTTCTACACCTGCATTGCTTGCTGTTTGGGGTTTTAAGCTGGGTTTCTGTACAGCACTTTGAGAAATCAGCTAATGTGAGAAGGGCTTTATAAATAAATTTGATTTGAGTCAATGCCATGTCTGTTGTCTTTTGTCATAGAGAGAGAGAATCTATTTCATAAAGGTATCCATTAAGATAGGGAGAGAGTGTGTACATTCTAGGCCAGAATGAAGCCTGACCTAAATTTAAGGTGCTTTTGGGTTACAGCAGCCAAACCGTGGAGGCTAGAAACACAATTCAACCACAGGAATGGTTGGGAGGTCCTCCTTATTTACTCAGACCATTTGAAATGAACCCTTAAAACAGTGAATCAATTCCTAAATGTGCCTTAGTTCTCTCCCCTTAGGAATACATTGCCTGCTGCTCGAAATTCAACTGGATGACTAAGTGGGTTAGGGTTACCCTAGAAAACTATCATCAATGACAACTAATCAGGCTACTATAAGGATTGCCTGTGTTGTTTTTCAGCTTCCTGGAGCAACCGGAAGTGGTTAAGTTGACCCTAAAAGAGGTATTCAACCCTATGAAAATCAATCCGTTTTTAACATAAAGACTTGAAACTCAGGATTATGTAAACGGGTGTCCCAGTGAGGAAATGTGTTTAATTGTAGCTTCCTGTGACAACCGGAAGTGCCTTACATTGAGGTCATAGGTGCTGTTTTGAGGGGTTAAAAAGGTCACATCTTTCCAAAATGTCATATGTGTGATTAGGCAACCCTCATGAACTGATACATACAAGACTGGTAATAGGACTTCACTGCTACTTCCTATCTGGTAATAGGACTTCACTGCTATTTCATGGTTTTGATGTCTTCATATATTATTCTACAATGTATAAAATAGTGAAAATAAAGAAAAACCCTTGAATGAGTAGATGTGTCCAAACTTTTGACTGGTTCTGTATCCTTATGCTACTGTCACATAACATAATATAATGTCAGTGTCAGTATCCTTAGATGCTCTGGGAATGTGTTATATTGTGTGCATGTACCCCTTGTTGACATTCCTTAACATCTTAGATACTAGTACATTAGTAGTACATAACAGTGTAATAGTCTAGTACTACAGTACGGTCCTGTCTTGACGTTTGAAACTGAAAAGTTTATTGTCAGAACCAGCTTTTTGGACATGTGTAGTATATAAAATATCAGGGACTCCTTGATTCACCAAAGGTTCTTGTTCTCTACAGTTTAACATAAACAGTATTTCCCTCCCCTCTAAAAACATACTTTTGGATTATAAACATGTCAATAAAGAAAGATGACTAAAGTATCTTGTCATGTCATATACATCGTAACCCAAGGGTGGTCAAATTGTTGTTCAAATGTTGCATATAACATCTTTAGTTCCTAGGCATTGTTTTATATGTTATAATGTATAATAAACAACTATATTGTATACGTTAACAATATTGTTTTGTCAAAATAAACTGCTACCTGCATCTGTATGCAGACGATACAGTTGTGTACTATATTGCCCACCCTGCTGATCAGGCTCTATCTGAACTACAGTATGCTGTCATTATTTTACAGAAAACCTTTATTGACCTTATATTGTTATTGAATCTGTGTAAAACTAAATACACTGCTCAAAAAAATAAAGGGAACACTTAAACAACACAATGTAACTCCAAGTCAATCACACTTCTGTGAAATCAAACTGTCCACTTAGGAAGCAACACTGATTGACAATAAATTTCACATGCTGTTGTGCAAATGGAATAGACAAAAGGTGGAAATTATAGGCAATTAGCAAGACACCCCCCAAAACAGGAGTGATTCTGTAGGTGGTGACCACAGACCACTTCTCAGTTCCTATGCTTCCTGGCTGATGTTTTGGTTACTTTTGAATGCTGGCGGTGCTCTCACTCTAGTGGTAGCATGAGACGGAGTCTACAACCCACACAAGTGGCTCAGGTAGTGCAGTTCATCCAGGATGGCACATCAATGCGAACTGTGGCAAAAAGGTTTGCTGTGTCTGTCAGCGTAGTGTCCAGAGCATGCAGGCCCTACCAGGAGACAGGCCAGTACATCAGGAGACGTGGAGGAGGCCGTAGGAGGGCAACAACCTAGCAGCAGGACCGCTACCTCCGCCTTTGTGCAAGGAGGTGCACTGCCAGCGCCCTGCAAAATGACCTCCAGTAGGCCACAAATGTGCATGTGTCTGCTCAAACGGTCAGAAACAGACTCCATGATGGTGATATGAGGGCCCGACGTCCACAGGTGGGGGTTGTGCTTACAGCCCAACACCGTGCAGGACGTTTGGCATTTGCCAGAGAACACCAAGATTGGCAAATTCGCCACTGGCGCCCTGTACTCTTCACAGATGAAAGCAGGTTCACACTGAGCACATGAGCACGTGACAGACGTGACAGAGTCTGGAGACGCCGTGGAGAACGTTCTGCTGCCTGCAACATCCTCCAGCATGACCGGTTTGGCGATCGGTCAGTCATGGTGTGGGGTGGCATTTCTTTGTGGGGCCGCACAGCCCTCCATGTGCTCGCCAGAGGTAGCCTGACTGCCATTAGGTACCGAGATGAGATCCTTAGACCCCTTGTGAGACCATATGCTGACACATGCACATTTGTGGCTTGCTGGAGGTCATTTTGCAGGGCTCTGGCAGTGCACCTCCTTGCACTAAGGCGGAGGTAGCGGTCCTGCTGCTGGGTTGTTGCCCTCCTACGGCCTCCTCCACGTCTCCTGATGTACTGGCCTGTCTCCTGGTAGCGCCTGCATGCTCTGGACACTACGCTGACAGACACAGCAAACCTTTTTGCCACAGTTCGCATTGATGTGCCATCTTGGATGAACTGCACTACCTGAGCCACTTGTGTGGGTTGTAGACTCCGTCTCATGCTACCACTAGAGTGAGAACACCGCCAGCATTCAAAAGTGACCAAAACATCAGCCAGGAAGCATAGGAACTGAGAAGTGGTCTGTGGTCACCACCTGCAGAATCACTCCTGTTTTGGGGGGTGTCTTGCTAATTGCCTATAATTTCCACATTTTGTCTATTCCATTTGCACAACAGCATGTGAAATGTATTGTCAATCAGTGTTGCTTCCTAAGTGGACAGTTTGATTTCACAGAAGTGTGATTGACTTGGAGTTACATTGTGTTGTTTAAGTGTTCCCTTTATTTTTTTGAGCAGTGTATGTGGTATATTTTTTTCTACCCACAGATGCGTACGTCATAAACATGACGGGGACGAAGCCCAAAGCAAACACGTATATTTTACACGAGGCTGTAACCCAAACAATGAGCGAGGTGTAAACCTCTAATAAATACACGGGACGAGACCCATAGTAACAATACACGGAACGAGACCCGTAATGACAATACACGGGACGAGACCCGTAATGACAATACACGGGACGAGACCCGTAATGACAATACACAGGACGAGACCCATAGTAACAATACACGGGACGAGACCCGTTACGACAATACACGGGACGAGACCCGTAGTGACAATACACGGGACGAGACCCGTAGTGACAAAACACGGGACGAGACCCGTTACGACAATACACGGGACGAGACCCATAGTAACAATACACGGGACGAGACCCGTAATGACAATACACGGGACGAGACCCGTAATGACAATACACGGGACGAGACCCGTTACAACAATACACGGGACGAGACCCGTAATGACAATACACGGGACGAGACCCGTTACAACAAGACCCGGTACAACAATACAAAAAAAACTAAGTATATGTTGTTTTCTAGATTGTACAAAAATAATTCTAATGATTGAAGTGTGTGTACCTTGTATGGTGTATCTGACGTTAACCTGTCTTTTAAAAACCATATTGATGAGTTAGTTAAGATGCTGAGTTGGTGTTTTAGGCTGGGTTTCTGTCTAGATGTTAAGCTGTCTTTAAAAAAACATATTGATGAGTTAGTTAATTAAGATGCTGAGTTGGGGTTTTAGGCTGTGTTTCTGTATAGACATTAAGCTGTATTTAAAAAACATATTGATCAGTTAGTTAATTAAAATGCTGAGTATGAAAAGGGTCCTCTATAGAAATAGGTCAGGCCTCTTGCTTAATAGTACAAAGCAGATCATTCAATCGATGTTCTTACTGGTCCTAGACTGTGGTGACATCATCTATATGAATACAGCTGCCACTTCATTAAAGCCATTAGATGCATTTGACCATAATGCACTTTGTTTTATTCTGGGTACAGGTTCAGTACACCTCCCTGCATTCTCCATCAGGAAGTAGGCTGACCCTCTTTGTGGTCACGTAGGTCCATTCATTGCTCTCTTTGCATTTATAAATCTCTTTGACAGTAACTCCCTCTGTAGCTAACATCTACAATAACCATTAGAGGTAAGAGTTGGTGTTATCATACACAGTCTCAGGGATGGCTAGCTCTGGGAATTCCTTTGGTCTGTACAGAGTTAGGTAAATCTGCTCTTTGCACCTTACTTGTGGAATAATCTCCAAACTTCTCTAAAAGTTGATGTTTTGGTGCCTCTAGGTTAATTCAGACTGCTGATTGAGGACCAGTTACAACTTACTTACAAAACCTTTAACGGAGTTCATGAAACCATTCAGTCATGGATGTATGTAAACATATTTACCAGGTATTGCTTGTTACAGAAGACTACTGTTGTACATTGAATAGCCATTCATCACTGTTACACCTCCTTGATGTGAGGTTTTTTTATGTCTGTACATAGTGTGAATAGTGGTTTCCAAAAAGTTATTTCTCCCTAAACCAGAATATTAAATGACCTTTATGATCTGTTGTACCACTATTACTTTGGGGTTCTAATCCCCCTCTGTTAAAATCTGCACTGTGAACACCACATCTGTAACATTCATGAACCTTCACTATCTTCATCCCTAAACTAGCAACAATAACTATTGTCTATTGTTATTCTCAATGACCTTCCTGGCCATATGAAAGTCTTGCTAAATACTGAGAGATGGCCCACCTGTAAGATATTTTGTGCTATAAACATACTTCTATTTGAAGAGGTTTTTGACCATTCAGGGACCTAATGTTTAATTTATATTCTATGTTTAGTTTTTCAAGGTTCTGATTGTCGCTGTTTTTCTGGTTTTCTCTTCCAAAATCACACTGTTAATAGAAAAACAACAACATTGGATGTTCTAAGTCCACAACAATAATTAAACCACATCAGGAGACCACTTTTGAAGTCTGAGAAAAATATTTGAGATATCTGAGAAGATATTTTCATTTTTTGGGTGTAGATAATGACAACTTGCAGGCAGTAGGTTCAGAATAACTATGGCAAAAAGGAATACAAATTATACCACTAGATGAGCCTTGGTCAATTTAGCTAGGAATATGCCACCCTCTTCAATCTGTCACCTAATCCTGCCTAATGTGCAGGTCAGCCCTGGAGGAAAGTATTGGCTGTAAGAAGGAAGAGAAAACATAACATCTGGTTGTTTTTAAATGACTTCTTATGACATTGCTTGCCAGAATAAACAATGTAATGGGGATTTTTTCCCAGTCTGCGTTACCTACTCCAGACAGCAGACGGCGATATGAGTCTTTCAGTTGATGGTTCTTGTGTGACGTATAATATAGTGGACGGGACGGGAGGATTCTTCAACAGCGACAAAAGGCTTCTGATTCACCCACCGCGGTGGTTTGCTAGCGAACATAAAACCGAAACATTTAAGATCTTTAGACCAATCTTGTGTATATTAATCTTAGTGTTTTAGAACATCATTCTGCTTACGTATCTACTTGTTCATTTAAACGCAATTTGCTTATTACATTAGCAAATGTGTTACATTGGTACTGCACTAGGCTAATCTCCCTGAGCATTTTTATTTTTTATTTATTTCACCTTTATTTAACCAAGTAGAGTAGTTGAGAACAAGTTCTCATTTACAACTGCGACCTGGCATGAGCTCACTAAATTAGACGGAGAAAGAAGCTCTGATGAAAGGAGAGGAAGAAGCTTTCAGGATGATAAAGGAGGAAGAGGAGGCGATCACATTGAAAGAAGAAGAGGATGATATTACAGTGAAAGAGGAAGATGGGAAGGTTGTCAAAGTGGAAGAGGAGGAGGTAGAAGCTTTCAGAATCAGAAAGGAGGAAGATGCCGTAACAATACAAGAAGAGAATGTAGTGAAAGAAGAGGAAGAACCTTTTAGAGTAAAAGAGGAAGAGGAGGCTATCTCAATAAAAGAGGAGGAAGACGTTTTGGGAGTGAAAAAGGAGGAGACAGAATATCAGATTAACACCAGTGAGTACTGTCTTAAAAACAGGGGCAAAAGCTATGCAGTTGTTGAACTAATGTGTGGTTTTAAAGGGGCATTCTACTGAAGTTCTACACTTGAATATGTTGTTCAGTACTGTAGGAATTGTTAAAGGTGTAATCTGCCATTGATACATATATTTTTGGGACTTTTAAATGAGATATATTGAATTCTCCAGGTGGTCTATATTAAAGTGCACTTCATCTAATATAACAGGCTTTTAAAATGCAATATTGATGCATAATTTCCTACTTAAAATGTCAAAGGGACGTAAACGGCACCCATTTTGTGGAACGACCCTTTTACATTTGCAACACAAACAACATTTTAGGAAATCATGATGAAAGTGGCCATTTTAGACATATGCATGCCTCTTATAAGACTCTAAGATTGCAATAGATGGTCATAAGTTTACCATCTGTTTGATGTTCTAATTCACACAGGAGAGAGACATGACTATTGTGGATCCTCTGGGGAGCCTCAACAACATCCTGATGCTGACGAGTCAGAGAAGAGTCTCTCCAGATCAGAACACCAGATGGTACAGCTTGGTCTGGTCTAATATACAGCTTGCTCTATCTGGGTCTGGGCTGCGTTTCTGTAAAGCACTTCATGACAACAGTGGCATCAGCATCCATAATGATATGTGTCTGTGTCCCCTCTTTATGGTTACCAGGACAACGCTAGCCCTTCCTCCCTCCCGGAGTCCCCATGTCGTGCCTCTCCCGGTAGCACCTTACTGCTGGGTATGAAGAGGTTGTCTGTGCTGCTGGTGGACTGCAGGAAAACAACGGGGCTGAGTGGAACTGTGAGAGGAGGAGAAGAGAAGAAAGGATCAGATTTGACTCATCAAAGTAAGTGCTGTAGTTTAGTTTGAACAAATACAATAGATCTGCCCACTGGTATCTGTTACCAGGACAACCAGCAGAGTTCTGTTGACAGGAAGATAGACTGGTATCTGTTACCAGGACAACCAGCAGAGTTCTGTTAGTTGACAGGAAGATAGACTGGTATCTGTTACCAGGACAACCAGCAGAGTTCTGTTGACAGGAAGATAGACTGGTATCTGTTACCAGGACAACCAGCAGAGTTCTGTTAGTTGACAGGAAGATAGACTGGTGGATATGGATGTTATGAATATCATAACACTGAAAAAGGATTCTGCCAATGAAAAGAGAGAAACCAATAGACCATATTAAACCCTAATGAAAGTTAGCTTTAGAGAGAAAGTTTGATCTGATGTTAGGTGCATGTTTTACAAAAACATTTTCTCAAAACATTATAGATGTTACATTGTCTGTCCCAGTCAACCCCCCCTATCTTTACAAGACTCTAGAACACACAAACTAAACTCCAGACACTCCAATATGGTCTGTATTGCTTCATTAACATCTAATCTACACAACAAATATATTGTTTAAAACAAACTCTGTAAGCCTTTTCTAAAAGCCATGAAATATGTATAAATGAAAAGCATTTTTTGTGAGACTTGGCCTCCGACTCTGTAATGGCCAAAATTCATTTAATTTTCTACTTTATCAGGTCAAATGACGGCTGAACTCCAACATAGACTTTAAAGAACATTGTTTCATTTGAAATTACTAACTTTTTTGACATCAATGTGCTGCTAACAGTTTAGTTTCCTCCACTGTCCCTGTCCTCATACCGGGCTTAAACTGTTGATCCTCTGCTTCTCAACACATGTGACCGCTCTCCTTGACAATGAACCGATTGAAGATATACAAAAGGTACATGTTGGTTATCTCCATCTGTGACGTTTCAAGCTAGCTGTGGAGTGAGTTTACGTCCCGTTCTCACCCCCGTTACACATGTTCAGGTTGACTTTCCCACGGAATCGACCATATATGTTGGTTATCTCCACCTGTGACTTGGCGCTCCGGTACCGGTTGCCGTGTGGTACCGCTTGCCGTGTGGTACCGCTTGCCGTGTGGTACCGCTTGCCATGTGGTACCGCTTGCCGTGTGGTACCGCTTGCCGTGTGGTACCGTTTGCCGTGTGGTACCGCTTGCCATGTGGTACCGCTTTCCGTGTGGTACCGCTTGCCGTGTGGTACCGCTTGCCGTGTGGTACCGCTTGCCATGTGGTACCGCTTGCCATGTGGTAAAAGAGAGAACAGTCTATGACTAGGGTGACTGGAGTCTTTTGACAATTTTTAGGGCCTTCCTCTGACACCGCCTGGTATAAATGTCCTGGATGGCAGGAAGCTCGGCCCCAGTGATATACTTTAGTGCCTTGTGGTCGGAGGTCGAGCAGTTGCCATACCAGGCAGTGATGCAACCAGTCAGGAGGCTCTCGATGGTGCAGTTATCAGGCCTACCACTGTTGTCATCGGCAAACTTAATGATGTGTTGGAGTCGTGCCTGGCTGTGCAGTCATGAGTGAACAGGGAGTACAGGAGGGGACTGAGCATGGACACCTTGCTCAGAACATGAGAACATATAAAAGCTGGTGGTTCCTTTTAACATGAGTCTTCAATATTGGTTGTAGTTATTATAGGAATTATGACGCGTCGACTATGTCTCTCTATACCATTTGTATTTCATATACCTTTGACTATTGGATGTTCTTATAGGCACTTTAGTATTGCCTGCCTAATCTCAGGAGTTGATAGGCTTGAAGTCATAAACAGTGCTGTGCTTCAAGCATTGCTAAGAGCTGCTGGCAATTGCAGTAAAGTGCTGTTTGAATGAATGCTTACGAGCATGCTGCTGCCTACCACCGCTCAGTCAGACTGCTCTGTCAATTATCAAATCATAGACTTAACTATAATATAATAAACACACAGAAATACAAGCCTTAGGTCATTAATATGGTCAAATCCAGAAACTATAATTTCGAAAACAAAATGTTTATTCTTTCAGTGAAATACGGAACCGTTCCATATTTTATAAAACGGGTGGCATCCATAAGTCTAAATATTGCTGTTACATTGCACAACCTTCAATGTTATGTCATAATTACAGTTGAAGTCAGAAGTTTACATACACCTTAGCCAAATACATTTAAACTCAGTTTTTCACAATTCCTGACATTTAATCCTAGTAAAAAATCCCTGGTCAGTTAGGATCACCACTTTATTTTAAGAATGTGAAATGTCAGAATAATAGTAGAGAGAATTATATATTTCAGCTTTTATTTCTTTCATCACATTCCCAGTGTGTCAGAAGTTTACAGACACTCAATTAGTATTTGGTAGCATTGCCTTTAAAATTGTTTAACTTGGGTCAAACGTTTCGGGTAGCCTTCCACAAGCTTCCCACAATAAGTTGGGTGAATTTTGGCCCCTTCCTCCTGACAGAGCTGGTGTAACTGAGTCAGGTTTGTAAGCCTCTTTGCTCACACACACTTTTTCAGTTCTGGCCACACATTTTCTATAGGATTGAGGTCAGGGCTTTGTGATGGCCACTCCAATACCTTGACTTTGTTGTCCTTAAGCCATTTTGACACAACTTTGGAAGTATGCTTGAGGTCATTGTCCATTTGGAAGACCCATTTGTGACCAAGCTCTAACTTCTTGACTGATGTCTTGAGATGTTGTTTCAATATATCCACAATTTTCCTGCCTCATGATGCCATCTATTTTGTGAAGTGCACCAGTCCCTCCTGCAGCAAAGCACCCCCACAACATGATGCTGCCACCCCCGTGCTTCACGGTTGGGATGGTGTTCTTCGGCTTGCAAGCCTCCCCCCTTTTTCCTCCAAACATAACGATGGTCATTATAGCCAAACAGTTATATTTTTGTTTCATCAGACCAGAGGACATTTCTCCAAAAAGTATGATCTTTGTCCCCATGTGCAGTTGCAACCTGTAGTCTGGCTTTTTATGGCGGTTTTGGAGCAGGGGCTTCTTCCTTGCTGAGCGACCTTTCAGGTTATGTCGATATAGGACTCGTTTTACTGTGGACATAGATAATGTTGTACCCGTTTCCTCCAGCGCCTTCACAAGGTCCTTTGTTGTTGTTCTGGGATTGATTTGCACTTTTCGCACCAAAGTACGTTCATCTCTAGGAGACAGAACGCGTCTCCTTCCGTAGCTGTATTTTTTAAATTATTTTTATTTTACCAGGTATGTTTAGTGAGAACACATTCTCATTTACAGCAACAACCTGGGGAATAGTTACAGGGGAGAAGAGGGGGATGAATGAGCCAATATGACTGCTGCGGGGTCCCATGGTGTTTATACTTGCGTACTATTGTTTGTACAGATGAACGTGGTACCTTCAGGCGTTTGGAAATTGCTCCCAAGGATGAACCAGACTTGTGGAGGTCTACAATTTTTTTCTGAGGTCTTGGCTGATTTCTTTTGATTTTCTCATGACTGTTATACAAGCTGTACACTCACTACTTTACATTGTAGCAAAGTGTCATTTCTTCAGTGTTGTCACATGAAAAGATATACTCAAACATTTCCAAAAATGTGAGGGGTGTACTCACTTTTGTGATATACTGTACATATGAGATGAGTAATGTAGGGTATGTAAACATTATATTAAGTGGCATTGTTTAAAGTGGCTAGTGAAACATTTTTACATATATTTCCATCAATTCCCATTATTAAAGTGGCTGGAGTTGAGTCAGTATGTTGGCAGCAGCCACTAAATGTTAGTGGTGGCTGTTTAACAGTCTGATGGCCTTGAGATAGAAGCTGTTTTTCAGTCTCTCGGTCCCTGCTTTGATGCACCTGTACTGACCTCGCCTTCTGGATGATAGCGGGGTGAACAGGCAGTGGCTCGGGTGGTTGTTGTCTTTGATGATCTTTATGGCCTTCCTGTGACATCGGGTGGTGTAGGTGTCCTGGAGGGCAGGTAGTTTTCCCCCGGTGATGCGTTGTGCAGACCTCACTACCCTCTGGATAGCCTTACTGTTGTGGGCGGAGCAGTTGCCGTACCAGGCGGTGATACAGACCGACAGGATGCTCTCGATTGTGCATCTGTAGAAGTTTGTGAGTGCTTTTGGTGACAAGCCGAATTTCTTCAGTCTCCTGAGGTTGAAGAGGCGCTGCTGCGCCTTCTTCACAACGCTGTCTGTGTGGGTGGACCAATTCAGTTTGTCCGTGATGTGTATGCCGAGGAACTTAAAACTTACTACCCTCTCCACTACTGTCCCGTCGATGTGGATAGGGGGGTGCTCCCTCTGCTGTTTCCTGAAGTCCACAATCATCTCCTTTGTTTTGTTGACGTTGAGTGTGAGGTTATTTTCCTGACACCACACTCCGAGGGCCCTCACCTCCTCCCTGTAGGCCGTCTCGTCGTTGTTGGTAATCAAGCCTACCACTGTAGTGTCGTCCGCAAACTTGCGTCTATGTGTGGAGTAAAGGTGGTCTAGAGTTTTCCTCTGGTTGCACATTTTACGCGCTGGTAGAAATGAGGAAAAACAGATTTGAGTTTCCCTGCATTAAAGTCTCCAGCCACTAGGAGCGCCACCTCTGAATGAGTGTGTTCCTGTTTAAAGTCCCCGGCCACTAGGAGCCCACCTCTGGATGAGTGTTTTCCTGTTTGCTTATGGCCATATTTATATTGAACCTTTATATAACTGGGCAAGTCAGTTAAGAACAAGTTCTTATTTACAATGACGGCCTACATCAGACGACGCTTGGCCAATTCTGCGTCGCCCTATGGGACTCCCAACAATAGCTGGTTGTGATATGATGACTCGGTGAAACAGTTTTTAATGTCCCGTTTGTAGGATATATACGTAATCGTACTTCGTCTTTTATCGATTGATTGTACGTTGGCTAATAGGACCGATGGTAAAGGTAGATTACCCTCTTGGCGACGGATCCTTACAAGGCACCTGGACCTTCGTCCCTGATACCTCCGTTTCTTTCTCATGCGAATGACGAGGATGAGGGCCTTGTCCGGCTTCTGAAGTAAATCCTTCATTGAAGAAAAAGTATTTCTCCAGTACGGGGTGAGTAATCGCTGTCCTGATATCTAGAAGCTATTTTCGGTCATAAGACACAGTGGCAGAAACATTATGTACAAAATAAGTTACAAATAACGAGAAGAAGCATACACAATCGCACAATTGGTTACGGGATCGTAAAATGGTGTAGTTAACAAGCAATACTTCTCACTATTTAAAGAGAATTTCCCCTCTCTGATGCAAAAACTCAAGGCAAACATACAATTTTGGAGAACTCTCCCAAATTTCTTTGCTCGGAAGAATGAATGCCATTAAAATGGTCTTCCTCCCACAACTGCTCTACCTATACCAGAACATCCCAGTATTCATACCTAAGTCATTTCATAAACAACTGCTCTACCTATACCAGAACATCCCAGTATTCATACCTAAATCCTTTCATAAACAACTGGACTCAATTATCAATCCTTCATCTGGGATTGTAAAACACACAGGATAGGTAAACAACACCTCTGTAAATCCAAGATGGAAGGAGGATTATAAAACACACAGGATAGGTAAACAACACCTCTGTAAATCCAAGATGGAAGGAGGATTATAAAACACACAGGATAGGTAAACAACACCTCTGTAAATCCAAGATGGAAGGAGGATTATAAAGCACACAGGATAGGTAAACAACACCTCTGTAAATCCAAGATGGAAGGAGGATTATAAAACACACAGGATAGGTAAACAACACCTCTGTAAATCCAAGATGGAAGGATGATTATAAAACACTCAGGATAGGTAAACAACACCTCTGTAAATCCAAGATGGAAGGAGGATTATAAAACACACAGGATAGGTAAACAACACCTCTGTAAATCCAAGATGGAAGGAGGATTATAAAACACACAGGATAGGTAAACAACACCTCTGTAAATCCAAGATGGAAGGAGGATTATAAAACACACAGGATAGGTAAACAACACCTCTGTAAATCCAAGATGGAAGGAGGATTATAAAACACTCAGGATAGGTAAACAACACCTCTGTAAATCCAAGATGGAAGGAGGATTATAAAACACACAGGATAGGTAAACAACACCTCTGTAAATCCAAGATGGAAGGAGGATTATAAAACACACAGGATAGGTAAACAACACCTCTGTAAATCCAAGATGGAAGGAGGATTATAAAACACACAGGATAGGTAAACAACACCTCTGTAAATCCAAGATGGAAGGAGGATTATAAAACACACAGGATAGGTAAACAACACCTCTGTAAATCCAAGATGGAAGGAGGATCGTCTCTCCCAAATGTTATATTTTACTACTGGGCTGCTAACCTCAGTGCTGTGACGTTTTGGCTGGATGACACACATCCGTCATCCAGTTGGCTGAGTACGGACCGTGAGGATTGCCACCCCTTCTCTATTGGGCTGCTAACCTCCACGCTGTTACGTTTTGGCTGGATGACACACATCCGTCATCCAGCTGGTTGAGTACGGACCGTGAGGATATCCACCCCTTCTCTATTGGCGCTGGGATTGTGTTGCCTGTCAATCTGGAGATGTCACATTATAGTAACAATCCTATTATACATAGCACAGTCCGTATCTGGAGATGTCACGTTATCGTAACAATCCTATTATACATAGCACAGTCCGTATCTGGAAGCAAATTATAGTCTACTTTGACATGAGACCAATATCATTCATGCTCCCCGTTGTCAGGAATTCCTCCTTTTCTCCCTCTAACCTTGGTAACAACTTTGAGCGATGGGGAGAGTTGGGGATAAATACCATAGGGGATCTATATATAGAAGGGACCTTTGCCTCCTTTGAGTTGCTGAGGGAAACGTATCATCTTCCCAGAAGTAACTTTTTCAGATACCTACAGATCAGAGACTATGCCATCTCCTTCAGCGCCATTCTTCATATGATCTATTACATCATAAAACACTCTTCAACCCGAATGATCTATTACATCATAAAACACTACTCAACCCGTATGATCTATTACATCATAAAGCACTACTCAACCCGTATGATCTATTACATCATAAAACACTACTCAACCCGTATGATCTATTACATCATAAAACACTACTCAACCCATATGATCTATTACATCATAAAACACTACTCAACCCATATGATCTATTACATCATAAAACACTACTCAACCCATATGATCTATTACATCATAAAACACTACTCAATCCATATGATCTATTACATCATAAAACACTACTCAACCCATATGATCTATTACATCATAAAACACTACTCAACCCATATGATCTATTACATCATAAAACACTTTTCAACCCATAGGATCTATTACATCATAAAACACTACTCAACCCATATGATCTATTACATTATAAAACACTTTTCAACACATATGATCTATTCCATCATAAAACACTACTTAACCCATATGATCTATTACATCACAAAACACTTTTCAACACATATGATCTATTACATCATAAAACACTAAACCCATATGATCTATTACATCATGAAACACTACTCAACCCATATGATCTATTACATCATAAAGCACTACTCAACCCGTATGATCTATTACATCATAAAACACTACTCAACCCGTATTATCTATTACATCATAAAACACTACTCAACCCATATGATCTATTACATCATTAAACACTACTCAACCCATATGATCTATTACATCATAAAACACTACTCAATCCATATGATCTATTACATCATAAAACACTACTCAACCCATATGATCTATTACATCATAAAACACTCTTCAACCCGAATGATCTATTACATCATAAAGCACTACTCAACCCGTATGATCTATTACATCATAAAACACTACTCAACCCGTATGATCTATTACATCATAAAACACTACTCAACCCATATGATCTATTACATCATAAAACACTACTCAA
This sequence comes from Salvelinus fontinalis, assembly GCF_029448725.1. NCBI lineage: Eukaryota > Metazoa > Chordata > Actinopteri > Salmoniformes > Salmonidae > Salvelinus > Salvelinus fontinalis. Next base: position 245,563 of record NW_026600306.1, on the reverse strand, counting down.
TCCATATGATCTATTACATCATAAAACACTACTCAACCCATATGATCTATTACATCATAAAACACTCTTCAACCCGAATGATCTATTACATCATAAAGCACTACTCAACCCGTATGATCTATTACATCATAAAACACTACTCAACCCGTATGATCTATTACATCAAAAAACACTACTCAACCCATATGATCTATTACATCATGAAACACTACTCAACCCATATGATCTATTACATCATGAAACACTACTCAACCCATATGATCTATTACATCATAAAGCACTACTCAACCCGTATGATCTATTACATCATAAAACACTACTCAACCCATATGATCTATTACATCATAAAACACTCTTCAACCCATATGGTCTATTACATCATAAAACACTACTCAAACCCATATGATCTATTACATCATAAAACACTTTTCAACCCATAGGATCTATTACATCATAAAACACTACTTAACCCATATGATCTATTACATCACAAAACACTTTTCAACACATATGATCTATTACATCATAAAACACTAAACCCATATGATCTATTACATCATGAAACACTACTCAACCCATATGATCTATTACATCATAAAACACTCTTCAACCCATATGGTCTATTACATCATAAAACACTACTCAAACCCATATGATCTATTACATCATAAAACACTACTCAACCCGTATGATCTATTACATCATAAAACACTACTCAACCCATATGATCTATTACATCATAAAACACTAAACCCATATGATCTAGTACATCATAAAACACTACTCAACCCGTATGATCTATTACATCATAAAACACTACTCAACCCATATGATCTATTACATCATAAAACACTAAACCCATATGATCTAGTACATCATAAAACACTTTTCAACCCATATGATCTATTACATCATAAAACACTTTTCAACCCATATGATCTATTACATCATAAAACACTACTCAACCCATATGATCTATTACATCATAAAACACTACTCAACCCATATGATCTATTACATCATAAAACACTACTCAATCCATAGGATCTATTACATCATAAAACACTTTTCAACCCATATGATCTATTACCTCATAAAAAACTTTTCAACCCATATGATCTATTACATCATAAAACACTCTTCAACCCGTATGATCTATTACATCATAAAACACTTTTCAACCCATATGATCTATTACATCATAAAACACTACTCAACCCATATGATCTATTACATCATAAAACACTCTTCAACCCATATGATCTATTACATCATAAAACACTACTCAACCCATATGATCTATTACGTCATAAGTCTAATAAAACGTATACAAATATGTCACAGTGAATTCATGACATGTGGATGAACAAGCCTTTACATACTATATAATATGGCTATATATAGACTGAACAAAATATAAACGCAACGATTTACAGTACATATACGTCAGTCAATGTCAATACATTCATTAGGCCCTGATCTGCGGACTTCACATGACTGGGCATTGGCCCACCCACTGGGGAGCCCAGGCCCAGCCAATCAGAATTTGTTTTCCCCCTCAAAATGGCTTTATTACAGAGAGACGTTCTACTGGGTTCCATCAGCTGTCCAGGTGGCTGGTCTCAGTCTCCCGCAGGGGAAGAAGCCGGATGTGGAGGTCCTGGGCGGGCGTGGTTACATGTGGTCTGCATTTGTGAAGCCGGTTGGACGTACTGCCAAATTCTCTAAAATGACGTTGGAGGCGGCTTATGGTAGAGGAATTTACAGTACCAGTCAAAAGTTTGGACACGCTGTGGCGAAATCCTGCACTTAAGTGCGCTGCCACTTTAAGAGCGCATGAGCAGTAGGAAGGAGGAGATAAAAGAGCTCGTTAAGCTCTATTGGAGGGGAGCTATTGATTGGCGCGACAGTTTTTGTTGTGTGCTATGCTGCAGAGGTTTTTTGTTTGTCTTCAGCGTATGTGGTTGTACAGTGTTTGGATCAATCCTCGGTGTGATTGCTCGACGATGTGGTTGTTCTCATTTGGGACCACGATGGTTATGGATCAAATGGATTAGTAGCAACATTTGTTGCGAAGCGTTCAACTACTACCCAACATACCATCGGACAGTCAGACCGGATACCTGCAACCTCAAGACCACAGCTAAGCACTCTCTTGTTCCCTTTCTCTCTTTCTCTTCACGCTATGTTCCAGTGCTTTACACTGCAACCGACTCTATTTCCTAAGTACATTGAAGTTTCATTGGAGCTGGACTAGTGTGTATATGAACACCACACATTCATACCCTCTGCACTCCTTCCCAGGAAGAAAATACAAACTATTGCAAATCCTCTGTGTGATGACTGGGTTCATTTGTTATTGTATGAAGTTGCTGTTTATTGGCTCTGCCATTATTGTTATATGGGGTATGTTTGGTGGGGTTACCAAGAATTGTGGAAGGACTGTGATGTGATGTGTATTCTTTTTCTCTCCGCTGGCTATCTGGTCAACAGGCTACACTCTAGGCAGTCTCTTCTGTTGATGTGTGTGGGTCTGGTAGTGGTACTCGCTGTTCTACTATTCTTTTCTTTCGGCAGGGTTAATACCTGCCTGGCGCCCGAACAAAATCTTCTTTACCTTTCTCTAATTAATACCGCTATAGAAGTGGCGCCCGAACAAGGACTTGAACAGAAACACCCCTGACCCCATCCACACAAAGTTGAAATCATGTCTTTTGTTGGAACCCCATACTGTGTCAATGTGGACACACCTAATGGTCATCGTGTTCAAGATTCTTTCATTGTGGAAGGATTCGATGAACTAATGGAGTTGGATAGCACTGACCCTAATCCCCAGGTTTCTGGCTCGCTAATAATCTCTCCACCATTACCCTCCCCTCAACCTCTTCCTGTTACCCTGCCCAGAGAGACTGGGAGAGGTGTCTCTGTGATCACTGGACGACTGGAACATCAATGGACACACACCAATCATAGTTTGACAATGCAGGAGAATGCCATTCGCAAACTCAGTGAATGTGTGGAGGCTCATCAGACAGATGTGCAGCGGAGGTTGGATTACCTTCCCTGTCAAATGGAGGAAAACCAACATCAAATTGTTCAGATACAGAAATATTCACACGATTCTCTGAAACAGGATATTCAGGGACAACTGAACCAGTTCAAAACGCAAATGGAATCTAACCATCAGCAAGTCCTAATCTATCTTGAGGAGGAACAAAAACAGAGAGCAGAGGAGTCTGCCTCTGTTGTGAAGGGAGTGTGTTCTTATCTGAAGGAAGTTATGGAGGACATGAAGAACTCTCTCACAGGGGAACTACGATTGTTGATTGAACAAACTATAAAGGACACCGTTAATGAGATGGGAAAAGCACAGAAGGCCACAGACCTTCAAATGGAAGAGCTGCACAAGGAGGAAATGAAAGGCTTTTCCCTTCTGGACAAATCTTCTGTACCTCCCTTAGGTTTTACCTCTGCCACTGGCTTGGTCAGTACCGGAATAGGAACAGGTAGCACTACAAAACCCCCTATGAAGATACTGTTAAACAGAACTCCCGCTGAAACTGTCATGCCTCCTCTAGAGCGCTCCCTCCCTATCAAACTACTTTTCCCCACTTTTGGCAGCCCAGAAGATGATGTTGATCCACTGTTTTTCTTATCTAAGTGTAATGATTTTCTTTCTATCCGGCCCCTTACTGACTGGGAGGTTCTTGCCACCCTCCGCAGTGTTCTCCATGGTACAGCAAGAGACTGGTGGGAGATAGCCCGTGAACATGTGTCAACCTGGGAGGAGTTTCAAAAAAGATTCCTCTCAGCCTTCCTCTCAGAGGATTATGGGGATGAACTGGCGGAACGTGTTCGTAACAGAGTCCAGGGTGAAGCAGAGCCAATACGGGACTTTGCCTTCTCCTATCGAGTTCTATGTAGGAGATGGAAGGCTGACATTACTGAGCCGGAGATGGTCAAACTCATTCTCAAGAACATGATTCCCCGCCTTGCTAGTCAACTTCGAGAACGTGTGCAGAATGTGGATGATCTGGTGCGTCTGGGGACTCAGTTTGAGAAGGACTGGAAGCACCACCTTCAAACTAAAACCCCTGTTCCTTCATCCCAGTATACCCATAGCTCTCCTAGGGCTAAACCATCTCAGATATTTGTACCCAAGAGCCAAGACAAAAGTCCAGTGATGTGTTGGAGGTGTAAAGTCCAACATCCTCCAGGTTCTTGCCCGCTCTATGTCCAGCGTCAGGATGCTGGAAAAGGTCAGAAAGGACAGAAGACCGACAGCCTAGACAGACGTGGTGGCTTGCATACCATTGGGTCAGCCTTAATGCCCATGAAGCCTTTAGAAATCACAACTAGCGGTCTTATTCCTATTCCGCAACAACTATTGGTGCCCCTGACTGTTAGGAACTGGAGAGGGAAGGCCATAATTGACACAGGAGCAACTTACACCCTGATGCAAGAGGCCCTGTGGCAGAAAATGGCATTACCTCATGAGGAGATACAAACATGGGAGAAGGGACCATTGTACTTGGCCAATGGAGAACCTACCACCCCTTTGGGCTGGATTAGTATAATAATACAACTGCATGAAAAGACTATTAAACTTCCTGTGGCTATTCTTGCAAATTCAAGCCTTGCATTTGCTGTAGTCCTTGGTCTAGACTTCCTGTTCTTCAGTGGACTGACCATCTCGATGTCCGAACCCTCCTATCGGCTGCACTCTGACTATTCCCAGCCTCATCCATTTCAACCTGGTAATGCACTGATTTCAGGCTGGAGCCTGCTGCATTATGCAGAGTCCGGACAAGGTCAAGTCAGAGACCGAGAAAATATAAAGAACAAAGCCAAACAACGACAGCTGAGAAACTATGATAAACATAGACGAGACGTGTGTTTCCCACCCCAGTCTCGTGTCTGGGTACGTTCCCATCATCTGTCGAAAGCATCTAAGAAGTTCACTGCCAAGCTAGCTTCGAGATGGAAAGGCCCATACCGTGTAGTGCAGCAGTTGGGACCAGTGAACTACTTTGTCTGTTTGGAGGACACTGGGGAAGATGTCAGGACGGTGCATGTTGTTGACCTAAAGCCCTGCTACCCTACGGCAGAAGAGCTGGATCGCCGGCAAAAGCAACACCTGCAGGAACATTAACTTGTCAAAGCCTGCATCCTCTCTGTTTCTACAGGCTTTGTTTTTTCATGGGGGGAGGAGTGTGGCGAAATCCTGCACTTAAGTGCGCTGCCACTTTAAGAGCGCATGAGCAGTAGGAAGGAGGAGATAAAAGAGCTCGTTAAGCTCTATTGGAGGGGAGCTATTGATTGGCGCGACAGTTTTTGTTGTGTGCTATGCTGCAGAGGTTTTTTGTTTGTCTTCAGCGTATGTGGTTGTACAGTGTTTGGATCAATCCTCGGTGTGATCGCTCGACGACGTGGTTGTTCTCATTTGGGACCACGATGGTTATGGATCAAATGGATTAGTAGCAACATTTGTTGCGAAGCGTTCAACTACAACCCAACATACCATCGGACAGTCAGACCGGATACCTGCAACCTCAAGACCACAGCTAAGCCCTCTCTTGTTCCCTTTCTCTCTTTCTCTTCACGCTATGTTCCAGTGCTTTACACTGCAACCGACTCTATTTCCTAAGTACATTGAAGTTTCATTGGAGCTGGACTAGTGTGTATATGAACACCACACATTCATACCCTCTGCACTCCTTCCCAGGAAGAAAATACAAACTATTGCAAATCCTCTGTGTGATGACTGGGTTCATTTGTTATTGTATGAAGTTGCTGTTTATTGGCTCTGCCATTATTGTTATATGGGGTATGTTTGGTGGGGTTACCAAGAATTGTGGAAGGACTGTGATGTGATGTGTATTCTTTTTCTCTCCGCTGGCTATCTGGTCAACAGGCTACACTCTAGGCAGTCTCTTCTGTTGATGTGTGTGGGTCTGGTAGTGGTACTCGCTGTTCTACTATTCTTTTCTTTCGGCAGGGTTAATACCTGCCTGGCGCCCGAACAAAATCTTCTTTACCTTTCTCTAATTAATACCGCTATAACGCCTACTCATTCCAGGGTTTTTCTTTATTTTTACTATGTTCTACATTGTAGAATAATAGTGAAGACATCAACTCTGAAATAACACATATGGAATCATGTAGTAAACAAAAAAGTGTTCAACAAATAAATATATTTTCTATTTGAGATTCTTCAAATTAGCCACCCTTTGCTTCGATGACAGCTTTGCACACTCTTGGAATTCTCTCAACCAGCTTGATGAGGTAGGCACGTAGAATGCATTTTAATTAACAGGTGTGCCTTCTTAAAAGTAAATTTGTGGAATTTATTTTCTTCTTAATGCATTTGTGCCAATCAGTTGTGTTGTGACAAGGTAGGGGTGGTATACAGAAGATGCCCTATTTTGTAAAAGACCAAGTCCATATTATGACAATAACAGCTCAATTAAGCAAAGAGAAAAGACAGTCCATCATTACTTGAAGGTCAGTCAATCCAGAAAAGTTCAAGAACTTTTTAAATGTTTCTTCAAGTACAGTCGCAAAAGAGCTATGATGAAACTGGCTCTCATGAGGACCACCACAGGAAAGGAAGACCCATAGTTACCTCTGCTGCAAAGGAAAAGTTAATTAGTTACCAGCCTCAGAAATTGCAGCCCAAATAACTGCTTCACAGAGTTCAATTAAGAGACACATCTCAACATCAACTGTTCAGAGGACACTGCGTAAATCAGGCCTTCATGGTCAAATTGCTGCAAACAAACCACCAACAAATGCTCAGCATATGTGGGAACTCCTACAAGACTGTTGGAAAAGCATTCCAGGTGAAGCTGGTTGAGAGAATGCCAAGCTGTCATCAACGCAAAGGGTGGCTACTTTGAAGAATCTAATATATATTTAGATTTGTTTAACACTTTTTTGGTTACTACATGATTCCATATGTGTTTTTCATAATATTGATGTCTTCACTATTATTCCACAATGTAGAAAATAGTAAAAATGAAGAAAAACCCTTGAATGAGTAGGTGAGTCCAAACCTTTGACTGGTACTGTACATTAAATTCCCTGGCAACAGCTCCAGTGGACATTCCTGCAGTCAGCCAATTGCCCGCTCCCTCTGAGACATCTGTGGCATCGTGTTGTGTGACAAAACTGCACATTTTAGAGTGGCCTTTTTTTGTCCCCAGCACAAGGTGCACCTGTGTAATGATAATGCTGTTTAATCAGCTTCTTGATATGCCACACCTGTCAGGTGGATGGATTATTTTGGCAAAGGAGAAATGTTCACTAACAGGGATGCAAAAGTTGTGCCCAATTCAAGAGAAATAAGCATTTTGTACGTATGGGGAAAAATTCTGCTATCTTTTTTTTCAGCTCATGAAACATGGGACCAACACTTTATATGTTGCGTTTATATTTTTGTTCAGTGTAGTTGCTATCAGTTTTAGAAACATATGATGTCATAGGTTATTCATCACATGAGAATGAACAAGCCTTTTCAGACTCTATGATATGGCTGTATATAGACTTACTATATATAGTAACTATCAGTTTTAGGAACATCTACCCCAAATATTTCACCTTATTTTTTACATTACCCAAAATATGACATCGGCGATAGTCAACATGTTGAAAATCTGTGAACGTCTAAATAAGAAATTGGTCCATTTAAACAGCATGTGTCGAACCCTTTCAACAACGGGGATGTGATGTGCTTTGTATCTTCGACGTAAAAACTAGTTTTGGACTTCCACACAAAATTCCTAATTTACTTATTTTTCAGTTTAAGGGTCGCATTCTGTATCATATCGTAGGTCGCATTCTGTATCATACAGCTATGAAAGTTAAATATTTAGAACCACCTGCTCGATTGGAATCTTGCGACGTCTGTGTTTTAAGTGTCCTAGAACTGTCTAGTTTTTTGTGTTCTGACTTGTAAAACAGGATGAATGAAATAAGTAATGTAAACATATTATCAGTAATTACCAGGAAGCTCTACAATATTTGTTTTAAAATGACACCAAGACTGTTAAAACTGGCATCAGGTTATTGAGGGATCTGATTATTATTTACCCTCGTAGCAAGGCCGTTTTATCATGTGGAGGTTTCATTCAGGTCTCTATTTAAATGAACACTCTGTCTTTAGCAGGAGAAAGACCAGACTCAGAAGAACCAGAGCCAGGGACGTCCAAACCAGCAAGAAGACACCAGTGTTCCCACTGTGGAAAGAGTTTTAACCAGAAAGGACACCTGAACCAACATGAGAGAATACACACAGGGGAGAAGCCTTACCACTGCTCCCAGTGTGGAAAGGGTTTTAACCAGAAAAGCTACCTGAAAAAACATGAGAGAATACACATAGAGGAGAAGCCTTACCACTGCTCCCAGTGTGGAAAGAGTTTTACCCACTTGTGTAATCTGAAAACACATGAGAGAATACACACAGGAGAAAAGCTGTACCACTGCTCCCAGTGTGGAAAGAGTTTTACCCACTTACGTAACCTGAAAACACATGAGAGAATACACACAGGGCAGAAGCCTTACCATTGCTCCCAGTGTGGAAAGAATTTTACACACTTAAATAACCTGAAAACACATGAGCAATTACACACAGGGGAGAAGCCTTACTGCTGCTCCCAGTGTGGAAAGCGTTTTAACCAGAAAAGCTACCTGAAAAAACACGAGAGAATACACACAGGAGAAAAGCCTTACCACTGCTCCCAGTGTGGGAAGGGTTGTAACCAGTTAGGTGACCTGAAACGACATGAGAGAATACACACAGGAGAAAAGCTGTACTATTGTTCCCAGTGTGGAAAAGGTTGTAACCACTTAGGTGACCTGAAACGACATGAGAGAATACACACAGGAGAAAATCTGTACTATTGTTCCCAGTGTGGAAAGGGTTGTAACCACTTAGGTGACCTGAAACGACATGAGAGAATACACACAGGAAAAAAGCTGTACCACTGCTCCCAGTGTGGAAAGAGTTTTACCCACTTACGTAACCTGAAAACGCACGAGATAATACATACAGGGGAGAAGCCTTACCACTGCTCCCAGTGTGGAAAGCGTTTTATCCACTTATGTAACCTGAAAACACATGAGCAGTTACACACAGGGGAGAAGCCTTACCACTGCTCCCAGTGTGGAAAGAGTTTTAATCAGAAAAGCTACCTTAAAAAACACGAGAGATCACACACAGGGGAGAAGCCTTACCACTGCTCCCAGTGTGGTAAGGGTTGTAACCAGTTAGGGGACCTGAAACAACATGAGAGAGTACACACAGGAGAAAAGTTGTACCACTGCTCCCAGTGTGGAAAGAGTTTTACCCAGTTAGGGGTCCTGAAACGGCATGAGAGAATACACACGGGAGAGAAGCCTTACCACTGCTCCGATTGTGGAAAATGTTTTACCCAGTTAGGGGACCTGAAACGGCATGAGAGAATACACACAGGAGAAAAGCTGTACCACTGCTCCCAGTGTGGAAAGAGTTTTACCCAGTTATTGAACTTGAAAACACATGAGAGAATACACACACAGGGGAGAAGCCTTACCACTCCTCCCAGTGTGGAAATTGTTTTAATCAGTTAGGTAACATGAGAACACATGAGATAAAACACACAGGAGATAAGGATGTAGGCTACTGAACAGTAGGATAAATATATGCCTCTGAACAGTGGGACATAGGAGAGGTGCAAGCCCTATACGTGGTGGGAGAGTAGGCTGCAGAGACTTGGGAAATTCGTGTTAGGTATTGACTTTCCAGTGTTTTCACTACTGCATGTATTTTTATGTAAATAAACTGTTATCTCAGAATGATGTTGGGGTAATTAAGTACTGGTGCTATAATGTCTCGCGCCGCCTCCACTGGCCCTTAGGGATGTGTGTCATAGTATCATAGGGTATCATAGGGATGGGTATCATAGTATCATAGGGATAGGTATCATAGGGTATCATAGGGATGGGTATCATAAGGATATCATTGGGATGGGTATCATTGTATCATAGGATATCATAGGGAATCATAGGGATGGGTATCATAGGGAATCATTGGGATGGGTATCATAGGATATCATAGGGAATCATAGGGATGGGTATCATAGGGAATCATAAGGATGTGTATCATAGGGAATCATTGGGATGTGTATCATAGTATCATAGGATATCATAGGGATGGGTATCATAGGGAATCATATGGATGTGTATCATCGTAGTGTGCTGAATAACTACTGAATAAGTAGTGGTCCTATAATGTAAACTCCAACAGGAAATAAATTCTAATGTATAACTTCAAGATAATTTTCACTCTGGTTTCAATTACATTTTCATCCAAACTAACAAGCAAATACTTTATGAATTTATTGTTACAAATCAACTTGCAAGGTTCCACAGATCAAAAGATCAAAGCCTTGCAGATTGATGGCTGGGGTCCATCCGATGATAAGAGTCTGGGAAGAGCAAAGCCTTGCAGATTGATGGCTGGGGTCCATCCGATGATAAGAGTCTGGGAAGATCAAAGCCTTGCAGATTGATGGCTGGGGTCCATCTGATGATAAGAGTCTGGGAAGATCAAAGCCTTGCAGATTGATGGCTGGGGTCCATCCGATGATAAGAGTCTGGGAAGATCCAATAGCCGTATTTGCCAAATTTGTTAGAAGTAGTGTAAGATAGTAGTTAATAGTGTAAGAATTTGAGTTGTATAATTTTGCCAAATCAAAATGTATTGGGGGTATGTGAGACAAGGAAGATGTACCATAGTTCAATCAATCAATCAATTTTATTTTATATAGCCCTTCGTACATCAGCTAATATCTCGAAGTGCTGTACAGACACCCAGCCTAAAACCCCAAACAGCTAGTAATGCAGGTGTAGAAGCACGGTGGCTAGGAAAAACTCCCTAGAAAGGCCAAAACCTAGGAAGAAACCTAGAGAGGAACCAGGCTATGAGGGGTGGCCAGTCCTCTTCTGGCTGTGCCGGGTGGAGATTATAACAGAACTATGCCAAGATGTTCAAAAATGTTCATAAGTGACAAGCATGGTCAAATAATAATCATGAATAATTTTCAGTTGGCTTTTCATAGCCGATCATCAAGAGTTGAAAAACAACAGGTCTGGGACAGGTAGCGGTTCCATAACCGCAGGCAGAACAGCTGAAACTGGAATAGCAGCAAGGCCAGGCGGACTGGGGACAGCAAGGAGTCACCACGGGCGGCAGTCCCGACGCATGGTCCTAGGGCCCAGGTCCTCCGAGAGAAAGAAAGAGAGAAGGAGAAAATTAGAGAGAGCCAAGATTTTCAAAATTTCCATAAATGACAAGCATGGTCAAATAATAATCAGGAATAAATCTCAGTTGGCTTTTCATAGCCGATCATTAAGAGTTGAAAACAGCAGGTCTGGGACAGGTAGGGGTTCCATAACCGCAGGCAGAACAGTTGAAACTGGAATAGCAGCAGGAATAGCAGCAAGGCCAGGCGGACTGGGGACAGCAAGGAGTCACCACGGCCGGTAGTCCCGACGTATGGTCCTAGGGCTCAGGTCCTCCGAGAGAAAGAAAGAGAGAAGGAGAAAATTAGAGAGAGCCAAGATTTTCAAAATGTTCATAAATGACAAGCATGGTCAAATAATAATCAGGAATAAATCTCAGTTGGCTTTTCATAGCCGATCATTAAGAGTTGAAAACAGCAGGTCTGGGACAGGTAGGGGTTCCGTAACCACAGGCAGAACAGTTGAAACTGGAATAGCAGCAAGGCCAGGCGGACTGGGGACAGCAAGGTGTCATCATGCCCGGTAGTCCTGACGTATGGTCCTAGGGCTCAGGTTCTCAGAGAGAAAGAGAGAACGAGAGAATTAGAGAGAGCATACTTAAAATTCACACAGGACACTGGATAAGACAGGAGAAGTACTCCAGGTAACCAACTGACCCTAGCCCCCCGACACAAACTACTGCAGCATAAATACTGGAGGCTGAGACAGGAGCGGTCAGGAGACACTGTGGCCCCATCCGAAGAAACCCCCGGACAGGGCCAAATAGGAAGGATATAACCCCACCCACTTTGCCAAAGCACAGCCCCCGCACCACTAGAGGGTAATCCTCAACCACCAACTTACAATCCTGAGACAAGGCCGAGTATAGCCCACAAAGGTCTCCACCACAGCACAAACCAAGGGGGGGCGCCAACCCAGACAGGAAGATCACGTCAGTAACTCAACCCACTCAAGTGACGCACCCCTCCTAGGGACGGCATGAAAGAGCACCAGCAAGCCAGTGACTCAGCCCCTGTAACAGGGTTAGAGGCAGAGAATCCCAGTGGAGAGAGGGGAACCGGCCTGGCAGAGACAGCAAGGGCGGTTCGTTGCTCCAGAGCCTTTCCGTTCACCTTCACACTCCTGGGCCAGGCTACACTCAATCATATGACCTACTGAAGAGATAAGTCTTCAGTAAAGACTTAAAGGTTGAGACCGAGTCTGCGTCTCTCACATGGGTAGGCAGACTGTTCCATAAAAATGGAGATCTATAGGAGAAAGCCCTGCCTCCCGCTGTTTGCTTAGAAATTCTAGGGACAATTAGGAGGCCTGCGTCTTGTGACCGTAGCGTACGTATTGGTATGTACGGCAGGACCAACTCGGAAAGATAGGTAGGAGCAAGCCCATGTAACGCTTTATAGGTTAACAGTAAAACCTTGAAATCAGCCCTTGCCTTAACAGGAAGCCAGTGTAGGGAAGCTAGCACTGGAGTAATATGATCAAATTTCTTGGTTCTAGTCAGGATTCTAGCAGCCGTATTTAGCACTAACTGAAGTTTATTTAGTGCTTTATCCGGGTAGCCGGAAAGTAGAGCATTGCAGTAGTCTAACCTAGAAGTAACAAATGCATGGATTAATTTTTCTGCATCATTTTTGGACAGAAAATTTCTGATTTTAGCAATGTTACGTAGATGGAAAAAAGCTGTCCTTGAAACAGTCTTGATATGTTCGTCAAAAGAGAGATCAGGGTCAAGAGTAACGCCGAGGTCCTTCACAGTTTTATTTGAGACGACTTTACAACCATCAAGATGAATTGTCAGATTTAACAGAAGATCTCTTTGTTTCTTGGGACCTAGAACAAGCATCTCTGTTTTGTCCGAGTTTAAAAGTAGAACGTTTTCAGCCATCCACTTCCTTATGTCTGAAACACAGGCTTCTAGCGAGGGCAATTTTGGGGCTTCACCATGTTTCATTGAAATGTACAGCTGTGTGTCATCCGCATAGCAGTGAAAGTTAACATTATGTTTTCGAATAACATCCCCAAGAGGTAAAATATATAGTGAAAACAATAGTGGTCCTAAAACGGAACCTTGAGGAACACCGAAATGTACAGTTGATTTGTCAGAGGACAGACCATTCACAGAGACAAACTGATATCTTTCCGACAGGTAAGATCTAAACCAGGCCAGAACTTGTCCGTGTAGACCAATTTGGGTTTCCAGTCTTTAGTTGTTTATTATATTGTGATTGTCTTGTATATATATATATATATATATATATTAGGGATCGATTGTTTATATATTAAGGGTATGTTGTTTATTATATTGTGATTGTCTTGTGTATATATATATATATATACATATATATATTAGGGATTGATTGTTTATATATTAAGGGTATGTTGTGTATTATGTTGTGATTGTCTTGTGTATATATATATATATTAGGGATTGATTGTTTATATATTAAGGGTATGTGAGACAAGGAAGACGTACCATAGTTGTTTATTAGGAAAGGAAATTGTATTAATTATCAGATGTTGTGAAACAAACAACAATTGTGTCTGTCGTTGTCTGTTGTCATTACAATCGCCGCCTAACCTTGTTGTATTTCCCCTTCCCCTTTTGAAAAGGACCACCATGTAAATATCTGTTAAGCATTATTGTGTTATCCTTCATGATTTTCTTAAATTGTATGTGGAGGCGTCACCAGCTGGAGCGCCCTTATTGTATGTATTTTACAAACTGTCAAATAAATTCAATCAATATACATGTTCATATTACGCTTATACTTCTGTGTACAGGAAAGTATTATTTGTAAGATGGAAGAGAAAATATATCAGTTTATTGTTAAATTATTATGACGTTCTTTCCAATACAAAAGTGTAGTAACTATTGTTTCCAAACTGCGTTACCCACTCCAGCCAGCAGATGGCGATATGCGTCTTTCAGGTGACTCTTCTTGTATAATCTTGTGGATTGAACGCTTCTTCAGGAACAACAACACGGCTACTCTTTCAACCAGCTCGGTAGCTTGCTAGCTAATTTAAATGCGAAACATTGACGCTTTAGACCATGTTAATGTACATTAGCTAATCTCAGTGTTTTAAACACAATTCTGTTGACGTTTCTACTGGTTAACTTTAAGGTAATTTGGTTGTTCAATTTGCAAACTTGTTAAAGATTGATACTGAGCATAGCACTAGGCTAGTCGCTAATGTTAACTAGCTAGCTAACATCCCGGACCATGAGCTCACTAAACTACTCGCCCCTTGCTAAAGAAGAGGAGGTCTACTGGACGGAGAAAGAAGCTCTGGGGCTGAACATTGTCGTGAAAGAAGAAGAAGAAGAGGGTGTTACAGTGAAAGAAGAGAAATCTCCGTTTGGAGAGGAAGAGGGGATGGAGGCTCTCACAGTGGAAGAAGAGGAGGAAGAAGCTTTCAGAATGAAAAAGGAGGAAGAGGAGAATATCACACTGAAAGAAGAGGACGATATTACAGTGAAATATGAGAAAGAACATATTGTAGTGGAAGAGGGGATAGAGGCTGTCACAGTGGAAGAGGAGGAGGTAGACATTTTCAGAATGAAAGAGGAGGCAGAGGAGGCTGTGAAAGAGGAGGAGGATGTTGCTGTGAAAAAAAATAAAGAACCTTTAGGAGTGGTAGAGGGGATAGAGGCAGGCAGAGTGGAAGAGGAGGATGTTATAGGGGAAAAAGAGGAAGAACCTTTTAGAGAGGAAGAGGAGGCTGTCTCAATAAAGGTGAAGAAGGAGGTCATTTTGGGAGTGAAAGAGGAGGAGACAGAAGATCGGATTACCACCAGTGAGTACTGTCTTAAACAGGGACACAAACTCTGCCATTGTTGAACTAATGTGGGGTTTTAAAATTCAATATTGGTGCATAATTTATACTTAAAAGGAATGCAAAACTCACCCAATTCGTGGAACGACCCTTTTACATTTGCATCACAAAAAATATTTAATAAAATCATGATGGAAGTGGCCATTTTAGGCCCTTTTTAGACATATTAATGCCTCTTGTTAGACCCTATGATTGTAATAGAAGATCATAAGTTTACAATCTGTTTGATGTTCTCGTTCACACAGGGCAGAGACATGACTATTGTGGATCCTCTGGGGAGCCTCAACAACATCCTGATGCTGACGAGGCAGAGAAGAGTCTCTCCAGATCACAACACCAGATGGTACAGCTTGGTTTGGTCTAGCATACAGCTTGCTCTATCGGGGTCTGGGCTGGGTTTCTGTAAAGCACTTCATGACAGCGGTGACATCAGCATCCATAATGGTCTGTGTCCCCTCTTTAGGGTTACCAGGACAACGCTAGCCCTTCCGTCCTCCCGGAGTCCCCGTGTTGTGCCTCTTCTGGTAGCGCCTTACTGCTGGGTATGAAGAGGTTGTCTGTGCTGCTGGTGGACTGCAGGAAAACAACGGGGCTGAGTGGAACTGTGAGAGGAGGAGAGAAGAAAGGATCAGATTTGACTCATCAAAGTAAGTGCTGTAGTTTAGTTTGAACAAATAAAATAGATCTGCCCTCTGGTATCTGTTACCAGGACAACCAGTCTTGAAGGAGTTCCCACATATGCTAAGCACATGTTGGCTACTTTTCCTTCACTCGGCGGTCCAACTCATCCCAAACCTTCTCAATTGGGTTGAGGTCGGTTGATTGTGGAGGCCAGGTCAACTGCTGCAGCACCACATCACTCTCCTAATTGGTCAAGTAGCTCTGGGTGGCGGGTGCTCAGACGATGTGGAAGTCCTGGGCTGGCGTTGTTATACATGGTCTGCGGTTGTGAGACCGGTCGGATGTACTGCCAAATTCTCTAAAACAACGTTGGAGGCGGCTTGTGGTAGAGAAATTAACATTACATTCTCTGGTAACAGCTCCAGTGGATATTCCTGCAGTCAGCATGCCAATTGCACGCTCCCTCAAAACTTGAGACATCTGTGGCATTGTGTTGTGTGACAAAACTGAACATTTTAGTGGCCTTTTATTGTCCCCAGCACAAGGTGCACCTGCGTAATGATCATGCTGTTTGATCAGCTTCTTGATATGCCACACCTGTCAGGTGAATGGATTATCTTGGCAAAGGAGAAATGTTCACTGACAGGGATGTTATCAAATTTGTGAACCAGATTTGAGAGAAATTATCTTTCATGCGTGTGGAAAAATTCTGGCATGTTTTATTTCAGCTCATGAAACATGGGACCAACACTTTACATATTTATATTTTTGGAACATCTACCCAAAATATTTCATTCTTTTTTTACTTTACTCAAAATATCATGACATTAATGATAGTCAAAATGTAAAAAAAAAATGGTGAACTTCGAAATAAATAAAAATTGCCTTTTTTTTCCACCTTTATTTATCCAAGTTCTCATTTACAACTGCGACCTGGCCAAGATAAAGCAAAGCAGTGCTACAAAAACAACACAGAGTTACACATAAACAAACGTATAGTCAACAACACAAAAGAAAAGGTCTATGTACAGCGTGTGCAAATGTAGTAAGATTAGGGAGGTAAGGCAATAAATAGGCTATAGGCCAATTTAGCATTAACACTGGAGTGATAGATGTGTAGATGATGATGTGCAAGTCGAGATACTGTGGTGCAAAAAAATAACAATATGGGGATGAGGTAGTTGGGTGTGCTATTTACAGATGGGCTGTGTACAGGTAAGCTGCTCTGACAACTGATGCTTAAAGTTAGAGAGGGAGATACAAGTCTCCAGCTTCAGTGATTTTTGCAATTCGTTCCAGTCATTGGCAGCAGAGAACTGGAAGGACAGGCGGCCAAAGTAGGTATTGGCTTTGGGTGTGACCAGTGAAATATACCTGCTGGAGTGCGTGCTACTGGTGGGTGAGCTGATGGTGACCAGTGAGCTGAGATAAGGCGGGGCTTTACCTAGCAAAGACTTATAGATGACCTGAAGCCAGTGAGTTTGGTGACGAATATGTAGAGAGGGCCAGGCAACGAGAGCATACAGGTTGCAGTGGTGGGTAGTATATGGGGCTTTGGTGACAAAACGGATGGCACTGTGATAGACTACATCCAATTTGCTGAGTAGAGTGTTGGAGGCTATTTTGTAAATGACTTCGCCGGTGTCAAGGATCGTTAGGATAGTCAGTTTTACGAGCGTATGTTTGGCAGCATGAGTGAAGGAGGTTTTGTTGCGAAATAGGAAGCCGATTCTAGATTTAATTTTGGATTGGAGATGCTTAATGTGAGTCTGGAAGGAGAGTTTACAGTCTAACCAGACACCTAGGTATTTGTAGTTGTCCACATATTCTAAGTCAGAACCGTCCAGAGTAGTGATGCTAGTCAGGCGGGTGGGTGCGGGCAGCAATCGGTTGAAGAGCATGCATTTAGTTTTACTAGCATTTAAAAACAGTTGGAGGCCACGGAAGGAGTGTTGTATGGCATTGAAGCTCATTTGGAGGTTTGTTAACACAGTGTCCAAAGAAGGCCCAGATGTATACAGAATGGTGTCGTCTGCGTAGAGGTGGATCAGAGAATCCCCAGCAGCAAGAGCGACATCATTGATACAGTTGAAGTCGGAAGTTTACATGCACTTATGTTGGAGTCATTAAAACTCGTTTTTCAACCACTCCACAAATTTCTTGTTCACAAACTATAGTTTTGGCAAGTCGGTTAGGACATCTACTTTGTGCATGACACAAGTAATTTTTCCAACAATTGTTTACAGACAGATTATTTCACGTTTAATTCACTGTATCACAATTCCAGTGCCTTTAAACAGCTTGGAAAATTCCAGAAAATGATGACATGGCTTTAGACGCCTCTGATTGGCTAATTGACCTCATTTGAGTCGCTTGGAGGTGGACCTGTGGATGTTTTCAAGGCCGTCCTTCAAACTCACTGCCTCTTTGCTTGACATCATGGGAAAATCTAAAGAAATCAGCCAAGACCTCAGAAAGAAAATTGTAGACCTCCACAAGTCTGGTTCATTGTTGGGAGTAATTTCCAAACGCCTGAAGGTACCACGTTCATCTGTATAAACAATAGTACGCAAGTATAAACACCATGGGACCACGCAGCCGTCATATTGGCTCATTCATCCCCCTCTTCTCCCCTGTAACTATTCCACAGGTTGTTGTGGTAAATGAGAATGTGTTCTCAGTCAACATACTTGGTAAAATAAATAAATACAGCTACGGAAGGAGACGCGTTCTGTCTCCTAGAGATGAACGTACTTTGGTGCGAAAAGTGCAAATCAATCCCAGAACAACAACAAAGGACCTTGTGAAGATGCTGGAGGAAACAGGTACAAAATGACCTATATCCACAGTAAAACGAGTCCTATATCGACATAACCTGAAAGGTCGCTCAGCAAGGAAGAAGCCACTGCTCCAAAACTGCCATTAAAAAGCCAGACTCCGGTTTGCAACTGCACATGAGGACAAAGATCATACCTTTGGTCTGATGAAACAAAAATAGAACTGTATGGCCATCGTTATGTTTGGAGGAAAAAGGGAGATGCTTACAAGTCGAAGAACACCATCCCAACCACGAAACACGGGGGTGGGAGCATCATGTTGTGGGGGTGCTTTGCTGCAGGAGGGACTGGTGCACTTCACAAAATAGATGGCATCATGAGGAAAGAAAATTATGTGGATATATTGAAGCAGCATCTCAAGACATCAGTCAGGAAGTTAATGCTTGGTCACAAATGGGTTTTCCAAATGGACAATGACCCCAAGCATACTTCCAAATTTGTGGTAAAATGGCTTAAGGACAACAAAGTCAAGGTATTGAAGTGGCCATCACAAAGCCCTGACCTCAATCCCATAGAATATTTGTTGGCAGAACTGAATAAGCATGTGCGAGCAAGGAGGCCTACAAACCTGTCTCAATTACAATTTTGGCCCTGTCAGGAAGGAATGGGCCAAAATTCACCTAACTTATTGTGGGAAGCTTGTGGAGGCTCCCCGAAACTTTGACCCAAGTTAAACAATTTAAAGCCAATCCTACCAAGTACTAATTTAGTGTATGTAAACTTCTGATCCACTGGGAATGTGTTGAAAGAAATAAAGCTGAAATAAATCATTCTCTCTATTATTATTCTGACATTTCACACCTAAAATAAAGTGGTGATCCTAACTGACATAAAACAGGGAATTTTTACTGGGATTAAATGTCAGGAATTGTGAAAAACTGAGATTAAATGTATTTGGCTAAGGTGTATGTAAACTTCCGACTTCAACTGTATATACAGAGAAATTGAACCCTGTGTCACCCCCATAGAGACTGTCAAAGATTTTAGAAAGGCAGGGCAGGATGGGAATGGGTCTATAACAGTTTGGGTCAAGAGTGTCTCCCCCTTTGAAGAGGGGGATGACCGCGGCAGCTTTCCAATCTTTGTGGATCTCAGACAATACGAAAGACAAGTTGAACAGGTTAGTAATAGTTGGGGTTTGCAACAAGTACGAAAGAGGTTCCAGATTGTCTAGCCCAGCTGATTTGTAGGGATCCAGATTTTGCAGCTCTTTCAGAACATCAGCTGTCTTGATTTGGGTGGGGGGGGGGGGTGCTTAGGCAAGTTGCTGCAGGTGGTGCAGAGCTTTTGGCCGGGGTAGGGGTAGCCAGGTGGAAAGCATGGCCAGCCGTAGAAAAATGCTTATTGAAATTATCGATTATTGTAGATTTATCGGTGGTGACAGTGTTTCCTAGCTTCAGTGCAGGGGGCAGCTGGGAGGAGGTGCTCTTATTCTCCATGGACTTTAGTGTCCCAAAACGTTTTGGAATTAGTGCTACAGGGCGCAAATTTCTGTTTGAAAAAGCTAGCCTTTGCTTTCCTAACTGAGTGTTGTGGTGGTATTTTTCTGGTTTACCATAATGAGGAGTGTTACAAACTTCACACATCAGTTAGAGTTATACTTAAACTACATCTTTAATATTAAGAGCTTTGCAATAGCATTTTACTTTCAATGATGCGCTATCTCTAATGAACCATTGAAAGTGTCAACAGAAAAGTACAAAGATCTTTTATAGCCAAGATACACCCCTCTCAACTTCCATGACGAACCACATATCTTATGAAAAGTTCACGAAGAAAGACTTTTACTTGAGAGAGAGAGGAGTAGCACATAGCCAGATAGCATTCGCTATAAATTATCGTTCAGTTTGGTCTCTAAAATTAGGTTCTAATCTCGTTCCTGGTAGCACAAAAACATTACCTCATGTTATCTGGAATGCTCTTTAGGTTTTATCACCCAAAGACATCGTAAATCTCCTCTGTCAGTGCTATATCTCATAGAGGCCCATCCTCAGTGGAACACACAATAGTTAACAGAACACTCCATTCTGTCGAATAAAATAACCATTATAACGCAATACAAGCATTATAACATAATCTTGCAATTTTCCACGACACTGTGTATATTGGTTCCTGACTTCCCTGAAAAGTTGCATATCGCTGTCTATTCGATGCTAATGCAGAACGCCACAGGATGTTTTTGTGCTGGTCAAGGGCAGTCAAGTCTGGGGTGAACCAAGGGCTATATCTGTTCTTAGTTCTACATTTTTGGAATGGGGCATGCTTATTTAGGATGGTGAGGAAATTACTTTTAAAGAGAAACCAGACATCCTCTACTGACGGGATGAGGTCAATATCCTACCAGGATACCCGGGCCTGCTGGAGCGTTTGACAGTGATGAGGGATGGTCGTTTGACCGCGGACCCATTACGGACGCAGGCAATGAGGCAGTGATCGCTAAGATCCTGGTTGAAGACGGCAGAGGTGTATTTAGAGGGCAAGTTAGTCAGGATGATATCTAAGAGGGTGCCCATGGTTACAGATTTAGGGTTGATGGTAGGTTCCTTGATGATTTATGTGAGATTGAGGGCATCTAGCTTAGATTGTAGGACGGCCGGGGTGTTAAGCATATCCCAGTTTAGGTCACCTAACTGTACGAACTCTGAAGATAGATTGGGGGGAAATCAATTCACATATGGTGTCCAGGGCACAGCTGGGGGCTGAGGGGAATCTATAACAAGCGGCAACAGTGAGAGACTTGTTTCTGTCACTTTAACCATACCTACATGTACATACTACCTCAATAAGCCTGACTAACCGGTGTCTGTATATAGCCTTGCTACTGTTATTTTACACATATCTTTTTTTTCGCACTATTGGTAAGTAAGCATTTCACTCTAGGGTCTACACCTGTTGTATTCAACGCACGTGACAAGGATGTGAGTACAGTGGATGTGAGTACAGTGGAGGTTAACCTAGGCATTGAGTGACGATGAGAGAGGTTTTGTCTCTAGAGGCACCAGTTAACCCAGGTGAGGTCACCGCATGTGTGGGGGGTGGGACAAAAGGGCTATCTAAAGCATGTTGGGCGGGGCTGGGGGCTCTACAGTGAAATAAAACAATAATAACTAACCTAAACAGCAATAGACAAGGTATATTGACATTAGGAAGAGGCATGTGTAGCCGACTGATCATAGGGTCCAATGAGCAGCAATAGGTGAGTCAGGGAGGCGTTCGGTAGTCGCTACTACGCTAGGCGAGCTGGAGACACGGTGATTCAGAAAGCTAGCGGGCCGGGGCTAGCAGATGGGTCTTCGGCGATGTCGGGCGATTACGTCGGCAGACCAGTCGTGATGGATCGGCGGGGCTCCGTGTCGGCAGTAATGGGTCCAGGCCAATTGGCAAAAGAGGTATTGTAGCCCAAGAATTAGCTGGTGGACCTCTTCGGCTAGCCGGGAGATAGGCCTAGCTCGAGGCTAGTTCAAGTCTAAGTGGTGCTTGCTTCGGGACAGAGACGTTTACCAGGAGTAGCTACTCGGATTGCAGCTAGCTAGCTGCGATGTGTAAAGGTTCAGAGCGGTAGGAATCCGGTGATGTGGTAGAGAAAAAGCAGTCCGATACGCTCTGGGTTGATATCGCGCTGTGCAGACTGGCAGGTATTGACCAGGCTGAAGCTGGCTGGTGTCCCAGTTAACAGTGAAGACCGCTAGTAGTGGCTAACTGACTAGTAGCTAGTAGCTAGTTAGCTGGCTAGCTTCTGATGGGGGTTCCGGTTCTAAAGTATAAAAATAGCAGATCTGTACCACATTGGGGGAGGCGGGTTGCAGGAAAGTTAATTCAGTCCGTAAATGGAAAGTGAGATTACAATATATACGAAATGAAAACAACATATACAAATATTTACATGGGACAGGACGGGACAAGACAAAACACACGTCCGACTGCTACGCCATCTTGGAATGTGTCGACCCTATCGACAACGGGGAGATGTTACTGATGTGCTTTGTGTCTGTCTCCAATGTAAAAATGAAACTTCCACACAAAATGACTTCTTTACTTAATTTAGGTTCAAGGAAGTGTGTAGGTCACATTC
Source organism: Salvelinus fontinalis (assembly GCF_029448725.1). Taxonomy (NCBI): domain Eukaryota; kingdom Metazoa; phylum Chordata; class Actinopteri; order Salmoniformes; family Salmonidae; genus Salvelinus; species Salvelinus fontinalis. The sequence continues at coordinate 222,913 of NW_026600306.1, read as the reverse complement.
TGTATCATACAGCTATGAAGGTTATATATTTAGAACCACCTGCTGATTGGAATCCAGTCTGTGTCTTCAGTGTTCTAGAACTGTTTAGTGTTTTGTGGTCTGACTTATATAACAGAAAGAATAATAAGTAATGTAAACATATTATCAGTAATTACCAGGAAGCTCTACATCATTTGTTTTAAATTATGAAATGTTTGAAAACTGGCATCAGGATATTGAGGGATGTGATTTGGATTAAACCTCAGCAAGGCAGTTTTATCATGTGGAGATTTCATTCTGTCATCTCTTTAAAATTAACACTGTCTTTTGCAGGAGGAAAACCAACCTTGGAGGAACCAAAGACGTCCAACCCAGCAAGACGACACCTCTGCTCCCATTGTGGAAAAAGTTTTAACCAGTTAGTTAGCTTGAAAAGACATGAGAGGGTACACATAAGAACGAAGCCACTCCATTGCTCCCAGTGTGGAAAGAGTTTTAAGCGGTTAGACACCCTCAAAGCTCATGAGCGAATACACACAGGGGAGAAGCCATGCCATTGCGCCCAGTGTGGAAAGAGTTTTACCCAATTAGGAAGCCTGAAAGAACACATGAGACTGCACACAGGGGAGAGGCCTTACCACTGCTCCGAGTGTGGAAAGAGTTTTAATCAGTCAGGAAGCCTGAAAGCTCATGAGCGAATACACACAGGGGAGAAGCCTTACCACTGCTCCCATTGTGCAAAGCGTTTTTTTCCAATTAGGAAGCCTGAAAGAACACATGAGAGTGCACACAGGGGAGAAGCCTTACCACTGCTCCCATTGTGCAAAGCGTTTTATCCAATTAGGAAGCCTGAAAGAACACATGAGAGTGCACACAGGGGAGAAGCCTTACCACTGCTCCCGGTGTTCAACGCGTTTTACCCATTTAGGAAACCTGAAAGCTCATGAGCGAATACACACAGGGGAGAAGCCTTACCATTGTTCCCACTGTGGAAAGCGTTTTAACTATTCAGGAAAGCTGAAAGAACACATGAGACTGCACACAGGGGAGAAGCCTTACAAATGCTCAGACTGTGGGAAGACATATTACTCATCACAGTGACTTAAACATCATGTGCGAATCCACACAGGAGAGAATAATTACTTCTCCTAGTGTGTAAATGTATATTTCACATCACATTAACTTAAAATTCATCAGAGAACATACACAGTGCTCCCACTGTCTTATATTGTTGTCTTATATTGTTGCCTGAGAATGTGTTTATTTTATTAAATGAAATGGTACAAAGTATACTCAAATGTATGTTTTTGTAATAAAACATGAATTGAATATGGAGTATGTCAGTTTGAATATAGAGTAGATCAGATTCCATGGGTTTAAATGGTCATTTCTTAAACTCTGACTGTGTGTGTTTATCTGGGTGTGTCTTTCCTCCAGCACTACAGATAATACAGTGATATTTGGATGTGATGCATTTGCTCCGTTGTTTAAATTTGCATTGTTGGCCCACTGATGATTTAATGAAATGAAAATGTTCACAGACTCTGTAATGCAAAATTTTAATTGTATGTGTCCACATATCTGAGTATGTGACTAACCTTGTGAAACTGACCTATTATAATCTCCTGTTCTTGGGAGTATCATCCTGTGTTGCAAACCAGCTGCACCTGTGTCCTTGTATGAATAAAGTCCCTCCTAGGAACAGGAAACTATAAAGATATGTGCTCATCACCCAATGCTTCAGGAATTATACTGTCTACACTGCGCTGTGTAACTGTTATTCTCTCTGAGCTCAGAAATAAAGAATCTTGGTTTGACTTGGACTCCAGCAGGTCCTTATTTTATAATATCCACCACAACTCTCCCACGGATTGCTGTTTATCATTGTCTCAATGAAACCTTCTTTGTTTTACTTTCCAATAAACATTGTTTCCACGTCAAAATAAAAAACATCTTTAACATTGATGAACCTTCACTATCTTCATCCCTAAACTAGCAACATTAACTATTGTCTATTGTTATTCTCAGTAACCTTCCTGGCCATATGAAATCCTAGCTAAATACAATGTTCCCTACCAGTTTTCATGTCTTTGATTATGCAAACATTTGTTTATTTAATTATATTTCTCATTGAGATTAATATTTTTTTAATTCTGTATGGGTCACGCATTGCTTTGGTCATATGTTCCCTTATGGGTCAATGATTTTAATTAGAATATAGCAATTATGCTCTCTCCTCAATCACTTACAGTTTCTTTGGAAAGTATTCAGACCCCTTGACTTTTTCCCATTTTGTTATGTTACAGCCTTATTAAAAAATGTATTAAATGAAACATTTCCTCAGCAATCTACACACAATACCCCATAATGACAAAGCGGAAACAAGTTTTTTATACATTTTTCCAAATGTTTTAAACACAAAAAATGATTTACATAAGTATTCAGACCCTTTGCTATATGAGACTCATAATTGAGCTCAGGTGCATCCTGTTTCCATTGATCATCCTTGAGATGTTTTTATACAACTAGAATGGAGTCCACCTGTGGTAAATTCAATTGATTGGACATGATTTGGAAAGGCACACACCTGTCTATATCAGGTCCGACAGTTGACAGTGCAGATCAGAGCAAAAACCTAGCCATGAGGTGGAAGGAATTGTCCGTAGAGCTCCGAGACAGGATTGTGTTGAGGCACAGATCTGGGGAAGGGTACCAAAACTTTTCTGCAGCATTGAAGGCCCCTGATTTAGCCCCCTGCAGTAAAAGGTTATTCATGGAGTAAAATGATCTGTTTAAGTCATTAGTAAAGGGCACATCGTTAAGAATACAATTATCTTTTTTTTGTGGTCTATATCCTCTCAATCATGTATTCCTTCATAAACAGAAAACGTTAACCTAAACACAACATGTGTGCAAGGGCCCCTCGGTTCACAATCTCTTGACCATTAAATCTGGATAGCTGACAACTATTTTTTTAAAGGGTAAAAGTGATCTGTTTAGGTCGTCAGTAAAGGAAGTATAGTTAAATAGTACAATGACCCTTTCAAAGAGGATGGGGTGAGGCCTCTGGGGCTTATTTTGGGGGGGTTGACTGAGACATCCCTCGGACAGTCTTTTATGGGGGGTAAAATGTATCTGTTTAGGTCATCAGTAAAGGGGACATCTTAAAGATTACAATGACCCTTTCAAAGACAGACATCCCCCGGACCTCCCCCCATAACTATTTTTAAAAGGGTAAAAATGATCTGTTTAGGTCATTAGTAAAACATATGTTTTGAAAGACACCTGGGGGTCCAGGTTGTTAGTTATTTTGTGTACATGTAACCGATGTGAAATGGCTAGCTAGTTAGCGGTGGTGCGCTAACTTGCTCTGAGACATTGAAGTAGTGGTTCCCCTTGCTCTGCAAGGGCCGCGGCTTTTGTAGAACGATGGGTGACTGTTGTTGATGTGTGCAGAGGGTCCCTGGTTCGCGCCCGGGTTTGGGCGAGGGGACGGACGTAAAGATATACTGTTACATACATATAGTTCCCCTGTGTGCAAGGGCCCCTTAGATTCACAACTTCTTAACCCTTAACATTCCCAGCCAAGGGGAGAGATAGAGGGAGAGAAAGAGAGAGATATATATTTCATTGAAGGTAAATTACATTTTCTTTCAAACCTTTTATTTTATTCAAAAACTTTAGTACAGTCATTTAAACATACATATTACAATTATTAAAGTTTACTATGTAATATTAAATACTAAATTATGTCACTAATGTTTTTTACTAAAGAACTTTATATAAATCATACATGTTATTATTACATGTAGCAACACCACATGACAACAACATGGTTGCAACCCCACATAACAACAACATGGTAGCAACCCCACATGACAACAACATGGTAGCAACACCACATAACAACAACATGGTTGCAACCCCACATGACAACAACATGGTTGCAACACAACATGACAACAACATGGTTGCAACACAACATGACAACAACATGGCAGCAACACCACATAACAACAACATGGTTGCAACCCCACATAATAACAACATGGCAGCAACACAACATGACAGCAGCACAACATGGTAGCAACACAACATGGCAGCAGCACAACATGGTAGCAACACCACATAACAACAACATGGTAGCAACACCACATAACAACAACATGGTAGCAACACAACATGGCAGCAGCCCAACATGGTAGCAACACAACATGGCAGCAGCCCAACATGGTAGCAACACAACATGGCAGCAGCCCAACATGGTAGCAACACAACATGGCAGCAGCACAACATGGAAGCAACACCACATAACAACAACATGGTAGCAACACAACATAACAACAACATGGTGGCAACACCACATGACAACAACATGGTAGTAACACAACATGGTAGTAACACAACATGACAACAACATGGTGGCAACACCACATAACAACAACGTGGTAGCAACACTACATGACAACAATATGGTAGCGACACCACATGACAAAAACATGGTAGCGACACCACATGACAACAACATGGTACCAACACAACATAACAACAACATGGTAGCAACACCACATAACAACAACATGGTAGCAACAAAACATGACAAAAAAATGGTAGCAACAAAACATGACAAAAAAATGGTAGCAACACCACATAACAACAACATGGAAGCAACACCACATAACAACAACCTGGTAGCAACACAACATAACAACAACATGGTAGCAACACAACATGACAACAACATGGCAGCAACACAACATAACAACAACATGGAAGCAACACCACATAACAACAACCTGGTAGCAACACAACATAACAACAACATGGTGCAACACAACATGACAACAACATGGTAGCAACACAACATGGTAGAAACACAACCTGGTAGCAACAAAACATGACAAAAAAATGGTAGCAACACCACATAACAACAACATGGTTGCAACCCCACATAATAACAACATGGCAGCAACACAACATGACAGCAGCACAACATGGTAGCAACACAACATGGCAGCAGCACAACATGGTAGCAACACCACATAACAACAACATGGTAGCAACACAACATGGCAGCAGCCCAACATGGTAGCAACACAACATGGCAGCAGCACAACATGGAAGCAACACCACATAACAACAACATGGTAGCAACACAACATGGCAGCAGCACAACATGGTAGCAACACAACATAACAACAACATGGTGGCAACACCACATGACAACAACATGGTAGTAACACAACATGGTAGTAACACAACATGACAACAACATGGTGGCAACACCACATAACAACAACGTGGTAGCAACACTACATGACAACAATATGGTAGCGACACCACATGACAAAAACATGGTAGCGACAAAACATGACAAAAAAATGGTAGCAACAAAACATGACAAAAAAATGGTAGCAACACAACACAACAACAACATGGAAGCAACACCACATAACAACAACCTGGTAGCAACACAACATGGCAGCAACACAACATGGTACAAACATTATTGGGCACAGACAAGAGCACAAAGGCAAGAAGGTAGAGACAACAATACATCACGCGAAGCAGCCACAACTGTCAGTAAGAGTGTCCATGATTGAGTCCTTGAATGAAGACATGGAGATAAAACTGTCCAGTTTGAGTGTTTGTTGCAGCTTGTTCCAGTCGCTAGCTGCAGCGAACTAAAAAGAGGAGCGACCCAGGGATGTGTGTGCTTTGGGGACCTTTAACAGAATGTGACTGGCAGAACGGGTGTTGTATGTGGAGGATGAGGGCTGCAGTAGATATCTTAGATAGGGGTGAGTGAGGCCTAAGAGGGTTTTATAAATAAGCATTAAACCAGTGGGTCTTGCAACTGGTATACAGAGATAACCAGTTTACAGAGGAGTATAGAGTGCAGTGAGGTGTCCTATAAGGAGCATTGGTGGCAAATCTGATGGCCGAATCGTAAAGAACATCTTGCGTGTATGTATCCTACCATGACTATATTCAACCCAGCTCCATGTGTTTCCACTATCATGTATCCTACCATTACTATATCCAACCCAGCTCCATGTGTTGCCACTATCATGTATCCTACCATGACTATATCCAACCCAACTCCATGTGTTGCCACTATCATGTATCCTACTTGGCTGAAGCTTTGATCCAGTGGAAGAAGTATTGAGGAGCAGGGAGGTTAAAGGTCACTTCGGGATACAGCTGTTACTCTACACTATCCCTAGATAATCCAGTAATGAGAGAAACTGAATAGAATATTTAGGGCCCTATAACATCTCTATCTATATATAACATCTGTATCAAATCCGTTGTCTTTTCTTTTTTTAACCTAATTCCATTTTCTCCGTTTAGTTTTTCCAGGTTTCACATTTGTCCCTGTTTTTCTGTTTTTCTCTCTAAATCACACTGTTAATAGAAAAACAACAACATTGGATGTTCTAAGTCCACAATAATACTTAAACCACATCAGGAGACCACTTTTTAAGTCTGAGAAAAATCTAAGACATTTTCATTTTTGTGTGTAGATACCCTTTAATTCAAGTGGCACCAGCAAGAGCCTTGCTTGGTTGGTGGTGTCTCTGTAGCACACATGTGATTGCAGAGTCTGCTGAACAAATCACAACTGAATTGATGCAAATAATCATGATATCATTCTGCCAGGTAGGCATAGACTACTTTGTAGTGAACATTTACTTGACAAGGTTTGTGGGAAAGCTTTTTAATCAACCAGAAGATGGTTGTCATTAGCATAATCGCCCAACAGCTAAACATAATGGTAGACAATTGCACTCAGACAGTGGCATTTCCGGGCTTTTTCCTCTTCAGAAAGTTGAAGGAAAATACAAATCACTTAGGCTAATTTAGACGACTTGCAGGCAGTGGGTTCAGAATAACTATGACATAAAAATGAAAACTCTTTAATCTGTCACCTAATCCTACCTAATGGGCAGGTCAGCCCTGGAGTAAAGTATTGGCTGTAAGAAGTAAGAGAAAACATAACATCTGTTTTTTTTATTTTATTACCTCTCATGACATTGCTTGCAAGAATAAACATTGTAATTAATATTTTTCCAACCTGCGTTACCCACTCCAGTCAGCAGGTGTCTATTTGAGCCTTTCAGGGGATGCTGCTTGCGTGACGTATGATCTAGTGGACGGAACTGGAGGCTTCTTCAACAGCGACAAAAGGCTTCTGATTCAACCAACGTGGTGATTTGCTAGCGAACCTAAAACCGAAACATTGAAGCGCTTTAGACCAATCTTGTGTATATTATTCTTAGTGTTTTAAACACAATTCTGTTTACATATCTACTAGTTCATTGAAACCTAGATTGCTTGTTAAATTAGCTAATGTGTTAAATTGATACTGCACTAGGCTAATCGCCCGGAACATGAGCTCACTAATCTCGACGGAGAAAGAAGCTCTGGTGAAAGGAGAGGAAGAAGCTTTCAGGATGAAAAGGGAGGAAGAGGAGGCTATCTCATTGAAAGAAGAAGAGGATGATATTACAGTGAAAGGCGAAGATGGGAGAGAGGTTGTCAAAGTGGAAGAGGAGGAGGTAGAAGCTTTCAGAATCAGAAAGGAGGAAGATGCCGTAACATTGAAAGAAGAGGAAGAACCTTTTGGAGTAAAAGAGGAAGAGGAGGCTATCTCAATTAAAGAGGAGAAATACGTTTTGCGAGTGAAAAAGGAGCCTGAAGAGTCGATTAAGACCAGTGAGTACTGACTTAAAAACGGGCACAAAATATGCATTTCTTGAACTAATGTGGGGTTTGAAAGGGGCATTCTACTGAAGTTCTACACTTTAATATGTTGTTCAGTACTCAATAAATTGTTAATGGTGCTATCCGTCATTGGTACATATATTTTTGTGACTTTTATATTAGATGTATTGAAATATCCATGTAGTCCACATTAAAGTGCACTTCATAAAACAGGCTTTTCAGAATTCAACATCTGGGAGCATAATTTCTAATACATTTTCAAAGGGATGCAAAAGGACCCCTTTTCTTGGAACGACCCTTTTACATTTGCAACACAAACAACATTTTAGGAAATCACGATGAAAGTGGCCATTATAGGCACTTTTTTAGACATATTTATGCCTCTTGTAAGACTCTGTAATTGCAATCGATGGTCATAAGTTCACCATCTGTTTGATGTTCTCGTTCACACAGGAGAGAGACATGACTTTCGTGGATCCTCTGGGGAGCCTCAACAACATCCTGATGCTGACGAGGCAGAGAAGAGTCTCTCCAGATCAGACCACCAGATGGTACAGCTTGGTCTGGTCTAGCATACAGCTTGCTCTATCAGGATCCACGTTTCTGTAAGGCACTTTATGACAACAGTGACATCAGCATCCATAATGATATGTGTCTGTGTCCCCTCTTTATGGTTACCAGGACAACGCTAGCCCTTCCTCCCTCCCGGAGTCCCCATGTCATGCCTCTCCCGGTAGCACCTTACTGCTGGGTATGAAGAGGTTGTCTGTGCTGCTGGTGGACTGCAGGAAAACAACGGGGCTGAGTGGAACTGTGAGAGGAGGAGAAGAGAAGAAAGGATCAGATTTGACTCATCAAAGTAAGTGCTGTAGTTTAGTTTGAACAAATGCAATAGATCTGCCCACTGGTATCTGTTACCAGGACAACCAGCAGAGTTCTGTTAGTTGACAGGAAGATAGACTGGTGGATATGGATGTTATGAATATCATAACACTGAAAAAGGATTCTGCCAATGAAAAGAGAGAAACCAATAGACCATATAAGACCTTGATGAAAGTTAGCTTTAGAGAGAAAGTTAAAAGATGATCCAATGTAAGGTGCTTGTTTTACAAAAACTTTTCATTAAAACATGGATGTTACATTGCCTGTCCCAGTCAACCCCCCTATCTTTACAAGACTGTAGAACAGGAAAACTAAACTCCAGACACTGTTAATTAATGAACTAATACTGGAGGAAAGCTGTGATCAGGCTGCCCACTCAAGAGAAAGCTTCAAACTGTAACCAGTGCCGTCAACCTTGTTCAGGTTATCAGTCAACCTACCAGGGTAGTTACAAACAGTAGAGGAATGAAATCATCATGTTTTGATCATATCTTTACTAATGCTGCAGAAATGTGTTTTAAAGCAGTATCCAGATCCATCAGATGTAGGGATCACAATATAGTAGCCATGTCTAGGAAAACCACAGTTCCAAAGGCTGGGCCTAATATTGTGTAAAAGAGGTCATACAATACGTTTTGTAGTGATTCCTATGTTGTTGATGTAAATAATATACTTTTTTTTAAACAAAGATAAATGACATAAAGAATGATTGTAAAAATCTTTGGAGCATCTTCAATTAAATTTTGGTTTAAAAAAATCAGCAATGACACGTCACCGGTGTTTAATTTCTATTTTACCTTTATTTAACTAGGCAAGTCAGTTAAGAGCCTGGGTACAGTGGGTTAACCGCCTTGTTCAGGGGCAGAACAACAGAGTTTTACCTTGTCAGCTCGGGGATTCGATCCAGCAACCTTTTGGTTACTGATCTAACGCTCTAACCACTAGGCTACCTGCCGCCCCAGAGCTACCTGTCTACCAGAACACAGAGAGTGTTCTTTAATGGAAGCCTGTACAACAAAATCAAGGTAGAATCAGGAATTCCCCAGGGCAGCTGTTTGGCACCTGCTTGTTTCAATCTTTACCAACAACATGCCAACGACATTTGAGTAAAGCCAGTGTGTCTATGTATGCGGATGACTCAACACTGTACACGTCAGCTATCACGGCAACTGAAATGACAGCAACAGTTAACAAAGAGCTGCAGTGAGTTTCAGAATGGGTGGCAAGGAATAGTTAGTTAGTCCTAAATATTTCAGATTACCTTAAGTTACATGGCCTACTATGCTAATTCTGTAGCGGTATTGTTAGAGGGGGGTAAAGATAAAAATTTTGTTGGGAGCCAGGCAGGTATTAACCCTAGTTATTAAAGTTAGTTATTACGTATTATAACATTATTAATATTATTAAATATTATAAAAACCCGAAAGGATAAGAGTAGAATAGATAGAGTAGCACTTCCAGACATGAAACATTATGGACATGAAACATGATGGAGTCTTAAAGGAGGACTGTAGCATCTAATGATGAAACATTATGGAGTCTTAAAGGAGGACTGTAGCATCTAATGATGAAACATTATGGAGTCTTAAAGGAGGACTGTAGCAGCTAATGATGAAACATTATGGAGTCTTGAAGGAGGACTGTAGCATCTGATGATGAAACATTATGGAGTCTTAGAGGAGGACTGTAGCATCATGAGGTAGCCACCTGGAATGCATTTCAATTAACATGTGTGCCTTTTTAGAAGTTAAGGTGTGGCATTTCTTTCCTTAAAACCTGTTTGGGATAGGGGGCAGTATTTTCACATCCAGGTTGAAAGCGTGCCCAAAAGTAAACTGCCTGCTACTCAGGCCCAGAAGCTAGGATATGCATATAATTGGTAGATTTGGACAGAAAACACTATAACGTTTCTAAAACTGTTAAAATAATGTCTGTTAGTATAGCATAACTTATTTGGCAGGCAAAACCCAGAGGACAAACCATCCAGGAGGATCATTTTGTTGTTGAGGTGACTCTGTTTTCAATTGTTTTTCTATGGGAACATAGATTTCTGTGGCACTTGGTTGCAGTTCCTATTGCTTCCACTAGATGTCAACAGTCTTTAGAAATTGGTTCATGTTTTTCTTTATAGAAATGAAGAGGTACGGCTATTCAGAACGAGGGTCCAGCCTTGTGCTCTCTAATGTTTTGATGCGCGCTCCAGGTCACGTGCTTCACGTTGTTTTACGTATTTACGTATTAATATACCTAAAGTTGGATTAGGAAAGTTGTTTGAAATGTTTGGACAGAGTTTACAGGTAACTTATTAGATATTTTGTAGTCATGTTGGGTGAGTTGGAACCGGTGTTCCAAATAAATGGACATTTTGGAGATATAACGACGGAATTAATCGAACCAAAGGACCATTTGTGATGTTTATGGGACATATTGGAGTTCCAACAGAAGAAGCTCTTCAAAAGTAAGGCGCAAATTATATCGTTATTTCTGAGTTTTGTGTCGCGCCTGGCTGGTTGAAATGATTGTCATGTGTTTGTTTGATGGGGTGCTGTCCTCAGATAATCGTATGGTTTGCTTTTGCCGTAAAGCCTTTTTGAAATCTGACACGGTGGCTAGATTAACAAGAAGTTAAAATTGAATTTGGTGTATTGCACTTGTGAATGCATGAAAGTTAAATATTTCCTATAAAAATATATATATTTCATGCTCTGCAGTTTCACCGGATGTTGTCGAAACGTTCCGCTAGCGGAACCCCTAGCCATAACAGGTTTTAATGTGTTTGAGCCAATCAGTTGTGTTGTGACAAGGTAGGGGTGGTATACAGAAGATAGCCCTATTGGGTAAAAGACGAAGTCCATATTATGTCAAGAACAGCTCAAATAAGCAAAGAGAAACAACAGAACATCATTACTTTAAGGACCATCACAGGAATGGAAAGCCCAGAGTTACTTCGGATGCATAAGTTCATTAGAGTTACCAGCCTTAGAAATTGCAGCCCAAATAAACGCTTCACAGAGATCAAGCAACAGACACATCTCAACATCATCAGTTCAGAGGAGACTGCGTGAATCAGGCCTTCATGGTCGAATTGCTGCAAAGAAACCACTACTAAAGGACACCAATAAGAAGAAGAGACTTGCTTGGGCCAAGAAACACGAGCCATGGACATTAGACCGGTGGATATCTGTCCTTGGGTCTGATGAGTCCAAATTTGACATTTTTGGTTCCGAGCGTCATGTCTTTGTGAGATGTGAGGGAGGTGAACGGATGATCTCCGCATGTGTGGTTCCCACTGTGAAGCATGGAGGAGGAGATGTGATGGTGTGCGGGTGCTTTGCTGTTGACAATGTCAGTGATTTATTTAGAATTCAAGTCACACTTAACCTGCATGACTACCACAGCATTCTGCAGCGAATTGCCCTCCCATCTGGTTTGGGCTTAGTCCCACTATCATTAGTTTTTCAACAGGACAATGACCAACACACCTCCAGGCTGTGTAAGAGCTATTTGACCAAGAAGGAGAGTGATGGAGTGCTGCATCAGATGACCTGGCCTACTCAATCCCCCGACCTCAACCAAATTGAGATGGTTTAGGATGAGTTGGATCGCAGAGTGAAGGGAAAGCAGCCAACAAGTTCTCAGCATATTTGGGAACTCCTACAAGTCTGTTGTTGGAAAAGCATTCCAGGTGAAGCTGGTTGAGAGAATGCCAAGAGTGTGCAAAGCTGTCATCAATGCAAAGTGTGGCTGCTTTGAAGAATCTAATATATATTTTGATTTGTTTAACACTTGTGGTTACTACATGTTTCCGTTTGTGTTTTTTAATAGTTTTGATGTCTTCACTATTATTCTACAATGTAGAAAATAGTAAAAAATTAAGAAAAACACTTGAATGAGTAGGTGAGTTCAAACTTTTGACTGGTACTGTACGTTGAATTCCCTGGCAACAGCTCCAGTGGACATTCCTGCAGTCAGCATGCCAATTGCACGCTCCCTCTGAGACATCTGTGGCATTGTTGTGTGACAACTGCACATTTTAGAGTGGCCTTTTATTTATTAACAAGGTGCACCTGTGTTTAATAATCAAGCTGTTCAATCAGCTTCTTGATATGCCACACCTGTCAGGTGGATTGATTATCTTGGCAAAGAATAAATGTTCACTAACTGGGATGTTAAAAATTCTCCAATCTTTTTTTTTTCAGCTCATGAAACATCCAACACTTGTGTTTATATTTTTGTTCATTGTCGTAACTATCAGTTTTAGGAACATTTACCCAAATATTTCACCTTATTTTTTTACTTTACCCAAAATATGACATGTTTCAAAATGTTGAAAATCTGTGAACGTCTAAATAAGAAATTGGTCCATTTAAACAGCAGGTGTCGAACCCTTTCAACAACGGGGAGATGTTACTGATGTGCTTTGTGTCTTCGACGTAAAAACTAGTTTTGGACTTCCACTTAAAATTACTTATTTACTTATTTTATGTTTAAGGAAGTGTGTAGTTCACATTCTGTATCATACAGCTATGGAAGTTATATATTTAGAACCACCTGCTCAATTGGAATCTAGCGACGTCTGTGTCTTCAGTGTCCTAGAACTTTTTAGTTTTTTGTGTTCTGACTTGTAAAACAGAATGAATAAAATAAGTAATGTAAACATATTATCAGTAATTACCAGGAAGCTCTACAACATTTGTTTTAAAATCACACCAAGATTGTTAAAACTGGCCTCAGGTTGAGGGATCTGATTAGGATTTACCCTCGAAGCAAGGCCGTTTTATCATGTGGAGGTTTCATTCAGGTCTCTATTTTTTTTTAAACACTGTCTTTGGCAGGAGAAAGACCAGACTCAGAGGAACCAGAGCCAGGGAGGTCCAAACCAGCAAGACAGTGTTCCCACTGTGGAAAGTGTTTTAACCAGTTTGGGGACCTGAAACGACATGAGAGAAGACACACAGGGGAGAAGCCGTACCACTGCACCCAGTGTGGAAAGGGTTGTTACTTCTTATGGGAGCTTAAACAACATGAGAGAATACACACTGGGGAGAAGCCTTACCATTGCTCCCAGTGTGGAAAGAGTTTCAAAATGAAAGAACACCTGAACCAACACGAGAAAATACACACAAGGGAGAAGCCTTTTCACTGCTCCCGGTGTGGAAATTGCTTTTGCCAGTTAGGGAACCTAAAACGACATGAGAGAATACACACAGGGGAGAAGCCGTATCACTGCTCCCAGTGTGGAAAGTGTTTTAACCAGTTATGGGAGCTTAAACAACATGAGAGAATACACACTGGGGAGAAGCCTTACCATTGCTCCCAGTGTGGAAAGAGTTTCAAAAGGAAAGGACACCTGAACCAACACGAGAAAATACACTCAAGGGAGAAGCCTTTTCACTGCTTCCAGTGTGGAAAGTGTTTTTGCCAGTTAGGGGACCTAAAACGACATGAGAGAATACACACAGGGGAGAAGCCGTATCACTGCTCCCAGTGTGGAAAGTGTTTTAACCAGGTAGGGGAACTAAAACGACATGAGAGAATACACACAGGGGAGAAACCTTACCAATGCTCACAGTGTGGAAAGAGTTTTAACCAGAAAAGCTACCTGAAAATACATGAGAGAATACACATTGGGGAGAAGCCTTATCACTGCTCCCAGTGTGGCAAGTGTTTTAACCAGTTAGGGGACCTAAAACGACATGAGAGAATACACACAGGGGAGAAACCTTACCAATGCTCACAGTGTGGGAAGCTTTTTAACCAGAAAGCCTACCTGAAAAAACATGAGAGAATACACATTGGGTAGAAGCCTTAGCACTGCTCCCAGTGTGGAAAGTGTTTCAACCAGTTAAGGGACCTACAACGACATGAGAGAACACACACGGGAGAATCCTTACCACTGCTCCCAGTGTGGAAAAGTTTTGCATGACTGAAAGAACAAATGAGACCGTACACAGAGGAGAAGGCTTATAAAAGCTCAGACTGCGGGAAAACATATTACTCATCACAGTCACTTAAAGGTCATTAGAGAATACACACAGGAGAGAGAAATTATTTCTCTTAGCGTGTATATTGATATTTCATGTCACATTGACTTAAAATTCATCAGAGAACATACACAGTGCTCCCATTGTCTTATATTGTTGACTGATAATGATTACCTGTTTTTACCATATGAAATTGAATTGTACAAAGTATACTAAAACATATATTTGTATGTTTTATTAGAAAACACGAATTGAATATGGAGTTTGTCGGTTTGAATATAGAGTAGGTCAGATTCCTTCTGTTTTAAATGGTCAATTTTTATGCGATTATTAGAAAACATGAATTGAATATTGAGTAGATACGATTCCATGTGTTTAAATTGTCCTTTTTTAAACTCTGTGTGTGTTTATCTGGGTGTCTTCCTCCAGCACTACAGATAATCAAGTGATATTTGGATGTGATGCATTTGTTCCGTTGTTTACATTTACAATGTTGGCCCACTGATGATTTAATGAAATGAAAATGTTCACAGACTGTAATGCAAAATGTTAATTGTATGTGTCCACATATCTGAGTATGTGACTTGTGGTGGATGAATCAGAATTAGTTGGGTAACATAGATAATTAAGATGTCTTATCTGCATAATATGCTGATGTGATATACTTGTTATTAAAATGTATCCATTCGGACTCTGGTGATGGCAGTTGCACTTCTTCCCTCAGCTGGGGCTCAGTCACCTGGGTCCCAGAGAGGGGAGAGGTCAGGCTTGTCTTTCACATGTCCCTGGTGCTATGCAGAATATCAGGAAGGGAAGAGGACAGGAGGGAACATTGTCTTCATATGTGAATGTATCTGTTAAACTATGCGAAGGGATGGTGTGATTAATGGGGAACCAAGTGAGCTTGTCCAGGAGTGGGGTCAAGAAGGGGTTTTACTTGAGATGGGAGTATCTAGAGTTGACAATTGATAGAGTTGACAATTGAGTTATGCCATTGGATGAGTTGGTGTTTTGTGCTATGAAGTACCAGGAACGAGATTAGAACCTCGTCTTAGGGACCAAACTGAATGATAAATTATAGCGAATGCTATCTGGCTACGGGATACTCCTTTCTCATTATAAAGTCTCACTTTGTAAACTGTTCCTAATATCTGTGGTTTATGTCGACTAGGGGGTGGATCTTTGCTATAAAAGATCTCAGTAGCCATTGTGTTGCCACTCTCCACGGTTCATTAGAAATAGTGAATTGTTGAAAGTCATTGCAAAGATCTTATTATTAAATATGTAGTTTAAGTATAACTCTGATTGGTGTGTGAAGTTTGTCTCTCCTCATTTGGTAACACAGACATTAACCACCACAGACTAACCTTGTGAAACTGTCCTATTATAATCTCCTGTTCCTGGGAGTATCATCCTGTGTTGCAAACCAGCTGCACCTGCATCCTTGTATGAATAAAGTCCCTCCCAGGAACAGGAAACTATAAAGATATGTGCTCATCACCCAATGCTTCAGCAATTCAGACTGTCTACACTGCGCTGTGTAACTGTTATTCTCTCTGAGCTCAGAAATAAAGAATCTTGGTTTGACTTGGACTCCAGCAGATCCTTATTTTATAATATCCACCACAACTCTCCCACAGATTGCTGTTTATCATTGTCTCAGTAAAGAGTTCTTTGTTCCACTTTCCTGGGGTCATTTACAAGCCTCCCACTGGTTGAATAAACTTTTGTTTCCACGTCATTTCAACAAAACAAATCCATGTGATGTTAGATCAATGTGAAAAACGGATTGGATTAGTGAAAATCCATCAACATAAGGTATTTTCATGTTGAATTAACTTTAGTTGACGACTGAAAGACATGTAAATAGAAACTAGATGCTGAACTGACCAGTGGGCTGGCTTCCGGGATTAGCGTGCATTGTGTCAAGAAGCAGTGCGGCTTGGCTGGGTCGTGTTTCGGGCTCTCGACCTTCGCCTCTACCGAGTCTGTACGTGAGATGAAGCCATGGGACAAGACTGTAACTGCCAAAATAAACTTTTGCTGTTAAATTCCCATGTACCGAATGAAAAATAGAAGTTAAATGGATTTCCATTACATGTTCAAATCTACTATGGTTTATTTTTTTAACATTATATAGAAAACTGCACTGTAGCCAACAGCTCACAGATACAGTGGGGTAGGCTACCTACGTGATGAGATTATTGTGGATAAGAGCATATATTACTTTATTTTATCAAATGGCAACCAAGCATCAATCATCATGTCACCAGAATAAGACCATCAAAATGTATTGGAAAGGAGCATCAAGCTCGTCACATGCAGTTTCACCACCCTGTGAAGTTCATAACTTATTTCATCTGTAGCCTAATAAACTGCATGGGTTCCCAAGTCGTAGAGGGAGGACCACACAACATATCATCACGTGACTCCAAGTTAACTAAGATGTGATGGTTATTATATAAATATTTGCGCATAAAGGAGTTTCCAACTCCATTTCTCGTTTATACATTTTTACTGACACAAAAAGACCCCACCATGTCAAATGAACTAACAAGTCGTCTGTCTGCATTAATACAATTGTAAAGGCATATCCTGTTTCTGTCAGCCTGGTCATTACTCTTGAAATGGTTGGATCAATATCCACCTTCATGATATGGATGAAGCCTGATTTGGAATGTCTGAGTAGTTCTATATGATGTCATAATACACCTCTGATAATCAAGTGATATTTGGAATGTCTGAGTAGTTCTATCTGATGTCATAATACCCCTCTGATAATCAAGTGAAATTTGGAATGTCTGAGTAGTTCTATATGATGTCATAATACCCCTCTGATAATCAAGTGATATTTGGAATGTCTGAGTAGTGATACATTTGCTCCATTGTTTCCATGTCAGTTGGTTTCCCACTGAAGATTTATATCTAACAGAGGGGCTTTAAAGGAATACTATGGTGACATCTTAGGGTGGCTTTAAATAAATAGGATTATTAATCATAAACACCTACAGATACAATACCCTGCAGCTTTGACGTCAAGAAGAGAATGGTCTGATGGGTGGTGGTGCTACTCTATAGGTAAGGCTGACCAATATGAATGTTCAATACACACAATAGGTTGATCAGTAGCCAGTTAGCTAGCTGCTCCATCTTAACACAGCTAGTAAGTCTGTACAGTCCAATGAATGTTCAATTCTCACAATAGGTTGACTATGGAGGTGATGTACCACAGTCAAAGTCCTGCAATAAAAGCTAAGACGCTAATATTTGTGTAAACGATACATAGTTGTGTTCTGTGGTTGTCACTGAGTTGACCTGATGTCCCATTTCATGGGGTCACTCCATAGTTAAAGCTGAACAGTGTTCTGTGGTTGTCACTGAGTTGGCTGATGTCCCATTTCATGGGGTCACTCCATAGTTAAAGCTGAACAGTGCCTATAGAACATCTACACGCCTTTTAACTTTTTGACACGTTTTGCTCCTTAAAATTAAATCTATAAAGGGATTAAATTAGATTTAATAGAAAATGTTGAATTTTTTTTTTGTTTACATCATAATTGGATAAGTCCGTCCCCCGTCCAAGTTAATACTTGGTGGAAGCCATTACAGTTTCATTAAGATTCCACCAACTTTGTGCAAAATACATCCATAGTTTTTGTTAAAACTGCTCATTGGTGGACAGCGATATTTAAACCAGATGGGTTTTTTCAGTACATTTAAGTCAGGACTGAGATCAGACCACTTAGGAACACTCAACAAGTCTTGCCATTCTGGTGTGTTTTTTGCATAAAAAATTGTGTAATTGCAGAAACATAAAACCCTATCCCAGCCCTCCAGGCCTGGTGGTGGCAGCAGTGTAAACATCTGTGTAATTGTCCTTCAGAAAAATTAAACAATGTGGCAGGGTTTCAGAAGACTGAGGTGGGTTTTAACTTTTTATCTGGGCTTTGCTCCTTTCATATTTATTTTGATCCTGACAAACTCCCCAGTCCCTGCCGGTGACAAGCATACCCATAACATGATGCTGCCACCACAATACTTATTGTGTGGTTAATGTGTGGTCTATCTCCAGATCATCAGACTGTTAAATAGTCACCTCTAGCCGGCCTCCGCCCAGTACCCTGCCCTGCACTTTAGTAACTGTTACACTGCCGTCTACCACCCAGTACTCCACCATGAATTCTAGTCCAGGCTCATCCTGTATAATTACTGCTGTACACACCTTTTCTATTCATATACAGTCCATAATGTCTATACACACCATCATATACATTGTAAACTAACTGTATATATATTTATATTCCGGACTCTGACATTGCTCGTTCTACTATTTCTATATTTCTTCTTCCTTGAAATAAATTGTGGGGATTTGCATGTATTGTTTTGTATTGTTAGATATTACAGCACTGTTTCGATACAACAGGGATGACATCAGAGAAATATGTGTATGAGACCAATAACATTTGATTTGATCTGGTCAGAGGTGTGCAGACAACAGATGGTGTTTATGGTGCAGAGGACTGTGGACTCAGTGGAGGACATCCCAGCCACTTGGCAGTGTTGACACTCCTACTTCCTACCTGACTGGTAATAGGACTTCACTGCTACTTCCTATCTGACTGGTAATATGACTTCACTGCTACTTCCTATCTGACAGGTAGTAGGACTTCACTGCTACTTCCTATCTGACAGGTAATAGGACTTCACTGCTACTTCCTATCTGACAGGTAGTAGGACTTCACTGCTACTTCCTATCTGACAGGTAATAGGACTTCACTGCTATTTCCTATCTGACAGGTAATAGGACTTCACTGCTACTTCCTATCTGACAGGTAGTAGGACTTCACTGCTACTTCCTATCTGACAGGTAGTGGGACTTCACTGCTACTTCCTACCTGACTGGTAATAGGACTTCACTGCTACTTCCTATCTGACAGGTAATAGGACTTCACTGCTACTTCCTATCTGACTGGTAATAGGACTTCACTGCTATTTCATAGTTTTGATGTCTTCATCTATTACTTGGATTATAAACATGTAAATAAAATACAAATTACTAAAAAGTATCTTGTCATGTCATATACATCGTAACCCAAGGGTGGTCAAATTGTTGTTCAAATGTTGCATATAACATCTTTAGTTCCTAGGCATTGTTTTATATGTGATAATGTCTAATAAACAACTATATTGTATACATTAACAATATTGTTTTGTCAAAATGAACTGCTTCCTGCATCTGTATGCAGACGATACAGTTGTGTACTATATTGCCCACCCTGCTGATCAATCTCTCTGTAACGGTTGCTCTCCTCCTCTTCGTCTGAAGAGGAGAAGCAGGGATCGGACCAATAGGCATCGAGGTATGCAGTCATAATGAATTTATTTAAAGTAAAAGACGAACACGAAAAACACTTGAGAATATACAAAACAACAAAACGACGTAGACAGACATGTACTGGAAAACATACATAAACACGCAGAACAGGAATAGACTACACAAACCGAAACAGTCCCGTGTGGCGCGACAAACACAGACACGGAAGACAATCACCCACAAACAAACAGTGAGAACATCCTACCTTAATATGGTTCTCAATCAGAGGAGGCGTAAAACACCTGCCTCTAATTGAGAACCATATCAGGCAACCCATTAACCAACATAGAAACACATAACATAGAATGCCCATCCCAACTCACGCCCTGACCAACTAAACACATACAAAATTAAGAGAAAACAGGTCAGGAACGTGACACTCTATCTGAACTACAGTATGCTGTCATTATTTTACAGAAAACCTTTGTTGACCTTACATTGTTATTGAATCCGTGTAAAACTAAGTGTATTTTCTAGAGTGAACAAAAATTATTCTAATGATTAAAGTATATAGTATGTACCTTGTATGGTGTATCTGACGTTAAGCTGTCTTTTAAAAACCATATTGATGAGTTAATTAGGATGCTGAGTTGGTGTTTAAGGCTGGGTTTCTGTCTAGACGTTAAGCTGTCTTTTAAAAAACATATTGATGAGTTAGTTCATTAAGATGCTGAGTTGGTGTTTTAGGCTGGGTTTCTGTATAGACATTAAGCTGTCTTTTAAAAACATATTGATGGGTTAGTTCATTAAGATGCTGAGTTGGTGTTTTAGGCTGGGTTTCTGTATAGACATTAAGCTGTCTTTTAAAAACATATTGATCAGTTAGTTAATTAAGATGCTGAGTATGAAAAGGGTCTTCTTCTATAGAAATAGGTCAGGCCTCTTGCTTAATAGTACAAAGTACATAGTACTATGACAGACAAAATGAGAAAAGAAAATCCAGAAAATCACATTGTAGGATTTTTAATGAATTTATTTGCAAATTATGGTGGAAAATAAGTATTTGGTCACCTACAAACAAGCAAGATTTCTGGATCTCACAGACCTGTAACCTCTTCTTTAAGAGGCTCCTCTGTCCTCCACTTACCTGTATTAATGGCACCTGTTTGAACTTGTTATCAGTATAAAAGACACCTGTCCACAACCTCAAACAGTCACACTCCAAACTCCACTAGGGCCAAGACCAAAGAGCTGTCAAAGGACACCAGAAACAAAATTGTAGACCTGCACCAGGCTGGGAAGACTGAATCTGCAATAGGTAAGCAGCTTGGTTTGAAGAAATCAACTGTGGGAGCAATTATTAGGAAATGGAAGACATACAAGACCACTGATAATCTCCCTCGATCTGGAGCTCCACGCAAGATCTCACCCCGTGGGGTCAAAATGATCACAAGAACGGTGAGCAAAAATCCCAGAATCACACGGGGGGACCGAGTGAATGACCTGCAGAGAGCTGGGACCAAAGTAACAAAGCCTACCATCAGTAACACACTACGCCGCCAGGGACTCAAATCCTGCAGTGCCAGACGTGTCCCCCTGCTTAAGCCAGTACATGTCCAGGCCCGTCTGAAGTTTGCTAGAGAGCATTTGGATGATCCAGAAGAAGATTGGGAGAATGTCATATGGTCAGATGAAACCAAAATATAACTTTTTGGTAAAAACTCAACTCGTCGTGTTTGGAGGACAAAGAATGCTGAGTTGCATCCAAAGAACACCATACCTACTGTGAAGCATGGGGGTGGAAACATCATGCTTTGGGGCTGTTTTTCTGCAAAGGGACCAGGACGACTGATCCGTGTAAAGGAAAGAATGAATGGGGCCATGTATCGACCTCTGGGGCCATGAATGGGGCCATGTTTGACCTCTGTCATTGCCAACAAAAGGTATATAACAAAGTATTGAGATACACTTTTGTTATTGACCAAATACTTATTTTCCACCATAATTTGCAAATAAATTCATTAAAAATCCTACAATGTGATTTTCTGGATTTTCTTTTCTCATTTTGTCTGTCATAGTTGAAGTGTACCTATGATGAAACTTACAGGCCTCTCTCATCTTTTTAAGTGGAAGAACTTGCACAATTGGTGGCTGACTAAATACTTTTTTGCCCCACTGTATATGAATGCAGCTGCCACTTCATTAAAGCCATTAGATGCATTTGACCATAGTGCACTTTGTTTTATTATGGGTACAGGTTCAGTACACATCCCTGTATTCTCCATCAGGAAGTAGGCTTGACTCTCTTTGTGGTCACGTAGGTCCATTCATTGCTCTCTTTGCATTTATAAAGCTTTTTGACAGTAACTCCCTCTGTAGCTAACATCTACAATAACCATTAGAGGTAAGAGTTGGTGTTATCAGACACAGTCTCAGGGATGGCTAGCTCTGGGAATTCCTTTGGTCTGTACAGAGTTAGGTAAATCAGCTCTTTGCACCTTACTTGTGGAATAATCTCTAAACGTTTGTTTTGGTGACTCTAGGTTAATTCAGACTTCTGAATGAGGACCTGTTACAATTTACCTACAAAACCTTTAAAGAAGTTCATGAAACCATTCAGTCATGTATGTACAGTGGGGAGAACAAGTATTTGATACACTGCCGATTTTGCAGGTTTTCCTACTTACAAAGCATGTAGAGGTCTGTAATTGTTATCATAGGTGCACTTCAACTGTGAGAGACGGAATGTAAAACAAAAATCCAGAAAATCACATTGTATGATTTTTAAGTAATTAATTTGCATTTTATTGCATGACATAAGTATTTGATCACCTACCAACCAATAACACAAAGGGCACCCCCCATAAAAAGATCCTGCAACAGAAAGCTGCACAATATGTTGAGTAAAGTATTTTGCTTACCATTACTATATCAAACCCTACTTCATGTGTTTCCACTATCATGTATCCTACCATGACTATATCAAACCCTACTCCATGTGTTATCACTATCATGTATCCTACCATGACTATATCCAACCCTACTCCATGTGTTGCCACTATCATGTATCCTACCATTACTATATCCAACCCTACTCCATGTGTTGCCACTATCATGTATCCTACCATTACTATATCCAACCCTACTCCATGTGTTGCCACTATCATGTATCCTACCATGACTATATCAAACCCAGCTCCATGTGTTGCCACTATCATGTATCCTACCATGACTATATCAAACCCTACTCCATGTGTTGCCACTATCATGTATCCTACCATGACTATATCAAACCCAGCTCCATGTGTTTCCTCTATCATGTATCCTACCATGACTATATCCAACCCAACTCCATGTGTTGCCACTATCATGTATTCTACTTGGCTAAAGCTTTGATCCAGTGGAAGAAGTATTGAGGAGCAGGGAGGTTAAAGGTCACTTCAGGATACAGCTGTTACTCTACACTATCCCTAGTAAATCCAGTAATAAGAGAACATTTCTACATGATTTAGGGCTCTATAACATCTCTATCTATATATAACATCTCTATCAATTATTATTTTATTTTTTTACCCAATTCATCAAATCCTTTTTTTTGTTTTTTTTTAACCTAATTCCATTTTCTCCATTTTTCCAGGTTTCTGATTTGTCCCTGTTTTTCTGTTTTTCTCTCTAAATCACACTGTTAATAGAAAAACATCAACATTGGATGTTCTAAGTCCTCAACAATACTCAAACCACATCAGGAGACCACTTTTGAAATAAAATTCAATTTTGTTTGTAGATACCCTTTAATGTAAGTGGCACCAGCAAGAGCCTTGCTTGGTTAGTGGTGTCTTTGTAGCACACATGTGATTGCAGAGTCTGCTGAACAAATCACAACTGGATTGATGCAAATAATCATGATATCATTCTGCCAGGTAGGCATAGACTACTTTGTAGTTAACATCTAATTGACAAGGTTTGTGGGAAAACTTTTCTATCAACCAGAAGATGGTTGTCATTAGCATCATCGCTAACAGCTACACATAGTGGTAGACAAATGCAGTCAGACAGGGGGATTTCCGGGCTGTTTCCTCTTCAGAAAGTTTAAGGAAAGTACAAATCACTGAGGCTAATTTAATGACGACTAGCAGGCAGTGGGTTCAGAATAACTATGACAAAAAATGAATACTCATCAATCTGTCACCTAATCCTACCTAATGGGCAGGTCAGCCCTGGAGGAAAGTATTGGCTGTAAGAAGTAAGAGAAAACATCAAATCCGGTTGTTTTTAAATTACTTCTCATGACATTGCTTGCCAGAATAAACATTGTAAATAATACTTTTCCAATCTGCATTACCCACTCCAGTCAGTAGATGGCGATATGAGTATTTCAGTTGATGCTTCTTGCGTGACGTGTAATCTAGTGGACGGGACAGGAGGCTTCTACAACAGCGACAAAAGACTTCTGATTCAACCAACGTGGTGGTTTGCTAGCGAACATAAAACTGAAACATTGGAGCGCTTTAGACCAATCTTGTGTATATTACTCTTAGTGTTTTGAAGATAATTCTGTTTACCTTTCTACTAGTTCATTTAAACGTAATTTGCTTGTTAAATTAGCAAATGTGGTAAATTGATAATGTACTAGGCTAATCGACCGGAGCATGAGCTCACAAAGCTCGACGGAGAAAGAAACTATATCCAAGGAGTGGAAGAAGCTTTCAGCATGAATAGGGAGGAAAGGGAGGCTATCACATTGAAAGAAGAAGAGGATGATATTACAGTGAAAGAGGAAGATGGGAAAGAGGTCAAAGTGGAAGAGGAGGAGGTAGAAGCTTTCAGAATCAAAAAGGAGGAAGATGCCATAACATTGAAAGAAGAGAATGTAGTGAAAGAAGAGGAAGAACCTTTTAGAGTAAAAGAGGAAGAGGAGGCTATCTCAATAAAAGAGGAGGAAGATGTTTTGGGAGTGAAAAAGGAGGAGGCTGAAGATCAGATTACCACCAGTGAGTACTGTCTTAAAAACGGGGGCACAAACTATGCAGTTGTTGAAATAATGTATTGTTTTAACGGGTCATTCTACTTCAGTTCTACACTTGAATATGTTGTTCAGTACTGTAGGAATTGTGTAAGGGACAATCTGCCATTGGTACATATGTTTTTGGGACTTTGAGATTGAATTCTCATTCTCCATGTGGTGTACATTAAAGTTCACCTCATCTAATATAACAGGCTTTTAAAATGTACTAAAAATATCAAAGGGAATTTAAAGGCACCAATTTTGTGGAATTGACCCTATACATTTGCAACACAAACAATATTTGACAAAATCATGATGAAAAAGGCCATTGTAGACATATTCATGCCTCTTGATTGTAATAGATGGTCATAAGTTTACGTCTGTTTGCTGTTCTCGTTCACACAGGAGAGAGACGTGACTATCGTGGATCCTTTGGGGAGCCTCAACAACATCCTGATGCTGACGAGGCAGAGAAGAGTCTCTCCAGATCAGAACACCAGATGGTACAGCTTGGTCTGGTCTAGTATACAGCTTGCTCTATCGGGGTCTGGGCTGGCTTTCTGTAAAGCACTTTATGACAACAGTGACATCAGCATCCATAATGATATGTGTCTGTGTCCCCTCTTTATGGTTACCAGGACAACACTAGCCCTTCCTCCCTCCTGGAGTCCCCGTGTCGTGCCTCTCCCGGTAGCGCCTTACTGCTGGGTATGAAGAGGTTGTCTGTGCAGCTGGTGGACTGCAGGAAAACAACGGGGCTGAGTGGAACTGTGAGAGGAGGAGAAGAGAAGAAAGGATCAGATTTGACACATCAAAGTAAGTGCTGTAGTTTAGTTTGAACAAATACAATAGGTCTACCCACTGGTATCGGTTACCAGGACAACCAGCAGAGTTCTGTTAGTTGACAGGAAGATAGACTGGTATCTGTTACCAGGACAACCAGCAGAGTTCTGTTAGTTGACAGGAAGATAGACTGGTGGATATGGATGTTATGAATATCATAACACTGAAAAAGGATTCTGCCAATGAAAAGAGAGAAACCAATAGACCATATAAAACCTTGATTAAAGGTAGCTTTAGAGAGACAGTTAAAAGATGATCCTATGTAAGGTGCTCGTTTTTCAAAAACATTTTCTCAAAATATTATGGATGTTACATTGCCTGTCCCAGTCAACCCCCCTATCTTTATAAATCAAGTCAAATCAAATTTTATTAGTCACATACACATGGTTAGCAGATGTTAATGCGAGTGTAGCGAAATGCTTGTGCTTCTAGTTCCGACAATGCAGTAATAACAACAAGTAATCTAACCTAACAATTCCGCAACTACTACCTTATACACGCAAGTGTAAAGGGATAAAGAATATGTACATAAAGATATATGAATGAGTGATGGTACAGAACGGCATAGGCAATGGTGCAGTACATGGTATAGAGTACGGTATATACCTATGAGATGAGTACTGTAGGGTATGTAAACATAAAGTGGCATAGTTTAAAGTGGCTAGTGGTCCATGTATTACATACGATGGCAAGATGCAGTAGATGATATAGAGTACAGTATATACATATACATAAGAGATGTGTAATGTAGGGTATGTAAACATTATATTAGGTGGCATTGTTTAAAGTGGCTGGTGGTACATTTTTACATAATTTCCATCAATTCCCATTTTTAAAGTGGCTGGAGTTGAGTCAGTATGTTGGCAGCGGCCGCTAAATGTTAGTGGTGGCTGTTTAACAGTCTGATGGCCTTGAGATAGAAGCTGTTTTTCAGTCTCTCGGTCCCTGCTTGGATGCACCTGTACTGACCTCGCCTTCTGGATGATAGCGGGGTGAACAGGCAGTGGCTTGGGTGGTTGTTGTCCTTGATGATCTTTATGGCCTTCCTGTGACATCGGGTGGTGTAGGTGTCCTGGAGGGCAGGTAGTTTGCCCCGGGTGATGCGTTCTGCCGACCTCACTACCCTCTGGAGAGCCTTATGGTTGTGTGCGGAGCAGTTGCCGTACCAGGCGGTGATACAGCCCGACAGGATGCTCTCGATTGTGCATCTGTAGAAGTTTGTGATTGCTTTTGGTGACAAGCCGAATTTCTTCAGCCTCCTGAGGTTGAAGACGCGCTGTTGCGCCTTCTTCACAACGCTGTCTGTGTGGGTGGACCAATTCAGTTTGTCCGTGATGTGTACACCGAGGAACTTAAAACTTTCCACCTTCTCCACTACTGACCCGTCGATGTGGATAGGGGGGTGTTCCCTCTGCTGTTTCCTGAAGTCCACAATCATCTCCTTTGTTTTGTTGACGTTGAGTGTGAGGTTATTTTCCTGACACCACACTCCGAGGGCCCTCACCTCCTCCCTGTAGGCCGTCTCGTCGTTGTTGGTAATCAAGCCTACCACTGTAGTGTCGTCCGCAAACTTGATGATTGAGTTGGAGGCGTGCATGGCCACGCAGTCGTGGGTGAACAGGGAGTACAGGAGAGGGCTCAGAACGCACCCTTGTGGGGCCCCAGTGTTGAGGATCAGCGGGGTGGAGATGTTGTTACCTACCCTCACCACCTGGGGGCGGCCCGTCAGGAAGTCCAGGACCCAGTTGCACAGGGCGGGGTCGAGACCTAGGGTCTCGAGCTTGATGACGAGTTTGGAGGGTACTATGGTGTTAAATGCTGAGCTGTAGTCGATGAACAGCATTCTCACATAGGTATTCCTCTTGTCCAGATGGGTTAGGGCAGTGTGGTTGCGATTGCGTCGTCTGTGGACCTATTGGGTCGGTAAGCAAATTGGAGTGGGTCTAGGGTGTCCGGTAGGGTGGAGGTGATATGGTCCTTGACTAGTCTCTCAAAGCACTTCATGATGACGGAAGTGAGTGCTACGGGGCGGTAGTCGTTTAGCTCAGTTACCTTAGCTTTCTTGGGAACAGGAACAATGGTGGCCCTCTTGAAGCATGTGGGAACAGCAGACTGGGATAAGGATTGATTGAATATGTC
Source organism: Salvelinus fontinalis (assembly GCF_029448725.1). Lineage (NCBI taxonomy): Eukaryota > Metazoa > Chordata > Actinopteri > Salmoniformes > Salmonidae > Salvelinus > Salvelinus fontinalis. Next base: position 195,039 of record NW_026600306.1, on the reverse strand, counting down.
CGTAAACACACCAGCCAGCTGGTCTGCGCATGCTCTGAGGACGCGGCTGGGAATGCCGTCTGGGCCTGCAGCCTTGCGAGGGTTAACACGTTTAAATGTTTTACTCACCTCGGCTGCAGTGAAGGAGAGCCCGCAGGTTTTGGTAGCGGGCCGTGTCAGTGGCACTGTATTGTCCTCAAAGCGGGTAAAAAAGGTATTTATCCTGTCTGGGAGCAAGACATCCTGGTCCGCGACGGGGCTGGTTTTCTTTTTGTAATCCGTGATAGACTGTAGACCCTGCCACATACCTCTTGTGTCTGAGCTGTTGAATTGCGATTCAATTTTGTCTCTGTACTGGGACTTAGCCTGTTTGATAGCCTTGCGGAGAGAATAGCTACACTGTGTGTATTCGGTCATGTTTCCGGTCACCTTGCCCTGGTTAAAAGCGGTGGTTCGCGCTTTCAGTTTCACGCGAATGCTGCCGTCAATCCACGGTTTCTGGTTTGGGAAGACTGTAGAACAGGAAAACTAAACTCCAGACACTGTTAATTAATTAACTAATACTGGAGGAAAGCTGTGATCAGGCTGCTCACACAAGAGAAAGCTTCAACCTGTAACCAGTGCTGTTAACCTGGTTCAGGTTATCAGTCAACCTACCAGGGTAGTTACAAACAGTAGAGGAATGAAATCATCAACATGTTTTGATCATATCTTTACTAATCTGCAGAAATGTATTTTAAAGCAGTATCCAGATCCATCAGATGTAGTGATCACAATATAGTAGCCATGTCTAGGAAAACCACAGTTCCAAAGGCTGGGCCTAATATTGTGTAAAAGAGTTCATACAATAAGTTTTGTAGTGATTCCTATGTTGTTGATGTAAATAATATTTTTGGGTCCGTGGTGTGTAATGATGAGCAACCAGACGCTGCCCTTGACACATTTGAAAATGCTTATCCCAGTTACTAATAAGTAACAATGACATTTTGGGGGAAAAAATCAACAATGACATGTCACCGGTGTCTGACAACGTGGATGGAAAATTGAGGATAATAGCGGCCGATATTGCCACTCCTATTTGCCTTGTCTTTAATGTAAGCCTACTAGAAAGTGTGTGCCCTCAGGCCTGGAGGGAAGCTAAAGTCATTCCACTACCCAAGAATAGTAAAGCTCCCTTTACTGGCTTAAATAGCCGACCAATCAGCCTATTACCAACCCTTACATTTTTTGGAAAAAATAGTTTGGCCAGATACAATGCTATTTTACAGTTAACAAATATAGACTTTCAGCTTATAGGGAAGGACATTCAATAAGCATAGCACTTACAAATGACTGATTGGCTGAGAGAAGTTGATGACGATATAAATATTGTTTGGGCTGTTTTGTTAGACTTCATTGCGACTTTTGACAGTATCGATCATAGTCTGCTGCTGAAAAAAACGTATGGCTTTACACCCCCTGCTATATTGTTGATAAAGAGCTTTAAAAAAAAAATGTAACCTTTATTTAACTAGGCAAGTTGGTTAAGAACAAATTCTTATTTTCAATGACGGCCTAGGAACAGTGGGTTAACTGTCTTGTTCAGGGACAGAACGACGGAGTTTTACCTTGTCAGCTCGGGGATTCGATCCAGCAACCTTTTGGTTACTGGCCTAACGCTCTAACCACTAGGCTACCTGCCGCCCCAGAGCTACCTGTCTAACAGAACACAGAGAGTGTTCTTTAATGGAAGCCTGACATTTGAGTAAAGCCAGTGTGTCTATGTATGAGGATGACTCAACACTGTACACGTCAGCTACTACAGCGACTGAAATGACAGCAACACTTAACAAAGAGCTGCAGTGAGTTTCAGAATGGGTGGCAAGGAATAGTTAGTTAGTCCTAAATATTTCAGATGACCTTAAGTTACATGGCCTACTATGCTAATTCTGTAGCGGTATTGTTAGAGGGGGGTAAAGATAAAGATTTTGTTGGGGAGCCAGGCAGGTATTAACCCTAGTTATTAAAGTTAGTTATTACGTATTATAACATTATTATTATTCTTATTAAATATTATTCAAACCGAAAGGATGAGAGTAGGATAGATAGAGTAGCGCTTCCAGACACATTCTAAACATGATGGAGTCTTAAAGGAGGACTTTAGCATCTAATGATGAAACATGATGGAGTCTTAAAGGAGGATTTTAGCATCTAATGATGAAACATGATGGAGTCTTAAAACTTCTTATGGCTGCAATCCCGGTAACGGGATGATATGACAACAGCCAGTGAAAGTGCAGGGCGCCAAATTAAAAAAACAGAAATCTCGTAATTAAAAGTCCTCAGACATTCATGTGTCTTATATCATTTTAAAGGTAATCTTGTTGTTAATCCCACCAAAGTGTCCGATTTCAAATAGGCTTTTCAGCGAAAGCACTACAAACGATTATGTTAGGTCACCACAAAACCACAATAATCACAGCCATTTTTTACAGCTAAAGATAGCTTCACAAAATCCTGAATAAGGATAAAATGAATCACTAACCTTCGATTATTTTCATCAGATGACACTCATAGGACTTCATGTTACACATTACATGCATGTTTTGTTTGATTAAATTCATATTTATATAAAAAATCTGAGTTTACATTGAGGTGACTAGATTCACTAGTTGCAAAAACATCAAGTGACTTTGCATAGCCACATCGTTTCAACAGAAATACTCATCATAAATAGATGATAATACAAGTTTTACACATGGAATTATAGATATACCTCTCCTTAATGCAGTATAGTTCCCGCTTAGCCCAGTCAAAACTCTTCGCTGCTCTGGCACCCCAATGGTGGAACAAACTCCCTCACGACGCAAGGTCAGCGGAGTCAATCACCACCTTCCGGAGACACCTGAAAGCCCACCTCTTTAAGGAATACCTGGGATAGGATAAAGTAATCCTTCTACCCCCCCCCCCCCCTTAAAAGAGTTAGATGCACTATTGTAAAGTGGTTGTTCCACTGGATATCATAAGGTGAATGCACCAATTTGTAAGTCGCTCTGGATAAGAGCGTCTGCTAAATGACTTAAATGTAATGTAAATGTAAATGCAACCGCTGTGTCAGATTTAAAAAAAACTTTACGGAAAAAGAAACCCACGCTATAATCTGAGACGGCGCTCAAAAGTAAAACACCAGAGCTGCAAAGATGGCGTCAACATAAACAAGAAAATATATGATAAATATTCCCTTACCTTTGATGATCTACATCAGAAAGCACACCAGGAATCCCAGGTCCACAATAAATGTTTGTTTTGTTTGAAAAAATCCGTTATTTATGTCCAAATACCTTCTTTTGTTAGCGCGTCTGGTTTACATATCCAAACACTAATTCTAGTCAGCGTTATATCGGACAAAAAGTGATATTACCGGTCGAAGAAACATTTCAAACTAAGTACACAATCAATCATTAGGATGTTTTTAACATATAGCTTCAATAAAGTTCCAACCGGAGTATTCTTTCTTGTCTTCGTGGTAAATGGAACGCAAATGACTCCCATGAGGAAAAAGCATGATCAGAAAATGGCTGCTTGAAGGACACCTGACTGATTATGCTCTCATTCTCTCCCACAACATCATAGAAGTCTCATTATAATTTATATTGATGGTTGACATCTAGTGGAACCCATAGGCAGTGAGTTCTGTTAATCTCACAGACATAATCCAAACAGTTTTAGAAACTTTAGAGTGTTTTCTATCCAATACTAATAATAATATTCAAATATTCGCAACTATGACTGAGGAGCAGGCCGTTTGATATGGGCACCTTTCATCCAAGCTACTCAGTACTGCCACTTCAGCAATAAGAAGTTAAAGGAGGACTGTAGAATCTAATGATGAAACATTATGGAGTCTTAAAGGAGAACTGTAGCATCTAATGATGAAACATTATTTAGTCTTAACTTCTTATGGCTAGTGGAACCCCTCGACAACATTCCGCTGAAAAGGCAGAGCGCTAAATTCACAAATATGTTTTAGAAATATGTAACTTTGATGCATTCACAAGTGCAATACACCAAATTAAAGCTTAACTTCTTGTTAATCTACCCATCGTGTCCGATTTCAAAAAAGCTTTACAGCGAAAGCACACCATATAATTATGTTAGGTCAGAGCCTAGTCACAAAAACACACACAGCCATTTTCCAGCCAACGAGAGGAGTCACAAAAAGCAGAAATATAGATTCAATTAAATTTATCACTAACCTTTGATGATCTTCATCAGATGGCACTTATAGGACTTCATGTTACACAATACATGTATGTTTTGTTTGATAAAGTGCATATTTATTTCCAAAAATCTCAGTTTACATTGGCGCTTTATGGTCAGTAATGTTGTGCATCGAAAACATCCGGCAAATTTTCAGAGGCACATAAATTTACAGAAATACTCATAATAAACTTATAAAAGTTGATACAAGTATTATGCACAGAATTATAGAGATACTTCTCCTTAATGCAACCGCTGTGTCAGATTTCAAAAAAGCTTTACGGAAAAAGCAAACCATGCAATAATCCGAGTACGGCGCTCAGACACAAGCCATGCAGATACCCGCCATGTTGTTGAGTCAGAAATAGCGTTTTAAATATTCACTTTGATGATCTTCATCAGAATGCACTCCCAGGAATCCTAGTTCAACAATAAATGTTTGTTTTGTTCGATAAAGTCCATCATTTATGTCCAAATACCTCCTTTTGTTAGCGCGTTTGGTAAACAAATCCAACTCACGAGGCGCGGGCAAGTCCAGGCGAAAGTTCCGATGAAAAATTCAAAAATGTATATTAACTTTTACTTGCTACGCATCCCGGATCCGGGAGCACCCCCCACAGTAAAAAAGCTGACTAGCATAGCCTAGCATAGCGTCACAAGTAAATACTAGCATCTAAATATCATTAAATATCAAGTCCAAGACACCACATGAAAGATACAGATCTTGTGAATCCAGCCATCATTTCTGATTTTTAAAATGTTTTACAGGGAAGACACAATATGTAAATCTATTAGCTAACCACGTTAGCAAAAGACACCACTTTTTTTACTCCACCACTTTTTTACTCCATCAGTAGCTATCACTAATTCGACTAAATAAAGATATATAGCCACTAACCAAGAAACAACTTCATAAGATGACAGTCTGATAACATATTTATGGTATAGCATATGTTTTTTTAGAAAAATGTGCATTTTTCAGGTATAAATCATAGTTTACCATTGCAGCCACTATCACAAAACTCACCAAAGCGACTAGAATAACTACAGAGAGCAACGTGTATTACCTAATTACTCATCATAAAACTTTTCTTAAAAATACACAGCATAAAGCAATTGAAAGACACAGATCTTGTGAATCCAGACAATATTTCAGATTTTCTAAGTGTTTTACAGCGAAAACACAATATATCGTTATATTAGCATACCACATGAGCTAACATCACCCCAGCATTGATTCAAGGCAAAAAGAGCAATAACGTTATCACCACCAAAATATATTAATTTTTTCACTAACCTTCTCAGGATTCTTCAGATGACAGTCCTGTAACATCATATTACACAATGCATATAGAGTTTGTTCGATAATGTGCATATTTAGCATCACAAATCGTGGTTATGCAATGTAATCTGTCAAAACATGGCATGCATTCTGGCCGGCGCCATCTTGGAAAGGCACGTAAGTTTACGATTATCTATCGATTAGATTGACAAAAAAAATACAGGTTGGACAGCTAATGAAAGATGCATTAGTTATTAATGCAACCGCTGAGTTAGATTTTTAAAATTAAAGTTTCTAGACATACAGTGTGCGTTACAGCTTGACTAGTGCCGCAACAATGGCCGACAAATGCGTTTACATTTTTCCACATAAATACGGAATAAAATCATAAATAACTCTTACTTTTGGACGAGCTTCCATCAGTATCTTGGGCAATGTGTCCTTTGTCCAAAAGAATCGTTGCTTTGTTGTAAAACGTCCTCTTCAACTTCGGAACTAGCGGCTAACAATTGCTACGTGGCACACACATGTCCAAATCCTCAAACGCAATACTACGAAAATTCCGAAAATAGCAATATACTCGCATAAACTGATATAAATCGGTTTCAAATAACTTCGTTATGATGTTTCTAACACCTATATCGAATTAAATTACAGACGGACATATCTATGGCCGATAACTGAGCGTTTCAAAATGCTATCCTGAGGTCTTGCGTTGCGTAATGGCGGAAGTCGAAAAGAGAGCGCACCTCGTTCCTTGCCCTTTTATAAGCTCTGAGAAATATGTAGAAACACCATTCCACTTCTCATTGGTTACTGACATCCAGGGGAAGGCGGGTGCAGTTCATTTCGATCCATAGGATATACACAGAGCTTTAAACTGATCCGAGATCAGAGCCTAGTTTTCAGACCTTCGCAGTTCCTGTCATGATTCCTGTCATGACTGTCATGATGAGTTTTCTATCCAATAGTAATAATAATATGCATATTGTACGAGCAAGAATTGAGTATGAGGCAGTTTAATTTGGAGACGATATTTTCCAAAGTGGAAACAGCACCCCCTGTATTGAGAAAAGGTTAAAGTTCGTAGAAAAATGTCAAACGATGTATAGAATCAATCTTTAGGATGTTTTTAACATAAATCTTCAATAATGTTCCAACCAGAGAATTCCTTTGTCTTTAGAAATGCAATGGAATGCTGGTCGCTCTCACTTGTAGGCGCGTGATCAGCTCATGCCACTCTGGCAGATCTCTGGTTGAAACAGCTCTCATTCCCCCCTCCTTCACAGTAGAAGCATCAAACAATGTTCTAAGACTGGTGACATCTAGTGGAAGCCTTAGGAAGTGCAATATGACCCCATAGACACTGTACATTCGATAGGCAATGAGTTGAAAACTACAAACCTCAGATTTCCCACTTCCTGGTTGGATTTTTCTCAGGTTTTTGCCTGCCATTTGAGTTCTGTTATACTCACAGACATAATTCAAACAGTTTTAGAAACTTCAGAGTGTTTTCTATCCAATATTACTAATAATATGCATATATTAGCTTCTGGGCCTGAGTAGCAGGAAGTTTGCTCTGGGCACGCTTTTCATCCGAACGTGAAAATGCTCCCCCCTTATCCCAAACAGGTTAAGTACTGCAGTGCATCTCCTCCTCATGGACTGCACCAGATTTGACAGTACTTGCTGTGAGATGTTACCCCACTCTTCCACTAAGGCACCTGCAAGTTCCCGGACATTTCTGGGGGGAATGGCCCTAGCTCTCACCCTCCGATCCAACAGGTCCCAGACGTGCGCAATGGGATTGAGATCCGGGCTCTTCGCTGGCCATGGCAGAACACTAACATTCCTGTCTTGCAGGAAATCATGCACAGAAGGAGCAGTATGGCTGGTGGCATTGTCATGCTGGAGGGTCATGTCAGGATGAGCCTGCAGGAAGGGTACCACATGAGGGAGGAGGATGTCTTCTCTGTAACGCACACCGTTGAGATTGACTGCAATGACAACAAGCTCAGTCTGTTGATGCTGTGACACACCGCCCCAGACCATGACGGCCCCTCCACCTACAAATCGATCCCGCTCCAAAGTGCAGGCCTCGGTGTAACGCTCATTCCTTCAACGATAAACGCGAATCCGACGATAAACGTGAATCCGACCATCACCCCTAGAGACAGAACCGCGGCTGGTTAGTGAAAATAACTTTTTGCCAGTCCTGTCTGGTCCAATGACGGTGGGTTTGTGCCCAGAGGCGACATTGTTGCCGGTGATGTCTGGTGAGGACCTGCCTTTCAACAGGCCTACAAGCCCTTAGTCCAGCCTCTCCCATTCAATTGCGGACAGTCTGAGCTAGAGGTCGACCGATTAATCGGAATGGCCGATTAATTGGGGCCGATTTCAAGTTTTCATAATCGTAAATCGGTATTTTTGGGCGCCAATTTGCCTTTTTTTTTTGCTACCTTTAATTAACTAGGCAAGTCAGTTAAGAACACATTCTTATTTTCAATGACGGCCTAGGAACGGTGAGTTAACTGCCTTGTTCAGGGGCAGAACGACAGATTTTCACCTTGTCAGCCCGGGGTTTCCAATCTTGCAACATGCCTCTATCTCGTTCCACTCCACAAGGAGACTGCCTGTTACGCAAATGCAGTAAGCCAAGGTAAGTTGCTAGCTAGCATTAAACTTATCTTATAAAAAACAATCAATCATAACCACTAGTTAACTACACATGGTTGATGATATTACTAGGTATTATCTAGCGTGTCCTGCGTTGCATATAATCTGACTGAGCATACAAGTATCTACGTTTCTGACTGAACGGTAGTAGGCAGAAGCAGACGCGTAAACATTAATTCAAAAAGCACTTTCGTGCGTTTTGCCAGCTGCTCTTTGTTGTGCGTCAAGCATTGCGCTGTTTATGACTTCAAGCCTACCAACTCCCGAGATGAGGCTGGTGTAACCGAAGAGAAATGGCTAGCTAGTTAGTGCGCGCTAATAGCGTTTTAAACGTCACTCGCTCTGAGGCTTCTAGTAGTTGTTCCCCTTGCTCTGCATGGGTAGCGCTGCTTTGATGGTTGCTGTTGTCGTTGTGTTGCTGGTTCGAGCCCAGGGAGGAGCGAGGAGAGGGACGGAAGCTATACTGTTACACTTGCAATACTAAAGTGCCTATAAGAACATCCAATAGTCAAAGTTTAATGAAATACAAATGGTATAGAGGGAAATATCTTTCATATGTTCTCATGTTCTGAGCAAGGAACTGAAACGTTAGCTTTCTTACATAGCACATATTGCACATTTACTTTCTTCTCCAACACTTTGTTTTTGCATAATTTAAACCAAATTGAACACGTTTCATTATTTATAGATTTTATTGATGTATTATATTAAGTTAAAATAAGTGTTCATTCAGTATTGTTGTAATTTTCATTATTACAAATAAAATTAAAATAATCGGCCTATTAATCGGTATCGGCTTTTTTTGGTCCTCCAATCGGTATCGGCGTTGAAAAATCATAATCGGTCGACCTCTAGTCTGAGCACCAATGGAGGGATTGTGCATTCATGGTGTAACTTGGGCAGTTGTTGTTGCCATCCTGTATCTGTAGGTGTGATGTTCGGGATGTACCGATCCTGTGCGGGTGTTGTTACACGTGGTCTGCCACTGCGAGGACGATACGCTGTCCGTCCTGTCTCCCTGTAGCGCTGTCTTAGGCGTCTCACAGTACGGACATTGCAATTTATTGCCCTGACCACATCTGCAGTCCTCATGCCTCCTTGCAGCATGCCTAAGGCACGTTCACGCAGATGAGCAGGGACCCTGGGCATCTTTCTTTTGGTGTTTTTCAGAGTCAGTAGAAAGGCCTCTTTAGAGTTCTAAGTTTTCATAACTGTAACCTTAAAACCTCTTCATCACCCTCCCGGATCCGGGATCCTCCTCATCAAAAAAGCTGACTAGCATAGCCTAGCCTAACGGGACAGGGATATCATATAATATAATTTTCATGAAATCACAAGTCCAATACAGCAAATGAAAGATACACTTCTTGTGAATCCAGCCATCATTTCCGATTTTTAAAATGTTTTACAGCGAAAACACAATATGTATTTCTATTAGCTAACCACAATAGCCAAACACACAACCGCATATTTTCACCATGTTTCCACCGCATAGGTAGCTTTCACAAAACCGACAAAATAGAGATAAAATTAATCACTAACCTTGAACAACTTCATCAGATGACAGTCTTATAACATGTGTTGTTCGAAAATGTGCACATTTGAGGTATAAATCATAGTTTTACATTGCAGCCACCATCAAAAATAGCAGCAAAGCAGCCAGAATAATTACAGAGAGCAACGTGAAATACATAAATACTCATCATAAAACATTTATGAAAAATACATGGTGTACAGCAAATGAAAGATAAACATCTTGTGAATCCAGCCAATATTTCCGTTTTTTCTGAAGTGTTTTACAGCGAAAACACAATCTAGCGTTATATTAGCTTACTACAATAGCTAACACACAACAGCATTGCTTCAAGGCAAACGGTACCGATAGCACAGTTCGACAGATATATGAAATAGCATCCCAAAATGGGTCCTACTTTTGGTGGTCTTCCATCAGAATGTTGTTGAAGGAGTCCTTTGTCCAGAAACGTCATTGTTTGGAATATGAACGACTTCTTTCCCTCTTGAATTAGCAAGCGCACTGGCCAAGTGGTGCTAAGCTCTCCTTCGTGAACAAAGTCAAACAACGCAACACGCCTAACGTCCTGAATAAATTTCGAAATCTAATAAACCTATATTGAAAAAACATACTTTACTATGATATTGTGACATGTATCAAATAAAATCAAAGCCGAAGATAGTATTCGCCTATAAAGAAGGTTTTCCAGAAGGCGATTCCAGGTTCAACTTCGCGCTTTCGAAAATACAGGAAACGGGGGACCAGTCATTCCAAGAGGATTTATTCCACTTCAGAGCAAGATAATCCACTCATTTCTTCTCTCACTTCCGCTTGACATCTAGGGGAAGGTGTATGACGTGTATGCATATCAATACGTGTCATGCCCATTTATAGGCAAGCTCTTGAACAGAGACCTCCGATTTCAGAAACTCACTTCTTGTCAGGAAGTGGGCTGCAGAAGGAGTTCTGTTTCACTCAGAGAAATAATTCAAACGGTTTTAGAAACTAGAGAGTATTTTCTATCCAATAGTAATAATAATATGCATATTGTACGAGCAAGAATTGAGTACGAGGCCGTTTGAAATGGGCACATTTTTCCAAGTTAGTCAATACGCCCCCTGCAGCCATAAGAAGTTAAGCGACGTCTGTGTCTTGAGTGTCCAAGAACGGTTTAGTTTTTTGTGTTCTGACTTGTAAAGCAGAATGAATAAAAAAGTAATGTTAACATTATCAGTAATTACCAGGAAACTCTATAACATTTGTTTTAAAATCACACCAAGATTGTTAAAACTGGCCTTAGGTTATTGAGCGATCTGATTAGGATTTACCCTCGTAGCAAGGCCTATTTATCATGTGGAGGTTTCATTCAGGTCTCTTTTTTTAAAACACATTGTCTTTGGCAGGAGAAAGACCAGACTCAGAGGAACCAGAGCCAGGGACGTCCAAACCAACAAGAAGACACCAGTGTTCCCACTGTGGCAAGTGTTTTAAACAGTTAGGGAACCTGAAAAGACACGAGAGAATGCACACAGGGGAGAAGCCTTACCACTGCTTCCAGTGTGGAAAGAGTTTTAACGATTTAGGGAACCTGAAAAAACATGAGAGAATACACACAGGGGAGAAGCCTTACCATTGCTCCCAGTGTGGAAAGTGTTTCAACCGGCCGGGGGCTCTGAAACGGCATGAGAGAATACACACAGTGGAGAAGTCTTACCACTGCTCCCAGTGTGGAAAGAGTTTTAACGATTTAGGGAACCTGAAAAAACATGAGCGAATACACACAGGGGAGAAGCCTTACCACTGCTCCCCGTGTGGAAAGAGTTTTAGCGATATAGGGAACCTGAAAAGACACGAGAGAATGCACACAGGGAAGAAGCCCTACCATTGCTCCCAATGTGGAATGAGTTTCAACCAGCTGGGGGAGCTGAAATGGCATGAGAGAATACACACAGGGGAGAAGCCTTACCATTGCTCCCAATGTGGAAAGTGTTTCAACCGGCCGGGGGTTCTGAAACGGCATGAGAGAATACACACAGTGGAGAAGCCTTACCACTGCTCCCAGTGTGGAAAGAGTTTTAACGATTTAGGGAACCTGAAAAAACATGAGAGAATACACACAGGGGAGAAGCCTTACCACTGCTCCCAGTGCGGAAATAGTTTTAACGATTTAGGGAACCTGAAAAGACACGAGAGAATACACACAGGGGAGAAGCCTTACCACTGCTCCCTGTGTGGAAAGAGTTTTATCGATATAGGGAACCTGAGAAGACACGAGAGAATGCACACAGGGCTTACCATTGCTCCCAATGTGGAATGAGTTTCAACCAGCTGGGGGAGCTGAAATGGCATGAGAGAATACACACAGGGGACTTGCTGTCTTATATTGTTGACTGATAACGATTACCTGTTTTTACCATATGAACTTGAATTGTACAAAGTATACTAAAACATATATTTGTATGTTTTTATTAGAAAACATGAATTGAATATGGAGTATGTCAGTTTGAATATAGAGTAGATCAGATTCCATGTGTTTAAATGGTCCTTTTTTAAACTCTGTGTTTGTGTTTATCTGGGTGTCTTTCCTCCAGCACTACATATATAAAGTGATATTTGGATGTGATGCATTTGTTCCGTTGTTTACATTTGCAATGTTAGCCCACTGATGATTTAACCTGTTGGGGATGGGGGCGCTGTTTAGACTATTTATGCTAATTTTGCTAATTTTTGAAACGGCTTCCCACAAAATCCTTGATCGTACAATATGCATATTATTATTATTATTGGATAGAAAACAGTCTATAGTTTCTATAGGAGTTGAAATTTTGTCTCTAAGTGGAACAGAGCCCATTCTACAGCAATTTCCCTGACATGGAGTCAGATTTGAGAAATGTTGGCCACTCTTCTGAAGTCAGTTAAAAGGGCACTGTCATTGCTATGACTATACGGACACTTCTTACGTCTTCCCCTGGATGCATTTACGTGATGACGATTCCAATGGGGTCGATTGCGCGTTCACAGGCCCTATAAATCAAAAAACCCTGTAGCTAGCAAGTCTTTCCTTGCTGCGTAACGCGCGTGCTGGACACCGACCCGCTCCTGTTCCAAGCGTTAGTTTAGCCTGTTATATTTCTCCGGTCATCTTTTCACTCGTTATAGGAGTTAAAAACATCATACGGTAGTTAATTTAAAGCGTTTTATAGCAATTTATATCCGTTTAGTGCGATTTTGGGACATTTATTTTTGCAACGATGTGAAAAGTTGGGCACGCTTTTCAGTTCATCCCGAACGCAGTTGACATTTCCACATGGCAAGAGGACAGCTTTCCACCAAAAGACGATTTCTCCCAAGAAAGGATCCTTTGCCCAAGATACTGATGGAAGAACAGCTCAAGGTAGGACATTTTTATTATGATAAATCGTGTTTCTGTCGAAACATTTTAGTGGCTTAGGACGCCATGTTTTTTGACGTAGCTTCGCTTGGCGCAAACTGTATTGAAAAGTAAGGATAAATTAAAAAATGTAATAACGCAATTGTATTAAGAATTAAATTGTCTATCAATCCCTGTCCACCCTATATTTTTTAGTCACGTTTATGAGTATTTATGTATAAGAGTAGATCACTGTCTAAGTGGCGCAAGGACTTTTTCTTTACCAGCTTGTCTACATTTCACATTGTCTAACCATGATTTTGGTGGCTAAATATAAACATTTTCGATCAAACTGTATATGCATGTTGTAATGTGATGTTACAGGAGTGTCATCGGAAGAATTCTGAGGTTAGTGAAAAAATTAATATCTTTTGGCGATGTTGACTTTTATCGCTCACTTTGGCTAGAATCAATGCTGGGCTGCTAATTGCTATGTGCTAAGCTAATATAACGATTTATTGTGTTTTCGCTGTAAGACACTTAGAAAATCTGAAATATTGTCTGTATTCACAGGATCTGTGTCTTTCGATTCGTGTATGCTGTGTATTTTTACGAAATGTTTGATGATTAGTAGTTAGGTAAACACGTTGCTCATTGTAATTATTCTAGTCCATTTGTGACGGTGGGTGCAATTGTAAACTATGCCATCTACCTGAAATATGCACTTTTTTCTAACAAAACCTATCCCATACCATAAATATGTTATCAGACTGTCATCTAATGAGTTTTTTTGTTGGTTAGGGGCTATAAATATCTTAGTTTAGCCGAATTGGTGATGGCTACTGGTGTTGGTGGACAAATAAAAGATGGTGGATTATGCTAATGTGTTTTTAGGTAATAGATGTACATCTTTACATATTGTGTCTTCCCTGTAAAACATTTTAAAAATCGGAAATGTTGACTGGATTCACAAGATCTGTGTCTTTCATTAGCTGTATTGGACTTTAATGTGTGAAAGTTAAATATTTTAAAAAAATATTTTTTTTGAATTTCGCGGCACTGGTTTTTCAGTGGGGGGGGGGGGGTGTGCCGCTAGCGCCACGCTGATCCTAGACAGGTTAATGAAATGAAAATGTTCACAGACTCTGTAATGCAAAATGTTAATTGTATGTGTCCACATATGTGTCTTGTGGTGGATGAATCAGAATTAATTGGGTAACATAGATAATTAAGATGTCTTATCTGCATAATATGCTGATGTGATATACTTGTTATTAGAATGTATCCCTTCGGACTCTGGTGATGGCAGTTGCACTTCTTCCCTCAGCTGGGGCTCAGTCACCTGGGGCCCAGAGAGGGGAGAGGTCAGGCTTGTCTTTTACATGTCCCTGGTGCTATGCAGAATATCAGGAAGGGAAGAGGACAGGAGGGAACATTGTCTTCATATGTGAATGTATCTGTTAAACTATGTGAAGGGATGGTGTGATTAATGGGGAACCAATTACTGGTTTCCACAATGTCTGTGCGCAAGTCACTCCCTCCTTTGGCATTGGGGGGAGGTGTATGGCAGTGTCTGGAACCATTGTATGTCCTCTCTGATGTTGCACTTATCCTGGGATAGTGTATGACCTAGAGGCTCACTCCCCTCAGTGAGCTTGTCCAGGAGTGGGGTCAAGAAGGGGTTTTACTTGAGATGGGAGTATCTAGAGTTGACAATTGAGTTATGCCATTGGATGAGTTGTTTTTTTTGTGCTATGAAGTACCAGGAAAGAGATTAGAACCTCGTCTTAGGGACCAAACTGAATGATAAATTATAGCGAACGCTATCTGGCTACAGGATACTCCTTTCTCATTATAAAGTCTCGCTTTGTAAACTGTTCCTAATATCTGTGGTTTATGTCGACCAAGGGGGGGATCTTTGCTATAAAAGATCTCAGTAGCCATTGTGTTGCCACTCTCAACGGTTCATTAGAAATAGTGAATTGTTGAAAGTCATTGCAAAGATCTTATTATTAAAGATGTAGTTTAAGTATAACTGTCACGTTCCTGACCTATTTATGTTAGTTTTGTGTGTTAGTTGGTCAGGACGTGAGGTTGGGTGGGCATTCTATGTTATCTGTTTCTATGTTGGTTTTGGTTTGCCTGGTATGGCTCTTGATTAGAGGCAGGTGGTTTGCGTTTTCCTCTAATCAAGAGTCATATTTAGGTAGGGCATTCTCACTGTTTGTTTGTGGGTGATTGTCTCCTGTGTCAGTATGTTTGTTCGTACCACACTGGACTGTAGCGTTTGTTTGTTTCGTTTTCGTTTCGATGTCGTCTGTTTCCTGTACGTAAGTTTATGTTTAGTTATATAAGTTTATGTTCAGGTTTCGTCAACGTCGTTTTGTTATTTTGTAGTTTTGAAAGTGTTTGTTTCGTTTCGTGTGCCATCGTAATTTATAATAAAGATGGCTTATTTCCCTGAGCCTGCGTTTTGGTCTGAAGATCCTTCTCTCCTCACCTCTTCCGAGGATGAGGAGAGCGTCACCCGTTACAGAATCACCCACCAACACGCTAAGACCAAGCGGCAAGGGAAAACGAAACGGAGTAAGGGACAGGAGAGAAAGGAGCAATGGACATGGGACAAGGTTTTGGATGGAAAGGGTTGCTACACTTGGGAGGAGATCCTGGCTGGGAGGGATCGCCTCCCATGGGAACAGGTGGAGGCACTGAGGAGAGCAGAGGCTACCTGGGAGAGGAACCGGAGCTATGAGGGAACGCGTCTGGCACGGAAGCCAAAAAAGCCTGTGAGTAATTCCCAAAAATTTCTTGGGGGGGGGCTAGGAGATAGTGGGCCAAGGGCAGGTAGGAGACCTGCGCCCACTTTCCCAGGCTTACCGTGGAGAGCGGGAGTACGGGCAGGCGCCGTGTTACGCAGTAGAGCGCACGGTGTCTCCTGTACGAGTGCATAGCCCAGTGCGGGTTATTCCACCTCCCCGCACTGGTAGGGCTAGATTGAGTATTGAGCCAGGTGTCATGAGGCCGGCTCAACGCGTCTGGTCTCCAGTGCGTCTCCTCGGGCCGGCATACATGGCACCTGCCTTACGCATGGTTTCCCCGGTTCGCCTACATAGCCCGGTGCGGGTTATTCCACCTCCCCGCACTGGTCGGGCAACCGGGAGTATTCAACCAGGTAAGGTTGGGCAAGCTCAATGCACAAGAGTGCCAGTACGCCTCCACGGTCCGGTATTTCCGGCACCACCTCCCCGCCCCAGCCTAGTACCTACAGTGTATACACTACGCACTAGGCTACCAGTGCGTATCCTGAGCCCTGTTCCTCCTCCACGCACTCTCCCTGTAGTGCGTGTATCTAGCCCGGTGCCTCCAGTTCCGGCCCCACGCACTAAGCTACCAGTGCGTCTCCAGAGCCTTGTACACACTATATATTCTCCCCCTACTAATCCTGATGTGCTTGTCCTCAGCCCGGCGTCACCGGTGCCGGTACCACGCATCAGGGATAGAGTAGGCTCTGAGAATACAGTGTGCCCTGTCCCTGCTCCCCGCACTAGTAGGAAGGTGCTTGTCATTAGCACGGTGCCTCCAGTTCCGGCACCACGCACCAGGTCTACAGTGCGCCATATCCGGCCAGAGCCATCCGTCTCCCCAGCGCCATCTGAGCCATCCGTCTCCCCAGCGCCATCTGAGCCATCCGTCTCCCCAGCGCCATCTGAGCCATCCGTCTCCCCAGCGCCATCTGAGCCATCCGTCTCCCCAGCGCCGTCTGAGCCATCCGTCTGCCAGGAGCCTGCAAAGCCGCCCGTCTGCCATGAGCCTGCAAAGCCGCCCGTCTGCCATGAGCCTACAGAGCCGTCAGCCAGACAGGAGCCGCTAGAGCCGTCAGCCAGACAGGATCTGCCAGAGCCGCCAACCAGACAGGATC
The DNA here is from genome assembly GCF_029448725.1 of Salvelinus fontinalis. Lineage (NCBI taxonomy): Eukaryota > Metazoa > Chordata > Actinopteri > Salmoniformes > Salmonidae > Salvelinus > Salvelinus fontinalis. Next base: position 178,061 of record NW_026600306.1, on the reverse strand, counting down.
TGCCAGAGCCGCCAACCAGACAGGATCTGCCAGAGCCGCCAACCAGACAGGATCTGCCAGAGCCGCCAACCAGACAGGATCTGCCAGAGCCGCCAACCAGACAGGATCTGCCAGAGCCGCCAGCGAGCCATGAGCAGCCAGAGCCGTCAGAGCGCCATGAGCAGCCAGAGCCGTCAGAGCGCCATGAGCAGCCAGAGCCGTCAGAGCGCCATGAGCGTCGAGAGCCGTCAGCCTGCCATGAGCGTCGAGAGCCGTCAGCCTGCCATGAGCGTCGAGAGCCGTCAGCCTGCCATGAGCGTCGAGAGCCGTCAGCCTGCCATGAGCGTCGAGAGCCGTCAGCCAGCCATGAGCGTCGAGATTCGTCAGTCAGCCATGAGCTGCCCTTCAGCCTGAAAAGGCTAAATACCCAGAACTGCCCATCAGTCCAGAGCTGTCTCTCTGTCCGGAGCTGCCTTTCAGTCCGGAGTTGCCCCTCTATCCTGATCTCCCTCTCTATCTTCATCTACCTCTATATTCTTATCTATCCCTCTATCTTGATTTATCTCTCTGTCCCGGTGTTATCCTTATTAGGTATATTATTAAGAGAATTGTGTCGGGGGAAAAAGAGGGTGGACATTCTTGGAGGGAGGAAGTTAGGATGGATTATGGTGGGGTGGGAACCGCGCCCGGAGCCTGAGCCACCACCGTGGTTAGATGCCCACCCAGACCCTCCCCTAGACTTTGTGCTGGTGCGTCCGGAGTTCGCACCTTGTGGGGGGGGTACTGTCACGTTCCTGACCTATTTATGTTAGTTTTGTGTGTTAGTTGGTCAGGACGTGAGGTTGGGTGGGCATTCTATGTTATCTGTTTCTATGTTGGTTTTGGTTTGCCTGGTATGGCTCTTGATTAGAGGCAGGTGGTTTGCGTTTTCCTCTAATCAAGAGTCATATTTAGGTAGGGCATTCTCACTGTTTGTTTGTGGGTGATTGTCTCCTGTGTCAGTATGTTTGTTCGTACCACACTGGACTGTAGCGTTTGTTTGTTTCGTTTTCGTTTCGATGTCGTCTGTTTCCTGTACGTAAGTTTATGTTTAGTTATATAAGTTTATGTTCAGGTTTCGTCAACGTCGTTTTGTTATTTTGTAGTTTTGAAAGTGTTTGTTTCGTTTCGTGTGCCATCGTAATTTATAATAAAGATGGCTTATTTCCCTGAGCCTGCGTTTTGGTCTGAAGATCCTTCTCTCCTCACCTCTTCCGAGGATGAGGAGAGCGTCACCCGTTACAATAACTCTGATTGGTGTGTGAACTTTGTCTCTCCTCATTTGGTAATACAGAAATTAACCACCACAGACTAACCTTGTGAAACTGACCTATTATAATCTCCTGTTCCTGGGAGTATCATCCTGCGTTGCAAACCAGCTGCACCTGCGTCCTTGTATGAATAAAGTCCCTCCCAGGAACAGGAAACTATAAAGATGTGTGCTCATCACCCAATGCTTCAGCAATTCAGACTGTCTACACTGCGCTGTGTAACTGTTATTCTCTCTGAGCTCAGAAATAAAGAATCTTGGTTTGACTTGGACACCAGCAGATCCGTATTTTATAATATCCACCTCAACTCTCCCACGGATTGCTGTTTATCATTGTCTCAATGACGACTTCTTTGTTTTCTTTTCCTGTGGTCATTTACAAACCTCCCACTGGTTGAATAAACTTTGTTTCCACGTCATTTCAACAAAACAAATCCATGTGATGATGTTTGATTAATGTGGAAAACTGATTGGATTTTGAAAAAGCCATGAACATCAGGTATTTTTAATTTTTCACGAACTGGCAACCTAAATCCAATGGCAGGTGACATTTTGTGTTGATTTCATGTTGAATTCACTTTAGTTGACGAATCAAAGAAATGTAAATAGAAACTAGATGTTGAACTGACGTCTGCCCAGTGGGCTGGTTTGAATACGTGGCAGGTGTTGGATCAATATCCACTTTCGTTGCTAAGTTTCCATGCAATTTGCGCCAGATTTCCATGTGAATATTCTCAAATCTGCAGAAAACAATATACACATTTTCCCATCAGAAATGTTTGCATCAAACAGACTTATTGCGGATAAAAGGCTTTGCGTTATGACGTAGTGCACAAGAAGAATATTGTTTCCTGTTAAATTCCCATGTACCGAATGAAAAATACAAGTGAAATTGGTTTCCATCACATTTTCAACTCCCCTGATGGTTTTAAAACTTGTGTAAAATAGAAAACGTGCTCTTGTCCCGTGCACTGTAGTCAGCAGCTCACATATACAGTGCTGGTAGGCTACCTACATGTTGAGATTATTATGGATGAGAGAGATATTATTTTATTTGTCAAATGGCAACCAAGCATCAATCATCATGTCACCAGAATAAGACCCTCAAAATGTATTGGAAAGGAGCATCAAGCTCATCACAGGCAGTTTCACCACCCTGTGAAGTTCATAACTTATTTCATCTGTAGCCTAATAAACTGCATGGTTTCCCAAGTCGTAGAGGGAGGACCACACAACATATCATCACGTGACTCCAAGTTAAAACAGATGTGATGCTTAGTATATAAATATTTGTGGATAAATGAGTTTCCACCGCCATTTCTTGCTCATACATTTTTACTGACACAAAAAGACCCCACCATGTCTAACAAACTAACAAATTGTCTATCTGCATTAATAAAATTGTACAGGCATATCCTGTTTCCGTCAGCCCGGTCATTACTTTTGAAATGTTTGGATCAATATCCACCTTCATGATATGGATGAAGCCTGATTTGGAATGTCTGAGTAGTTCTATCTGATGTCATAATACACTCTGATAGTGATCCATTTGCTTCATTGTTTCCATGTCAGTTGGTTTCCCACTCTGATGATTTATATCTGACAGAGGGGCTTTAAAGGAATAGTATGGTCAAATTTACAGGTTGTGGCTCAGTATTCTTAGTATGATGTGAAAAAAGAACAATCAACTATTTATTGATAATGTATATTCCTATTCAGCTTCTACATCTGCATAGAGGCAAACAGTATCTTAAAGTTGATTAAATATATATATATATATATATATATAAATTGTACACTTCTATTTTCACAATTTGAATTATTATTCATCAAAAACTATACCAACAATACACTGCAGCTTTGACGTCAAGAAGAGAATGGGCTGATGGGTGGTGGTGCTACTATACAGGTAAGGCTGTCCAATATGAATGTTCAATACACACAATAGGTTGATCAGTAGCCAGTTAGCTAGCTGCTACAGTCTAATATGAATGTTCAATACACACAATAGGTTGATCAGTAGCCAGTTAGTTAGCTGCTACAGTCTAATATGAATGTTCAATACACACAATAGGTTGATCAGTAGCCAGTTAGCTAGCAGCTACAGTCCAATATTAATGTTCAATACACACAATAGGTTGACTGTTGACCAATATGAATGTTCATAATGAGGGAAAAATAAAGGTGGGCTCTCCTGTCAACATGGGGCTCCTGCTGCAGGTAGCCTAGCGGTTACTAGTGTTGGGCCAGTAACCGAAAGATCTCTGGTTTGAATCCCAAAGACAACTAGGTGAAAAATCTGTCAATTTGCCCTTGAGGACAGCAGCAGCAGGAGCCTCTTGTTTCTCCCATTATTCTCTGCAGATCCTCTCAAACGCTGTCAGGTTGGATGGGGAGTGTCACTACAAAGCTATTTTCAGGTTATGTTATGTTAAATCGGGTTCAAATCCGGGCTCTGGCTGGGCCCCTCAAGGACATTCAGAGATATCTCCCAAAGCCACTCCTGCATTGTCTTGGCTTTCTGCGTAGGGTCGTTGTCCTATTGGAAGGTTAACCTTTGCTTAACCTTTGCCCCATTCTGAGGTCCTGAGTGCTCTGGAGCAAGTTTTCTAAAATTATCTCTCTGTATTTTGCTCCGTTCATCTTTCCCTCGATCCTGACGAGTCTCCCAGTCCCTGCCGCTGAAAAACATCCCCACAGCATGATGCTGCCAACCCCATGCTTCACCGTAGGAATGGTGCCAGGTTTCCTCCAGACGTGACCCTTGGCATTCATCAGACCAGAGAATTTTGTTACTCATGGTCTGATAGTCCTTAGGTGCCTTTTGGCAAACTCCAAGCTGGCTTTCATGTGCCTTTTACTGAGGAGTGGCTTCCGTCTGGCAACTCTACCATAACGTCCTGCTTGGTGGAGTGATGCAGAGATGGTTGTCCTTCTGGAAGGTTCTCCCATCTCCACAGAGGAGCTCTGTCAGAGTGACCATTGGGTTCTTGGTCACCTCCCTGACCAAGGCCCTTCTCCCCCGATTGTTCAGTTTGGCCGGGCAGCCAGCAGTAGGAAGGGTTTTGGTGGTTTCAAACTTCTTCCTTTTAAGACGATGGGGACCTTCAACGCTGCAGAAATGTTTTGGTCCACTTCCCCAGATCTATGCCTTGACACAATCCTGTCTCGAAAGGAGTATATCACATCAAATACAGGCTACTTAAAGTTCATGAGAGAACACACATATGCTCGTACTCTTGTCTCATTTTTACAAAAATAGAATTGTGCTTTTGGTCATGCAATAATTTCTTTATATATATATACACTGATCATACCAAACATTTGGAGAGACACAAACGTCCTAATATGGACTAGGAACCTCCTCCTTTTCCCTCAGCAGAGTCTCAATTTGTCGGGGCATGAACTCTTCAAAGTGTCCAAAGCCTTCCACAGGGATGCTGGCACATGTTGACTCCAATGCTTCCCACAATTGTGTCATGTTGGCTGGATGTCCTTTGGGTGCAGTGAAGGCTCCTCAGAGAAGGATGGTCTTCCCCTTCCTCCTCTGAGAAGCCTCCACTGCACCCAAAGGACATCGAGCCAACATGACATAATTGTGGGATGGGATTTTCAGTGAGTTTCAGAATAAAATAAATTGGTAAAACATTAAAATAAAATCATTTTATGGATAAAACTATACTACATATAATCACATCACCAAATAATTGAATAAAACATATATTTTGCGTCCTCCTCTGGGTACATTGACTTCAATACAAAACCTTGGAGGCTCATGGTTCTCAAGCCCTTCCATAGATTTAAACAGTAATTATGACAACTTCCGGAGGACATCCTCCAACCTATCAGAGCTCTTTCAGCATGAACCTTCTCCGCTGTGCAATGCGGTTTCCGAGCTGGTCATGGGTGCACCTCAACCCCGCTCAAGGTACTAAACGATATCATAACCGCCATCGAGAAGAGACAATACTGTGCAGCCGTATTCATGGGTTGGCACCCCCCATTGGGTTGTGCCATGGCGAAGATCTTTGTGGGCTATACTTGGCCTTGTCTCAGGATGGTAAGTTGGTGGTTGAAGATATCCCTCTAGTGGTGTGGGGGCTGTGCTTTGGCAAAGTGGGTGGGGTTATATCCTGCCTGTTTGGCCCTGTCCGGGGGTATCATAGGATGGGGCCACAGTGTCTCCTGACCCTTCCTGTCTCAGCCTCCAGTATTTATGCTGCAGTAGTTTATGTGTCGGGGGGCTGGCGTCAGTCTGTTATATCTGGAGTATTTCTCCTGTCTTATCCGGTGTCCTGTTAGAATTTAAGTATGCTCTCTTGAATTCTCTCTTTCTTTCTTTCTTTCTCTCTCTCGGAGGACCTGAGCCGTAGGACCATGCCTCAGGACTACCTGGCATGATGACTCCTTGCTGTGTTTCAACTCTCTAGAGACAAACGTTTCTGAAACAGAAAAAAACGGGATAAACATACCTGAATTTGTCAAATAAAATCAAACTTTATTTGTCAAATGCGCCGAATACAACAAGTGTAGACCTTACAGTGAATTGCTTACTTACAAGCCCTTAACTAACAGTACAGTTCAAGAAGAGTTAAGAAAATGAGCAAATGACCAAAAGTAAAAAATAATAAAAAAGTAACACAATAAAATAACAATAACAAGGCTATATACAGGGGGTACTGGTACCGAGTCAATGTGCGGGGGTACAGGTTAGTCGAGGTAATTTGTACATGTAGGTAGGGGTGAAGTGACATTTCATAGATAAACAGCAAGTAGCAGCAGTGTACAAAACAAATGGAGGTGGGGTCAATGTAAATTGTCCAGGTGGCCATTTGATTAATTGTTCAGCAGTCTTATGGCTTGGGGGTAGAAGCTGTTAAGGAGCCTTTTGGTTCTAGACTTGGTGCTCCAGTACCGCTTGACGTGTGGGAGCAGAGAAAACAGTCTATGACTTGGGTGACTGGAGTATCTGACAATTTTTTGGGCTTTCTTTATAATTGTCCTGGATGGCAGGAAGCTTTGCCCCAGTGATGTTCACTACCCTCTGTAGTGCATTACGGTCAGATGCCGAGCAGTTGCCATACCAGGCGGTAATGCAACCGGTCAGGATGCTCTCGATGGTGCAGCTGTAGAACTTTTTGAGGATCTGGAGACCCATGCCAAATCTTTTCAGTCTCCTGAGGTGGAAAAGTTGTTGTCGTGCCCTCTTCACGACTGTCTCGGTGTGTTTGGACCATGATCATTAGTTGGTGATGTCTTCAAGACTGTCTCTCACCTAAAAAACCTATCTCGACCTGTGTGCACCTACATTCTAAACTTTCATTCATAGGCTAGGTTGTAGCAATCTCATGATGGGTATAGGGAAAATTCTAGTATCATGTAGTAGCCTAAACCTATTGCTGTTACATTGAACAGGGTGAATGGAATATGAATGACAGTTATCCAATATGCTGTAATAGAATTAAGGCCATGCTCATGAAAAAACAAATCGTTCTGCCTCATCTTAAACACCACTGTTTGGGTGGTGGATGATTCTTGGTACACATGGGAAACCGTTGAGCTGGAAAACCCCAGCAGCGTTGCAGTTCTTGACACAAACCGGTGCCTGGGACCTACTACCATCCCCCGTTCAAAGACACTTAAATATTTTGTCTTCCCCATTCACCGTCTGAATGGCACACATACACAATCCATGTCTCATTTGTCTCAAGGCCTAAAATGCCTTATTTAACCTGTCTCCTCCCCTTCATCTACACTGATTGAAGGGGATTTAACTAGTGACAACTAGGGATCATAGCTTCCAGCCCCAGCTAACACACCTGACTCCAATAATCACCTAACCATAATCTTCAGTTTAGAATGCAGTTTGATTAATCAGCTGTGTTTGCTAGGGAGGGAGAAAAAGTGTGACACCAATCAGGCCCCCGAGGACTGGAGGTGCCCACCCCTGGTTTACAGGATGATTGGTATCTTAAAGAGCGTAGCTTTAAGGGAATAGTACCGTCACATCTAGATAAAAACGAATGTGAAAAATGAACAGAGCAAATGTTTATTAAAACACTACCTATTCATAGAAGTATGTATTCATCATTTACAATATATCAGCTCATTGTTAAATTATTCTGACGTTTTTTTCCAATACAGAAAGTGTATTAACTATTGTTTCCAAACTGCGTTACCCACTCCAGACAGCAGATGGCGATATGCGTCTTTCAGGTGTTGATTCTTGCGTGACGTATAATTTACTGGACCGGACGCTTCTTCAGGAACAACAACGCGGCTACTCTTTCAACCACCTCGGTAGCTTGCTAGCCAACATTAAACAGAAAGATTGACGCTTTAGACCATGTTAATGTACATTAGCTAATCTCAGTGTTGTTAACGCAGTTCAGTTGACGTATCAACTGGTTAACTTTAACCTAATTTGCTTGTTCAATTTTCAAAGTTGTTAAACATTGATACTGAGCCTAGCGTTAGGCTAGTCGCTAATTCTAACATCCCAGACCATGAGCTCACTAAACTACTCCTCCCCCGTTAAAGAAGAAGAGGTCTGCTGTATGCAGAAAGAAGCTCTGAGGCTGAACATTGTCGTGAAAGAAGAAGAGGGTGTTATAGAGGAAACAGAGGAAGAACCTTTTAGAGAGGAAGAGGATGCTATCTCAATAAAGGTGAAGGAGGAAGACGTTTTGGGAGTGAAAGAGGAGGAGACAGAATATCAGATTAACACCAGTGAGTACTGTCTTAAACAGGGACACACACTATGCCGTTGTTGAACTAATGTGGCGTTTAAAGGGGCATTCTACTGAAGTTCTACACTTGAATATGTTGTTCAGTACTGTAGGAATTGTTAAAGGGGCCATCTGCCTTTTGTTAGTTTTAATCTGCCATTGGTACATATATTTTGGGGACTTTTAAATTAGATTTATTAAATTATCCATGTGGTCTACATTAAAGTGCATCTCATCTAGTATAACAGGCTTTTAAAATGCAATGTTGGAGCATCATTTATACTTAAAATATCAAAGGGATGCAAAAGGAACCCATTTAGTGGAACGACCCTTTAACATTTGCATTTTAGGCTGTTTAGAGAGATTAATGCCTCTTGTAAGACCCTATGATTGTAATAGACGGTCGTAAGTTTACTATCTGTTTGATGTTCTCATTCACACAGGAGAGAGACATGACTATTGGGGATCCTCTGGGGAGCCTCAACAACATCCTGATGCTGATGAGTCAGAGAAGAGTCTCTCCAGATCAGAACACCAGATGGTACAGCTTGGTCTGGTCTAGCATACAGCTTGCTCTATCGGGGTCTGGGCTGGGTTTTTGTAAAGCACTTCATGACAACAGTGACATCAGCATCCATAATGATATTTGTCTGTGTCCCTTCTTTATGGTTACCAGGACAACGCTAGCCCTTCCTCCCTCCCGGAGTCCCCATGTCGTGCCTCTCCCGGTAGCGCCTTACTGCTGGGTATGAAGAGGTTGTCTGTGCTGCTGGTGGACTGCAGGAAAACAACGGGGCTGAGTGTAACTGTGAGAGGAGGAGAAGAGAAGAAAGGATCAGATTTGACACATCAAAGTAAGTGCTGTGGTTTAGTTTGAACAAGTAAAATAGATCTGCCCACTGGTATCTGTTACCAGGACAACCAGCAGAGTTCTGTTAGTTGACAGGAAGATAGACCGGTATCTGTTACCAGGACAACCAGCAGAGTTCTGTTAGTTGACAGGAAGATGGACTGGTATCTGTTACCAGGACAACCAGCAGAGTTCTGTTAGTTGACAGGAAGATAGACTGGTATCTGTTACCAGGACAACCAGCAGAGTTCTGTTAGTTGACAGGAAGATGGACTGGTATCTGTTACCAGGACAACCAGCAGAGTTCTGTTAGTTGACAGGAAGATGGACTGGTATCTGTTACCAGGACAACCAGCAGAGTTCTGTTAGTTGACAGGAAGATAGACTGGTATCTGTTACCAGGACAACCAGCAGAGTCCTGTTAGTTGACAGGAAGATAGACTGGTGGATATGGATGTTATGAATATCATAACACTGAAAAATGATTCTGCCAATGAAAAGAGAGAAACCAATAGACCATATAAACCCTTGATGAAAGTTTGCTTTAGAGAGAAAGTTAAAAGATGATCCAATTGGGCCTCCCGGGTGGCGCAGTGGTCTAGAGCACTGCATCGCAGTGCTAGCTGCGCCACCAGAGTCTCTGGGTTCGCGCCCAGGCTCTGTCGCAGCCGGCCGCGACCGGGAGGTCTGTGGGGCGACGCACAATTGGCTTAGCGTCGTCCGGGTTTCGGAGGGTTTGGCCGGTAGGGATATCCTTGTCTCATCGCGCTCCAGCGACTCCTGTGGCGGGCCGGGCGCAGTACGCGCTAACCGAGGGGGGCGGGTGCACGGTGTTTCCTCCGACACATTGGTGCGGCTGGCTTCCGGGTTGGAGGCGCGCTGTGTTAAGAAGCAGTGCGGCTTGGTTGGGTTGTGCTTCAGAGGACGCATGGCTTTCGAACTTCGTCTCTCCCGAGCCCGTACGGGAGTTGTAGCGATGAGACAAGATAGTAATTACTAGCGATTGGATACCACGAAAATTGGGGAGAAAAGGGGATAAAATTAATTTAAATAAATATATAAATAAAATAAAAAAGATGATCCAAGATGCATATTTTACAAAAACCTTTTCTCAAAACATTATGGATTGCCTGTCCCAGTCAAGACCCCATTTCTTTACAAGACTGTAGAACACACAAACTAAACTCCAGACACTTCAATGTGGTCTGTATTGCTTCATTAATATCTGATCTACACAACTTGTTAAATAGGCCAATATATATTTTAAAACAAGCTCCTTTTTTTTGTCTTGACCTCCATCTCTGTAATGGACAAAGTTAATTTCATTTCCTACTTTAACAGGTCAAATAAAGCCTGAACTCCAACATATTGACCTTACAGAACATGGTTCATTTGGAAATGACTAACTTTATTCATAAAATGTGTAACTGATGCGAACAGTTGAAATTCCTCCACTGTCCCTGTCCCCATACCAGGCTCAAACCAGTGATCCTCTGCTTCTCAACACACGTGACCGCTCTCCTTGAGAATAAACTCTATTCAGAGTTCTAGAGCCACACACTCACTATAGCACAATAATTACTATAGCATAGTGTATTTAATAGATGGTGAGATCAGACACAAATCGGCCCCTTTGTTGCTCTGTTTCAGAGCTACTCTGCCTTCTAACGAAGGAAAGCCTTTTCAACTATAAATGTGTATTTGGCTGCCATTTAGGCTGCAACAACTATACAGTGGAACACCCCCTGATCTGTTGTTTTATGAAGGGTCACCTACGCCCAGTACCCAAACAGCTAGTCCCATCCTGGGATTTTTATGTTTTGCTTGAGGCCATTTCTGCTGTTGGAGCCGCTGGAAAGAATAGAAATTAGATTTATCTTGTTTAAAACTGCTTTACTTTAGCCATTATATCCGTATAATGAGTTACACCCCCATACCTTCATGAGGTTCTATAGTAGCAAGTATCTGACACCTCCGGAGGGCTTGATGGCTCAATCCACCAGAGGTATGGCTACAACATAGGCATTGTTCAAAGGCATCTCTGTTCAAGAGATCTGTAATGCAGCATGTTGTGGTGATGTACCTTCATGAGGTTCTACTGACTGGACATCACTACACATACGGTGAGTAGAGTGGGGACCTCTGAGGGATGATCCTGTCTAGACTTGGCATCAGAGAGTATATGAGCTCTGTAGTAGTTGACTATATCCCCAAAGTGAGAGACTAACAAGTCACTGAAATAGAACTGAAGGTTCCCTTACGGAACCCTGATTCTATGATATTCACCAGGTTACCTAACAGAACCCTGATTCTATGATATTCACCAGGTTACCTAACAGAACCCTGATTCTATGATATTCACCAGGTTACCTAACAGAACCCTGATTCTATGATATTCACCAGGTTACCTTTCACACATGGAAGACGGGAGCAACTATGTCCCTGATACAGGAAGTGGTCTGCTATTGGCCGTTGCTATCGGAGAGTACAGTGCCTCCTGAAAGTATTCAGACCCCTTGACTTTTTCCACATTTTGTTACATTACAGCCTTTTTCTAAAAACACAATACCAAACATTTTTGTTTGATAATTTTGCAAATTTATCAAAAAATACAAAACTGAAATATTATATTTACTTAAGTATTCAGACCCTATACTCAGAACTCTGTTCAAGCAGCAGGTTCTGCTCTGGAGCAGGTTTTCATCAAAGATCTCTCTTAAAGGAGGACTGTAGCATCTAATGATGAAACATTATGGAGTCATAAAGGAGGACTGTAGCATCTAATGATGAAACATTATGGAGTCTTAAAGGAGGACTGTAGCATCTAATGATGAAACATTATGGAGTCTTAAAGGAGGACTGTAGCATCTAATGATGAAACATTATGGAGTCTTAAAGGAGGACTGGGATGGGAAAGGAAAGGGGATATCTAGTCAGTCACAACTGAATCCATTCACCCTAAATGTGTCTTCCGCATTGAACCCAACCCCTCTGAATCAGAGTGTGCGGGGGCTGCCTTAATCGACGTCCACGTTATCGGTGCCCGGGGAGCAGTTGTTGCAGGTTAACTGCCTTGCTCACGGCAGCTTTTTTCTACAATAGAGCTAGTGACCTGCGTCATAAGTCTTTGTATGGTGGATAGGCTTTCAATGGAAAAACAGGCATTTCAAAATAAAAGCATTTCCTGGGTGGATTTTCCTCAGGTTTTCACCTGCCATTTCAGTTCTGTTATACTCACAGACATTATTTTAACAGTTTTAGAAACTTCAGAGTGGTTTCTATCCAAATCTACTAATTTGCATATCCTAGCTTCTGGGCCTGAGTAGCAGGCAGATTACTTTGGGCACGCATTTCATCCAAAATTCCGAATGCTGCCCCCTACCCTAGTGAGGTTAAAGGAGAAGTTTACCCAAAATCCAGAAACTCTGAAGTGATTCCATACATTGAAACTAGTCCAGTGGAGTTTTCTCTCTCCCTGTAGTGCTTTACTGAAACAGCTGCAAAACGTGACTTATGACGTTGCTGGATGTGGGCCTCGCTCTGCTGCTTTGCCAGTTAATTTGTTATTTTATTACAACTATGGCCTTTGGCTTTCACCTGGAATTGTTTATTTATGTCTGAGAAAAAAAATAACTTTTAAACCCATAAAATGTATATAAATATGATGATGTTATAGTGAATTCATGACATGTGACTGAACAAGCCTTTTCATACTTCATAACATGGCTATATACAGTGCCTTTGGAAAGTATTCAGACCCCTTGACTTTTACATATTTTGTTACGTTACAGCCTGATTCAATCTACACACAAATACCCCTTAAACCTGTCTATGACATGCGTTCCGCTAGCGGAACCCCTCGACAACATTCCGCGGGAAATTCAAAAATATTTTTTAGAAATATGTAACTTTCACACGTTAACAAGTCCAATACAGCAAATGAAAGATAAACATCTTGTTAATCTACCCATCGTGTCTGATTTAAAAAATGCTTTACAGCGAAAGCACAACATATGATTATGTTAGATCACCACCAAGTCAAAAAAACACAGGCATTTTTCCAGCCAAAGACAGGAGTCACAAAAAGCAGAAATATAGATAAAATTAATCACTAACCTTTGATGATCTACATCAGATGACACTCATAGGACATCATGTTACACAATACATGTATGTTTTGTTCGATAATGTGCATATTTATATCCAAAAATCTCAGTTTACATTGGCGCCATGTTCAGAAATGCCTCCAAAATATCCAGAGAAATTGCAGAGAGCCACATCAAATAACAGAAATACTCATCATAAACTTTGTTGAAAGATACATGTTTTACATAGAATTAAAGATACACTTGTTCTTAATGAAAACGCTGTGTCAGATTTCAAAAAAACTTTACGGAAAAAGCACACCATGCAATAATCTGAGACGGCGCTCAGAAAAAAAAATTCTCTGCCATGTTGGAGTCAACAGAAATCAGAAATTACACTATAAATATTCCCTTACCTTTGATGATCTTCATCAGAATGCACTCCCAGGAATCCTAGTTCCACAATAAATTGTTGTTTTGTTCGATAATGTCCATTATTTATGTCCAAGTAGCTACTTTTGTTAGCATGTTTAGTACACATATCCAAACGCTCGTGCAGGTCCAGGCGAACGTCGGACGAAAACTTCAAAAAGTTATATTACAGGCCGAAGAAACTTGTCAAACTAAGTATAGAATCAATCTTTAGGATGTTGTTATCATAAATATTCAATAACGTTTCAACCGGAGAATTCCTTTCTGTGTAGAGAAGCACAGGTCGCTATCATGTGAAATGCGCGTGACCAGGAAATGGCTCTCTACCAGTAACCTGACTCATTCCCCTCTTATTCAGCCCCACAACACAGTAGAAGCCCCATTCAAGTTTCTAAAGAGGGATGACATCTAGTGGAAGCCGGAGGAAGTGCAAACAGATCCATATCCTACTGTGCATTCAATAGGGACTGAGTTGAAAATCGACCAACCTCAGATATCCCACTTCCTGGTTGGATTTTTCTCAGGATTTCACCTGCCATATGAGTTCTGTTATACTCACAGACATCATTCAAAAAGTTTTAGAAACGTCAGAGTGTTTTCTATCCAATAGTAATAATAATATGCATATATTAGCATCTGGGACAGAGTGGGAGGCAGTTCACTCTGGGTACGCTATTCGTCCATAAGTGATAATGCTGCCTCCTATCCCAAGAAAGTTAACCACAAAGCAAAAACAGGTTTTTAGACATTTTTGCAAATGTAAAAAAATACATATCTTATTTACATAAGTATTCAAACCCTTTGCTATGAGACTCGGAATGGAGCATCCTGTTTCTACTGATCATCTTTGAGATGTTTCTACGACTTGATTGGAGTCCACCTGTGGTAAATTCAATTGATTGGACATGATTTGGAATGGACACACCTGTCTTTATAAGGTCCCACAGTTGACAGTGCATGTCAGAGCAAAAACAAAGCCCTGAGGTCGAAGGAATTGTCCTTGAGAGAGGATTGAGTGACAGCACAGATCGGGGGAAGTGTACCAAAACATTTCTGCTGCATTGAAGGTCCCAAAAAACACAAGGTCCTCGATCATTCTTAAAAGGAAGAAGTTTGGAACCACCAAGACTCTTCCAAAAGCTGGCTGCCTGGCCAAACTGAACAATCGGTGCAGAAGGGCCTTGGTTAGGGAGGTGACCAAGAACCCGATGGTCACTGACAGAGCTCCAGAGTTCCTCAGTGGAGATAGGAGAACCTTCCAGAAGGACAACCAACTCTGCAGCACTCCAACAATCAGGCCTTTATGGTAGAGTGGCCAGATGGAATCTCTTTGACCTGAATTCCAAGCGTCACGTCTGGAGGAAACCTGGCATCATCCCTACAGTGAAGCATGGTGATGGCAGCATCATGCTGTGGGGATGTTTTTCAGCAGCAGGGACTGGGAGACTAGTCAGGATCGAGGGAAAGATGAACGGGGCAAGGTACAGAGAGATCCTTGATGAAAACCTGCTCCAAAGCACTCAGGACCTCAGACTGGGGCAAAGGTTCACCTTCCAACGGGACAACGACCCTAAGCCAACAGCCAAGACAACGCAGAAGTGGCTTCGGAACAAGTCTCTGAATGTCCTTGAGTGGCCCAACCAGAGCCCGGACTTGAACCTGATCGAACATCTCTGGAGAGACCTGAAAATAGCTGTGCAGCAATGCTCACCATCCATCCTGACAGAGCTTGAGAGGATCTGCAGAGAATGAGAGAAACTCCCCAAATACAGGTGTGCCAAGCTTGTAGGGTCATACCCAAGAAGCCTCAATGCTGCCAAAGGTGTTTCAACAAAGTACTTAATAAAGGGTCTGAATGCTTGTGTAAATGTGAAATGTAAGTTTTTTTTTAATACATTTGTAAAAATCTAAATCAAAATTCCTGTTTTTGCTTTGTCATTACGGGGTGTAGTTTGTACATTTTAATGAGGTAAAAATACATTTTAATCAGTTTTAGATTATTAAAGTGGCTAGAGATTTAAACGGCTTGGAAAATTCCAGAAAATGATGTCATGGCTTTAGAAGCTTCTGATAGGCTAATTGACATAATTTGTGTCAATTGGAGTTGTACCTGTGGATGTATTTCAAGACCTACCTTCAAACTTGACACCAGGAGAAAATCAAAAGAAATCAGCCAAGTCTGGTTCATCCTTGGGAGCAATTTCCAAACGCCTGAAGGTACCACGTTTATCTGTACAAACAATAGTACGCAAGTATAAACACCATGGGACCACGCAGCTGTCATATTGCTCTGGAAGGAGAAGCGTTTTCAGTCTCCTAGAGATGAACGTACTTTGGTGCGAAAAGTTAAAATCATTCCCAGAACAACAGCAAAGGACCTTGTGAAGATGCTGGAGGAAACGGGTACAAAAGTATCTATATCCACAGTAAAACAAGTCCTATATCGACATAACCTGAAAGGCCGCTCCGCAAGGAACAAAACCGCCATAAAAAAGACAGACTACGGTTTGCAACTGCACGTAGGGACCAAGATTGTACTTTTTGGAGAAAAGGACAACAAAGTCAAGGTATTGGAGTAGCCATCACAAAGCCCTGACCTCAATCCCATAGAAGATTTGTGGGCAGAACTGAAAAAGCATGTGCGAGCAAGGAGGCTTACAAACCTGACTCAGTTACACCAGCTCTGTCAGGAGGAATGGGCCAAAATTCACCTGAGTTGGGTGAGAACATTTCGTTGAGGTGATGTGACAAAGTCTCACTTCTCATGAGAACGTCGCCCACATAGATTATCGTCCCCCTAGAGGCTGCGTCTGGCATTACCTTGTGCAGAAAGATGTTGAACTCTGAGGGGGAGTTCACATACCCGAGCGGGCAACGATTGAACGTGAAGAGCTTGTTCGAGAAAGAGAAAGCCAACTTGTGTTGGTCACGAGGGTTGACAGTCATGGTCCAGAAACCGTTTGCCACGTCGACGGTGGAGAAGTTCTTGGCATTTGCCACCTTTGGCAACTCTTGGTTGAGCTGTGTCATTGGCCAACGAGACAACGGAACCAGTTTGTTGAGTTGTCTATAGTCAACGGTAAGACACCATTTACCGGTTGGTTTTAGAACAGATGTCAGAATCGACATCCAGCCTGAACGTTGATGTGTCGTCAAGTGGCAATATGGGGGTTACTGCGAATGCCTTTGACAGACAAGTAAACAGCGTACCTCCCTCGCCATCTAGGTCTAGGGAGGATGGAAGAGGCCCAATCATGGGAACAACCAGTTCAAAATCATGGAAGGAGTAATCGATCAATGTTCCTAGCTGAGTGTGCCGAGGAATGGAAATATCCGCTTGAGTCAGATTTTGTACCGGGGGTAAGTGGATCTAGTGGTCAGTTCCAACAGCGGGTTGCCATTGATAGTTAGCCCCAAGTCGAATAGTTGCGGAGAGGGTTGGAAGAACGCAGTGGTGCCTTCCACCCGGTATCCGGGCGCCAGGTTCAGTCTTACAGAAACCTCTGTGGTTCTTGCCGGAATCATCATGGCGGACTCAGTTATCACCTTGCTAGCTTCAGGAATAGTCTGCCCGGATGCCATTCACACCGGGTCGAAAGACAAGGCATGTTGGTTTGGCTGCGCCAAAGACCAAAGAACTTGGTGTATGGTATCGAGTTTAACACCCAATCTTACCAAAATGTCCGCTCCCACATAGACTGTGTGTGGGAGGTCTGCGACAACCAGTAGGTAGTGAGATACTTCCTTGGTTACAATGCGGATCGATAGCGCACACACCCCTATTGCGGTGAGCGTCGTCTGGGGAGTCGTTCCCAGTGGAAATCTAAACGTTTTCGGCACAATGGGATGGCAGTTAGCCATTTTCGAAATTTCGTTGATTATTTCCAAACTGATTGCAGATTTTTCTGACCAGGTTGCCAGTCTGGCATCCTCAACCATAGTGCCGTTTAGGCACACGCCCCCTATCAGAGGAGGTCGGTATGTGGCTGGTGAATCACCCAAGCCACACAGGAAAACCTCATGTTCGGTTAAGTTCCAAGTTGAACTCACCTTGTCATCTGTCACCAATGGCGGACTCATGACCAAGTTCACCGGGTTTGTGGCAGATGCTGACGTCGAACAAACGCCGTTGCACAATGTATGACAGGTAGCCTTGGAAGAATGCGGGGAAGTCAACGGAGTTGGCATACATATTTGTGACCAGATTTGGTTGGTTTTCCAATCCATTAGTGGTACCAAGCGATGGTAACCAAGGCGTCCTCTATGTCTGCTAAGAATGTCTCAGTGTTGTTTGGCTTTCCTGGAACGGGGTCAAAGAGGCGGAAGTTTTTGATGATTTTGTCAAGGCGATCCCCGCCGAGTGCGCGGGGAGCATCTGGACCCTCCCGTTGGTAATTGTGGGTCGAAAGGCCAAGAGGAAAAGTCAAGCTGTGGTTGTGTTTGCGAGGAGGCCCCATGTCACTGTGGGCCGAATGGCTAAGAGAAAGAGGCTGAAATCTCCTGTCGTCTACATTCCCTCGTTCTCTGAGCTCCGGATGTGAGCCAGGTTGCTTGGTTTGGTTGTCCCGCAATAGTGCGTGACTGTTCTGGAGTTCCTACAGATGATACCTAAAGGTGGTGTTCTGTTTCATCGCAGATTCCATCTGGGAGTTGAGGGTGTTTATTTTAGACATGTAGGTGTCGCCCTTGCTCCGCTCGGCCTCATACTTATCTGTCATGGTTTGCAGGGAGGGGTCTCAAGTGTGGAGTGAAAGATCCAGTGATGCGATGTCCTTTTGTTTAGAGGTCACATTTTCCAACTTTCTCACCTGGTTTTTGTCATCCTTCATTAAATAAGCGACTTCAATGAGTTCTGCTGTTTTGTCCTCCAACTTGGTCATTGTGTTCATTAACTGATCGTCTTTGGTCTGCAGCTTTTGGAATAGAACATTATTGCTTTGAGGGGTTTCATTCACAACCGTTTGCAGGGCATCAAGTTGCTCGCCCCGGTTTCTAGCTAGCTCGTCAGATTCATCTAGTTTTGCGTGGACTTCATCGTATTTAGTTTTGGCTAAAACGAGTTGTTCCTTTCGGATACGGACTTGGTCAAGAGTTTGTTTGCGTTCTTTGAGTGTTAGCCAGATCTTCCAATTTATCTGTTCTCACACACAGTTCCTCGGCTAGCAGTAGCTTATCTTTTTCGGCTTTCGATGCCAGCTCCCTGGTTCTCTCCACCTGTGCCTTGAACTCCCCAGCTTCCTGCTCGTGCCTCTGTTGGGCACTGAGGTACTGGTGCACTGTCCATCTCTGCTGGTGGGCACTGAGGTATTGGTGCACTGTTCATCTCTGCTGGTGGGCACTGTGGTACTGGTGCACTGTCCATCTCTGTTGGGTACTGGTGCACTGTCCATCTCTGTTGGGCACTGAGGTACTGGTGCACTGTCCATCTCTGTTGGGCACTGAGGTACTGGTGCACTGTCCATCTCTGGTGGGCACTGAGGTACTGGTGCACTGTCCATCTCTGCTGCTGGGCACTGAGGTACTGGTGCACTGTCCATCTCTGCTGCTGGGCACTGAGGTACTGGTGCACTGTCCATCTCTGCTGCTGGGCATTGAGGTACTGGTGCACTGTCCATCTCTGCTGGTGGGCACTGAGGTACTGGTGCACTGTCCATCTCTGCTGGTGGGCACTGAGGTACTGGTGCACTGTCCATCTCTGCTGGTGGCCACTGAGGTACTGGTGCACTGTCCATCTCTGCTGGTGGCCATAGTTGAGGGCTAAACTGGAGAGAACCTTCACAAGGCCTCCGCCTGATGGTCTATTTTGGAGAGCGTCTGTCACAATGTCTGCATTTTTCTCGCTTATCTAACATTTTCAGCCCCTCGGCATAGTTAGGATTTGCATCGTTGCTGAGGTCAGTGATCAATCTTTCCGTGGGTGAAGGTCCACTGATTAGAGGGGGAATGGGTGGAAACACATCTGATGGATTGCTCGTTTTATGATGATCAGTTATTTCACTTTACGTAATATTTGGGTTTTTGAGTTGGAGGCTGCAAACACGATTTAACTCAGTTTGTAAATGTCAATGAATCATCAAGACTGAGTCAGTAATGCGAGTTGGTTATTACTGAACTTGCCAAAACAGATTTGATTGATTAAATCGGTTTTAATGATAAATCTAACCTGTATAGGCTATTTGGGAATTTTAACTTTAATTCACCTGAAAGAGTTGTTATCGCTAAGTTAACATTGAAAAGTTTAACTATGTCTCATTGGTTAGAAGACATTAGTTTGTGTATTATTCCAATAACCAACCTGGAAAGGTAGTGTAGCAATTTAATGTATGTATTAAATTGAATGAGACAATGATATCCAATCAGTTGAGACTGGTTTGATATCATACAGCGTAACCTGAATTTTTTAAAAGTAATTATTGCCGATTCTTCTCCACCGGAGGTCTCTATTAACACAAGCTAAAATCGCCAAGGTATCAGTGAAGGTGGAATTTCACAATGCTGTTAAAAGGTCTCCTTAAACACCATTGAACTGGTAAAACGGATTTAATCTATTAATCAATTTGAATGATTTGTCAACCCTGTATATGCTAAAGGTATTAGCTTTAATTAACCTGAAATAGTTGTTATATCTAAGTTAATGTGGAAAAGTTTAACCATCTCATTGGTTAGAAGACATTAGTGTGTGTATTATTCCAATAACCAACCTGGAAAGGTAGTGTAGCAATTTAATGTATGTATTAAATTGAATGAGACAATGATATCCAATCAGTTGAGACTGGTTTGATATCCTACAGCGTGACCTGAATTATTTCATGAAAAATGACTGGCGATTCTTCGCCAGAGGTTACTGATAGCGCAAGCTGAGATCTCACATGATTCCCGCCCGGCGCGGGAATTCACTATGAACAAAGGGGAAAACAAAAATGGCTGATCTGGCGCAATGCTTAGCTTTCCTTCCACTTCGCCGCGCAAGGGAAGTTCCCCCCAACAAGGGAACGGGTTTACTAGGTGACGTCTCACGTTCAACCCTTAAACTCTTCACTTTACCAAATGCGAGAGGTAGAAAGATAATGGCTTCGGTCAAACGAATATATCTACTCAAATTTCCGTAATGGCTGGCTCATATGTCCTCTGCTCTAGGAATTGCTTATGACCGAGTCAGATCACTCTTGAAAGTGACCTACTAGTTGGTCCACTAGTATTATTCTCAGAATGTCTACATCGGCTGGTACATATGCCCTAGCACGTAGCATTCAGTAGACCCTCCGACACACTGACATTCGTCAGATGTACCACAGGGGTGGTTCTCTCCCGACCAGTATCTGGGTGAAATGGAACGACACACACACGCTTCTCCCACACCAGTCCTGCCTATAGCTATTAATGGTATATATGTATCTTGCTACACAATTGGTATGGAATTAACCCAAAAGTGCGGCCATAGTTTTATCTTCAATGCCTCCCACGGGGTGCCAATATGTTGTGACGTTGTATTAGTTAATGTGACGACTGCTGCTCATCGAATGATTAACGGTTTATAATTGCGTGATTAAATGAATCAGACAATTATTAACTCATTAACCTGGGCACCATGGGAAAATTAGTTTTATTGAGTTTCTATTTCCCAAATTACCTCAAATAATATCAGAATATCGATTTGACAACAGTCGCTAATTAATCAATTTCCTCTACAGTCTCATTGTGAACGTCGCATAATCCAGGAATCTGCACAAACCCGAGTCCCACCAATGAGTTCGTACCACACCAATTGTAGTTGACTATTTATTTACTAGAAAGCTAAAATGATAATAGAAGATACGCATAAACAAAAACACAGTCTAGGCTGTTGATTAGAACTTAGTACAACGGGCCAACACACTCTGACGCGTGTTCCCCAAAATGGGGATTTAAAAGAGAGAAAAAGAAAAGGTACACGAGAGAAATATCCCTTTGGGTGCATTTGACAGCTATGCTTATTTGAACCCTAACCTTGCCCCGAACTGCCGCACTTATGGGTCAGAATATAATTATGTACTTACGTGTTGAAGGTCTCCGCTGTGGGTCTCTCCGCGTGGGCCGTTTAGGCTTCAAGAAATGACGCACTTCTCGGGTGCAACTCTCTGGTTGTCCTCACGATGTCAGTGTCCTTTTTGCTTAGTGGTCTGATTCCTCACCCTTGTTCTGAAAGTATTCTTCTGAGGACAGCCAGCCCTGTAGCTCAGGGCTCACGGCGTAGGAATGAAAACAGTGTAGATACCACGATTCGATGGGGGGTTGAGACCTGGTGGTCCGGCTTGAATTCACCCGCTTAGATGCAGCTATTCATCCATAGCTTGAGAAGAAAAGGATTCCTTTGTCTTCAACCTCGTGTTGTGTTTTGGGTTCGTTGACTACTCAGACCTTTGCTGCAGCTCGGGTCACTTAGTCTGATATGTTAATTCTTAACTCACATGTCTTATACCCTCGGGTCAGATGTGGGCGTAACGGCCTTTAGGGCAATTCTCTGGGCCTACCAAGTTATGAGGCAAGGTCTAGATTTTACTCAAATCCAATTTTAGACAACTAACTTCACATTTCATCTTTACCAAAACATTCTCTTTGATTTGAACATTTTCCACACAACGTACAATGTATAAACATCAAGCATATACTAGGAAAACTCTTAAAGTTACAATGTTTTCATAATGACGTCGTCCTTTAACCTTTAATAACAAAACAAAAATGACATACATTTTCATATTCCATCTATCGTCATTACAACCATTGTGGCTGACGGAAACCATTGTTCCAAAGTCCATTTATTCCATGTTTAATGTTCTGAGGCCGGTTCTCCATAGTGAGAGGACAAAAGAATTTTGTCTGTTGCCTAAGATTTACAATGGGTGTGAGGGGTCAAAACCCCCCCACATCTTCATACCCCTAGATCTCTCCTAAGTTGGGGGTGAGAGATAATCGGTACGGTCATGACACCTCATACAAGGCAGCATTATCATGAAGAGGTTTCATTCAGGTTTCTCTTTAAATAAACACTGTCTTTGGCAGGAGGAAAACCAAACTTCGAGGAACCAAAGATGTCCAAACCAGCAAGACGACACCTCTGCTCCCAATGTGGAAAGAGTTTTAACCAGTTAGGAAGCCTGAAAGCTCATGAGCGAATACACACAGGGGAGTTGCCTTACCACTGCTCCCAGTGTGGAACTAGGTTTACCAAATTAGGAAGCCTGAAAAGACATGAGAGGATACACACAGGAGCGAAGCCACACCATTGCGCCCAGTGTGGAAAGAGTTTTAACAAGTTAGGAAACATGAAATCTCATGAGCGAATACACACAGGGGAGAAGCCTTACCACTGCTCCCATTGTGGAAAGCGTTTCAGAGAGTCAGGAAAGCTGAACGCTCATAAGCAAATACACACAAGGGAAAAGCCTTACCGCTGCTCCCACTGCGGAAAGCGTTTTAACCATTCAGAAAAGCTGAAAGAACACATGAGACTGCACACAGGGGAGAACCCTTGCAAATGCTCAGACTGTGGGAAGACATATTACTCATCACGGTCACTTAAACGTCATGTGAGAATCCACACGGGAGAATAATTACTTCTCCTCGTGTGTAAATTCATGTTTCACATCACATTGACTTAAAATTCATTAGAGAACATACACAGTGCTCCAATTTATATTGTTGACTGAGAATGTGTTTACTTGTTTTTACCATATTGAATTGTAAAAAGTAGTCTTAAACATATATTTTATGTTTTTACGAGAAAACATGAAGTGAATATGGAGTCTGTCAGTTTGAATATAGGTGTAGATCAGATTCCATGTGTTTAAATGGTCCTTTTTTAAACTCTGACTGTGTGTGTGTTTATCTGGGTGTGTCATTCCTCCAGCACTACAGATAGTACAGTGATATTTGGATGTGATGCATTTGCTCCATTGTTTACATTGGGGGGGGAAAACAATTTTATCAATTTTAGAATAATGCTGAAATATAACAACATTTGGAAAAGGTGAAGGGGTCTGAATACTTAACGAATGCACGTGTGTGTATACTGAACCAAAATATAAACAACAATTTCAACGATTTACAGTTCATATAAGTCAGTCATTGTAAATAAATAAATTAGGCACTAATCTATGGACTTTACATGACTGGGCAGGGGCGCAGACATTGGTGGGCCCTGGAGGGCATACGCCCACCCATTTGCGGAGCCAGGCCCAGCCAATCAGAATGAGGTTTTCCCCACAAAAGGGCTTCGTTACAAAGAGAAATACAAGTCGGGTGGCTGGTCTCAGACAATGTGGAGGTCCTTGGCTGGCGGCGTTATATGTGGTCTGTGGTTGTGACACCAGTTTCCTGTTTTCTGGAGCGCGCTTGAGAATGTACCTGGTATTGCCTTCTGAAAAGCTGTCGTTATAGACGACTAATATCTCCGGCTTTGATTTTATTTGATAAATGTGACAATATCATCGTAAAGTATGTTTTTTCAATATAGTTTTATTAGATTATTGAAATTTTTTCGGGACGTTAGGCGTGTTGCTTTGTCTGCGTTTGTTCACGAATGAGAGCTTCGCGCCACTTTGCTAGCTTTCCGTGCTAATTGACTGCAGAGAGGACATTCTAAAACCAAACAACGATTGTTCCCGACAAAGGACCCATTGTACAACATTCTGATGGAAGATCATCAAAAGTAGGACCCATTTTATGATGCTATTTCATATATCTGTCGTACATGTGTACTACTAGTTTGCGCCCAGATTTTGGGCACTCTCTCGCCATAACGTAAGCTGGATGTCGTAATGAAGTTATTTTTAGAATTCTAACACGGCGATTGCATTAAGAACTAGTGTATCTATAATTTCCTATACAACATGTATTTTTTAGTAACGTTTATGAATAGTTATTTGGTCAGAATAGGTGTGTCCTAAAAATATCCGGACTTTCTGGGAAAAAGATGCTACGTTAGCACAATGTATAACCACTGATTTCAGCTCTAAATATGCACATTTTCGAACAAAACATAAGTATGTATAACCTGATGTTATAGGACTGTCATCTGATGAAGCTTGTCGAGGTTAGTCAAAAATTATATATCTTTTGCTGGTTTGTTACGATCGCTAGCTTTTGCTGCTGGTAAATGTCTTGTGTTTCTGGCTATTGTGGTAAGCTAATATAATGCTATATTGTGTTTTCGCTGTAAAACACTTAAAGAATCGGAAATATTGGCTGGATTCACAAGATGTTTGTCTTTAATTTGCTGTACACCATGTATTTTTCATAAATGTTTTATGATGAGTATTTAGGTATTTCAATTTGGTCTCTGAAAAATGTCTGTGCTTTTATATTTGTATTTGGTGGTGAGCTAACATAAATATACGTGGTGTTTTCGCTGTAAAACATTTTAAAAATCGGACATGTTGGCTGGATTCACAAGATGTTTATCTTTCATTAGCTGTATTGGACTTGTTAATGTGTGAAAGTTAAATATTAAAAAAATATTTTTTTTGAATTTCGCGCTCTGCCTTTTCAGTGGAATGTGGGAGGAGTGGCGCTAGAGGAACCCCTGTCCTAGACAGGTTAAGGAAGTGTGTAGGTCGCATTCTGTATCATACAGCTATGAAAGTTATATATTTAGAACAGCTATGAAAGTTATATATTTAGAACCACCTGCTCAATTGGAATCCAGCGACGTCTGTGTCCTAGAACTGTTTAGTTTTTTTGTGTTCGGACTGGTAAAACAGGATGAGTAAAATAAGTAATGTAAACATATCAGTAATTACCAGGAAGCTCTACATTTATTTTAAAATCACACTAAGATTGTTAAAACTGGCCTCAGGTTATTGAGGGATCTGATTAGGATTTGCCCTCATAGCAAGGTTGGTTTATCATGTGGAGGTTTCATTCAGGTCTCTATTTTTTAAAAACACACTGTCTTTGGCAGGAGAAAGACCAGACTCAGAGGAACCAGAGCCAGGGATGTCCAAACCAGCAAGACGACACCAGTGCTCCCACTGTGGAAAGGGATGGAACCGATTATGGGACCTGAAACGACACAAGAGAATACACACAGGGGAGAAGCCTTACCACTGCTCCCAGTGTGGAAAGCGGTTTAACCAGAAAGGTAATCTGAATGAACATGAGAGAATACACAGAGGGGAGAAGCCTTACCACTGCTCCCAGTGTGGAAAGTGTTTTAAACAGTCAGGGGAGCTGAAACGGCATGAGAGAATACACACAGGGGAGAAGCCTTACCAATGCTCCCAGTGTGGAAAGGGATGGAACCGATTATGGGACCTGAAACAACACAAGAGAATACACACAGGGGAGAAGCCTTACCAATGCTCCCAGTGTGGAAAGAGTTTTAACGATTTACGGAACCTGAATCGACACGAGAGAATACACACAGGGGAGAAGCCTTACCACTGCTCCCAGTGTGGAAAGTGTTTTAAACAGCCAGGGGAGCTGAAACGGCATGAGAGAATACACACAGGGGAGAAGCCTTACCACTGCTCCCAGTGTGCAAAGGGTTTTAACAATTTAGGGAACCTGAATCGACACGAGAGAATACACACAGGGGAGAAGCCTTACCACTGCTCCCAGTGTGGAAAGCGGTTTAGCCGGAAAGGTTATCTGAATGAACATGAGAGAATACACAGAGGGGAGAAGCCTTACCACTGCTCCCAGTGTGGAAAGTGTTTCAACCAGCCGGGGGAGCTGAAATGGCATGAGAGAATACACACAGGGGACTTGCTGTCTTATATTGTTGACTGATAATGATTACCTGTTTTTACCATATGAACTTGAATTGTACAAAGTATACTAAAACATATATTTGTATGTTTTTATTAGAAAACATGAATTGAATATGGAGTTTGAATATGGAGTTTGAATATAGAGTTGGTCAGATTCCTTCTGTTTTAAATGGTTCGTTTTTAAACTCTAACACTGTGTGTGTGTTTATCTGTGTGTCATTCCTCCAGCACTGCAGATAATCAAGTGATATTTGGATGTGATGCATTTGTTCCGTTGTTTACATTTGCAATGTTGGCCCACTGATGATTTAATGAAATGAAAATGTTCACAGACTCTGTAATGCAAAATGTTAATTGTATGTGTCCACATATCTGAGTATGTGACTAACCTTGTGAAACTGTCCTATTATAATCTGGTGGATGAATCAGAATTAGTTGGGTAACATAGATAATTAAGATCTCTTATCTGCATAATATGCTGATGTGATATACTTGTTATTAGAATGAATCCGTTCGGACTCTGGTGTTGGCAGTTGCACTTCTTCCCTCAGCTGGGGCTCAGTCACCTGGGGCCCAGAGAGGGGAGAGGTCAGGCTTGTCTTTTACATGTCCCTGGTGCTATGCAGAATATCAGGAAGGGAAGAGGACAGGAGGGAACATTGTCTTCAAATGTGAATGTATCTGTTAAACTATGTGAAGGGATGGTGTGATTTATGGGGAACCACTTACTGGTTTCCACAATGTCTGTGCGCAAGTCACTCCCTCCTTTGGCATTGGGGGGAGGTGTATGGCAGTGTCTGGAACCATTGTATGTCCTCTCTGATGTTGCACTTATCCTGGGATAGTGTATGACCTAGAGGCTCACTCCCCTCAGTGAGCGTGTCCAGGAGTGGGGTCAAGAAGGGGTTTTACTTGAGATGGGGGTATCTAGAGTTGACAATTGAGTTATGCCATTGGATGAGTTGGTGTTTTTGTGCTATGAAGTACCAGGAACGAGATTAGAACCTCGTCTTAGGGACCAAACTGAATGATAAATTATAGCGAATGCTATCTGGCTACGGGAAACTCCTTTCTCATTATAAAGTCTCACTTTGTGAACTGTTCCTAATATCTGTGGTTTGTTATGTCGACTAGGGGGGTGGATCTTTGCTATAAAAGATCTCAGTAGCCATTGTGTTGCCACTCTCAACGGTTCATTAGAAATAGTGAATTGTTGAAAGTCATTGCAAAGATCTTATTATTAAAGATGTAGTTTAAGTATAACTCTGATTGGTGTGTGAAGTTTTTAAGTATAACTCTGATTGGTGTGTGAACTTTGTCTCTCCACATTTGGTAATACAGAAATTAACCACCACAGACTAACCTTGTGAAACTGACCTATTATAATCTCCTGCTCCTGGGAGTATCATCCTGCGTTGCAAACCAGCTGCACCTGCATCCTTGTATGAATAGAGTCCCTCCCAGGAACAGGAAACTATAAAGAAATGTGCTCATCACCCAATGCTTCAGGAATTCAAACTGTCTACACTGCGCTGTGTAACTCTGTTATTCTCTCTGAGCTCAGAAATAAAGAATCTTGGTTTGACTTGGACTCCAGCAGATCCTTATTTTATAATATCCACCACAACTCTCCCACAGATTGCTGTTTATCATTGTCTCAATGAAGAGTTCTTTGTTTGACTTTCCTGGGGTCAAACTGTTGCGTGAAATAGAAAATGTCCTCTTGTCCCGTGCACTGTAGTCAGCAGCTCACATATACAGTGATGGTAGGCTACATACACAATGAGATTATTATGGATGAGAGCAAAATTATTTGTCAATTGGCAACCAAGCATCAATCATCATGTCACCAGAATAAGACCATCCAAATGTATTGGAAAGGAGCATCAAGCTCATCACATGCAGTTTCACCACCCTGTGAAGTTCTTTACTTATTTCATCTGTAGCCTAATAAACTGCATGTGTTCCCAGGTCGTAGAGGGAGGACCACACACCATATCATCACGTGACTCCAAGTTAACTAAGATGTAATGGTTAGTATATAAATATTTGCTCATAAAGGTGTTTCCACCTCCATTTCTCGTTTATACATTTTTACTGACACAAAAAGACCCCACGATGTCAAACGAACTAACATCTGTCTGCATTTATAAAAGTGTACAGGCATATCCTGTTTCCATCAGCCCCGTCATTACTTTTGAAATGGTTGGATCAATGTCCACCTTCATGATATGGATGAAGCCTGATTTGGAATGTCTGAGTAGTTCTATCTGATGTCATAATACACCTCTCTGATAATCAAGTGATATTTGGAATGTCTGAGTAGTTCTATATGATGTCATAATACATCCCTCTGATAATCAAGTGATATTTGGAAAAAA
The DNA here is from genome assembly GCF_029448725.1 of Salvelinus fontinalis. Lineage (NCBI taxonomy): Eukaryota > Metazoa > Chordata > Actinopteri > Salmoniformes > Salmonidae > Salvelinus > Salvelinus fontinalis. The sequence goes on along the minus strand of NW_026600306.1, from coordinate 149,548 downwards.
GTCAAAATGCCCTCCAGGACTGGTGGTGGCAGCAGTGTACTACAACCACTGTTTACCGGAGCTTCCTGAGGGGAAAATAATTAGGCTGTATTTTGCTTGATTAACCATCCAAAATGTTATGTGAGTAAAGTCATACCTTATAAAAAAAAACTCACAACAGGTGTGATTGAAACAGGTTCTCAGAAGACTGAGGTGGGTTTTCCTCAAACTTTTTACCTGGGCTTTGCTCCTTTCATATTTATTTTGATCCTGACAAACTCCCCAGTCCCTGCTGGTGACAAGCATACCCATAACATGATGCTGCCACCACAATGCTTATTGTGTGGTTAATGTGTGGTCTATGTCCAGATCATCAGACTGTTAAATAATCACCTCTAGCCAGCCTCCGCACAGTATCCTGCCCTGAACTTTAGTCACTGTTACACTGCCGTCTACCACCCAGTACTCCACCTTGTATTCTAGTCAAGGCTCATCCTATATAACTACTACTGTACACACCTTTTATATTCATATACAGTCCATAATGTCTATGCACACCATCATATACATTGTAAACTAACTGTACCGGTATATATATTTATATTCCAGACTCTGACATTGCTCGTTCTACTATTTCTATATTTCTTCATCCTTGAAATAAATTGTGGGGATTTGCATGTATTGTTTTGTATTGTTAGATATTACACCACTGTTTCAATACAACAGGGATAACATCAGAGAAATATGTGTATGAGACCAATAACATTTGATTTGATCTGGTCAGAGGTGTGCAGACAACAGATGGTGTTTGTGGTGGAGAGGACTGTGGACTCAGTGGAGGACATCCCAGCCACTTGGCAGTGTTGACACTGTTACTTCCTACCTGACTGGTAGTAGGACTTCACTGCTACTTCCTATCTGACTGGTAATAGGACTTCACTGCTACTTCCTACCTGACTGGAAATAGGACTTCACTGCTACTTCCTACCTGACTGGTAATAGGACTTCACTGCTACTTCCTACCTGACTGGTAATAGGACTTCACTGCTTTTTCCTATCTGACTGGTAATAGGACTTCACTGCTACTTCCTACCTGACTGGTAGTAGGACTTCTATTTATACAATCAATCAACCAAATTTGTATGGCCTTTTTTT